>NC_085994.1:24560000-24874687 GCF_030014385.1 Trichomycterus rosablanca | reverse complement strand
CAATTCTGATGACTGCATGGCCATTACAGGGGCTTTAAATAGATGACAGGATTTAGCATGGGCATTTTCTCATGCCTATGGCACAGCCCCTTTACACAGTACTGCACTTAGTGCATGTTTAGAGACACATTGACATAATCTGAATTAAAATTATCTATAATTTGAGCCACATTAGCTTTTTACTGGTCTGTACCAGACTCCATAGCCTTCATGTTTTCTGGCAACAGTAACTCTTTTCTACCCAACAATCTGTCGGCAGTTGGAGGATCGTCCTATTTTGTCCTCTGTTGATGGGTATTCACCATGGCTGCCTGTAAGCATCTCTTGCTGATTAGGGGATACATTAGCACAGTCTTTATGCCTGCCCATTTCTGCTGCAGTCAAGCCATGAATTATGAGTAATTAACATCAGCCCAATATTTAATATATCCAGATGCACAATAAAATATAATCCCTGTTTCTGGAAAAAAAAATTGGCATTTTGCCTCCGTTCCAAACTTTTTGGGGTTTATTGCATGCATCAGATTCCAAATGTGATTATATTTACAATATACAGTGAAGTTAATCAGTGAAAATGTGCCATGCACATTTTTGGAGGGTGGTTTAAATGTTTTGGCTCAATTTAATGTTCTTGTGAACAGCTGTACAGGTACCACTAGGCTCTGACTAGTAATCAGAAGGTTGCTGGTTCAAGCCCCACCACTGCCAGGTTGCTGCTGTTGGGCCCTTGAGCAAGACTTGAGCTCAGACTGTATACTGTAACTGTAATGTATAAGATAAGAGTGGATAAGAGTGCCTGTTGAATGCCAAATGTTGTGACTACGAGCACAACCCTATTTCTCCAATCCCCCCCCCCCCCAAATTCCCCTATTGGCCAAGGTCTCAAATAATTTATCTGGCCATTGGTCTAAATGCATGTATGCATTTTTAGTGTTAATATCTTTTTTTAGCAGAGACATTTAACATGGTGGGTTAAACAGGAGATGAATGCTGTACTGGATTTTCTTTTCCATTATTATTATTATTAGGTTTAAACCCTCTTGCGGGACTCATCTTTCCAGAGACTGTTGGTTTGTTCATCATTTAACTTGTATATTAGTAGACCAGTTGTACTGACAGAGTTTCTTCATGTGGCTCTGTAGCTTTCTCATTCTTTTCCTTGCTCATAATGACCCTCGTAAACCAATTTTCACAAGAACATTTTAATTTTGTTTTATTTGCAGCATAATTGTTCAAGTCAAAGACATTGTGTTTAAATGTATAGTGGTAAAATGCCCTGTAATTATGTTTATTAACAAAAACAAAAGTGGTTAAACACTGGATTCCCATCGCTGTATTTGTATGCCAGTGTCTCAGACATATTCTACTTTTTTATACTGTGAAGCTGTAGTGAATTGTAATGCATATCCTATACATATCAAATTAAAAGAAAGCATTTTAAGTTGTACATAGATTAACAAATGTTTAAATTAATCCCTCTCGCCATAAAAGTGGGAGTACAGTGAACATTGAATTGAATTGGGCCAATATAGCCATTACTATATATACATCGACATACTGTACATACGCATGTGTATGAATATACTTAAGTGCACATATACGTACATGTACAGTGGGGCCAAAAAGTATTTAGTCAGCCACTGATTGTGCAAGTTCTCCTACTTAGAAAGATGAGAGAGGTCTGTAATTTTCATCATAGGTACACTTCAACTATGACACAAACTGAGACAAAATGAGAAAAAAAAATACAGGAAATCACATTGTAGGATTTTTAAAGAATTTATTTGTAAATTATGGTGGAAAATAAGTATTTGGTCAATAACAAAAGTTCAACTCAATACTTTGTAACATAACCTTTGTTGGCAATGACAGAGGTCAAACGTTTCCTGTAAGTCTTCACCAGGTTTGCACACACTGTAGCTGGTATTTTGGCCCATTCCTCCATGCAGATCTCCTCTAGAGCAGTGATGTTTTGGGGCTGTCGCTGGGCAACACGGACTCCACAAATTTTCTATGGGGTTGAGGTCTGGAGACTGGCTAGGCCACTCCAGCACCTTGAAATGCTTTTTACGGAGCGACTCCTTCGTTGCCCGAGCGGTGTGTTTGGGATCATTGTCATGCTGGAAGACCCAGCCACGTTCCATCTTCAAT
The DNA here is from genome assembly GCF_030014385.1 of Trichomycterus rosablanca. Taxonomy (NCBI): domain Eukaryota; kingdom Metazoa; phylum Chordata; class Actinopteri; order Siluriformes; family Trichomycteridae; genus Trichomycterus; species Trichomycterus rosablanca. Next base: position 24,872,536 of record NC_085994.1, on the reverse strand, counting down.
GCTCTCACTGATGGAAGGAGGTTTTGGCTTAAAATCTCACGATACATGGCCCCGTTAATTCTTCCCTTAACACGGATCAGTCGTCCTGTCCCTTTTGCAGAAAAACAGCCCCAAAGCATGATGTTTCCACCCCCATGCTTCACAGTAGGTATGGTGTTCTTGGGTTTTTCTTCTTCCTCCAAACACGACGAGTTGAGTTTTTACCAAAAAGTTCCATTTTGGTTTCATCTGACCACATGATATTCTCCCAATCCTCTTCTGGATCATCCATATACTCTCTGGCAAACTTCAGACGGGCCTGGACATGTACTGGCTTAAGCAGGGGGACACGCCTGGCACTGCAGGATTTGAGTCCCTCTCGGCGTAGTGTGTTACTGATGGTAGCCTTTGTTACTTTGGTCCCAGCTCTCTGCAGGTCATTCATCAGGTCCCTCCGTGTAGTTCTGGGATTTTTGCTCACCGTTCTCATGATCATTTTGACCTCACGGGATGAGATCTTGACCCCAAGGGAAATTATCAATGGTCTTGTATGTCTTCCATTTTCTTACAATTGCTCCCACAGTTGATTTATTCACACCAACCTGCTTGCCTATTGTAGATTCACTCTTCCCAGCCTGGTGCAGGTCTACAATTTTCTTCCTGGTGTCTTTCGACAGCTCTTTGGTCTTGGCCATGGTTGAGTTTGGAGTCTGACTGTTTGAGGCTGTGGACAGGTGTCTTTTATACAGATAACGAGGTCAAACAGGTGCCATTAATACAGGTAACGAGTGGAGGACAGAAGAGCTTCTTAAAGAAGAAGTTACAGGTCTGTGAGAGCCAGAAATCTTGCTTGTTTGTTATTGACCACATACTTATTTTCCACCATAATTTACAAATAAATTCTTTAAAAATCCTACAATGTGATTTCTTGGATTTTTTTTTTCTCATTTTGTCTCTCATAGTTGAAGTTGTACCTATGATGAAAATTACAGACCTCTCTCATCTTTCTAAGTAGGAGAACTTGCACAATCAGTGGCTGACTAAATACTTTTTGACCCCACTGTATATACACATACATACATGGCTACATGTAGTGCCCTCAGTCCTTAGCCATCACCCGCTGTCCTCGAATGCTGGAGTTACTGGAGAGCTGGAGAACCTAATGGCTCTGCGGACAAAGGACCTTTTTAGTCTGTCCGTGGAGCAGCTTAGTGACAGCAGTCTGTCGCTGAACATACTCCTTTGTTTTATGATAACAGTGTGCAGGGGGTGGTTCTCATTGTCCATGATGTGACAGTGAAGTTTGCTTAGGGTCCTTCTTTCAGCCACAGTCACCAGAGATTCCAGCTCAATGCCGACCACTGCCCCAGCACGGCTGATCAGTTTGTTCAGCCTCGCTTCATCTTTCTTCTTAATACTGCCTCCCCAGCACAGCACAGCATAAAAAAAGAACACTGGTGACCACAGACTGATAAAACATGTGGAGGAGTTTTTTTTGCATATGTTAAAGGACCTCAGCCTTCTTAATAAGTAGAGCCGGCTCTGTCCTTTCCTGTACAAGATGTCTGTATTAGCTAACCAGTCCAGTTAGTCATCCAGATGCGCCCCGAGGAATTTGTAGGTCTTGACCACCTCCACATCACTCCCCTAGATTGATACTGGCTGCGAGGGTTGACGGTATCAATTACATTAAGGGCACAGTAATGCGGGTAAATGCCAAGGCTGTCGGGTTCTTTCAAGGCTTTGGTTAACATCAGTTTAGACAAGACATGAAAAGAGCAATTTTTTTAGTATTATTAGTTTGTTTGTATAGTTGTTAAGTATAGTTTGTTTGCACATTAGTGTAAACTGGATAAAGATAAAACACACTGTGTATGAATAATTATTGCAGAAATTCTGGTGTTTTTAAAAGAACTTACTTTCTTGCAACTCTATTTCCATAAAATTAGAACTCTTATAGAAATAAATGAAAATATCCTGATTTTAGATGAAAAAGAAACACACACATAATCCAACTCATGGTGGTTTTATGTTCCTATACATCGTCATAGCTTGGTGCTCGGATGGCGCAGTGGATATTTATATTTACACTAGCCCACCACTGCTGAAATGCAGGTTTAAATCTCAGCTGTTATATCAGGCGGCTACAAGGACATGATTTACTATGTCTGAGTGGGAAGGGATGGCCGAAGCCCTGCAATGGATTGTCGCTGTCCAGGGAATTCCTGCTTTGTGTTTGGAACCGGACCTGCCACAACCCCCTACCATTAAACATTGTTCTGCTAACATAAACCAGAAGCACTAAAGCTGTTTTTAGATAAATAGTTTAGATGTTTTTCAGTTCATTTTTTGGGCTATTACGTTGACTAATAAATCACCTGCTCCCCCTTTTGCAGTCACTTAACATTACTAGCTAATTAAATTTCCCTCTACTTTCTTTTATTTATGTTTCTGTAAACTGCCTGTAGCTCCCCAGCAGCTTTCCAATGAGCCAAGCTGTGTAGCATATTCACTTTACCCCTAACCATCTGTGTCTGTATTGTTCTGCCTTTTTTTATAGGGTCCACTCTGAAACGACTATGTCTAGGCAAAGAACGCAGTAGTAGTAACTATCCCATTTACTTGTTTCTTCTGTTCCTCCTTTTAGTTTTCCTGTTCATTTCTTTCTGTTTAATTGCAATGTTTGGCATGACTCTGTTTGTGAGCTTTAATCTCATAATTTCTGTTTGCAGCTAAGTGAAAATACAGTGAAATGTGTTTAATTCATGGAACTTTTATCTCCCCATAGTGCATGGTTATAAATGGTTAAGTAATGTGCATGCCTAATTATTGTGTGTGTGTGTGTGTGTGTGTGTGTGTGTGTGTGTGTGTGTGTGTGTCTGTAGTCATAATCTTTTGGCTACTTGTTTTAAAAAAACACACAAAAAATAACCAAGTGACAGGAGTCGAGTGCCAATTTCCTCTTTGTCCAGGTATCAGCAAAATAAAATCACCATCACTGAGCAGCCAACCGATTACTGACCAAATATCGTAACTAGTTTTTTGTGGTTTTATAATTTGAAAAATGTCATTTGTCTCTTCTAGGGTCATCACAGAGTAATGGCGCCACCCCCGTCGCATCAGCATCCAATCAGCAATCAGCCTTTTCTCCTGTGGCCATGCCTGTGCCTGATCCTCAGCCATATGTGACACTAGCTCAAGCTCAGACCAACAACAGCAACAACAAAACATGCACTTTCACTGATGACTTGCACAAGCTGGTCGACGACTGGGCGAAGGAGACGCTCACTGCCGGCCCTCAGCCCCGCCCTTCCCTCAACCAAATCAAGAAGCAGCAGCGAAATCAGGACTTAATGCCCACTCCTACTACAATGAGTGGAGCCACCAATCAGGTACACTTTAACCAAATTATAATTTTTTTTATTTTAACTTGGCTTGGTTGAGCCAGGCAAGTAGTTGTTTGCACAGAGTAATCCAGTGCTGTACCAGAACACAACTAAAAAGGGAGCAGTTTGAGGATCAGTTGGTGCATTCAACTACAGCACAGCACAGGCTGCATTTTTAATTATGATCACTTTAGGAAATGTATGGGTTCATATCATTTATTAAGGTAACTTAATCTTGTATAGTCTTGTAGAGGCAAAAAGAGTCCACATCTTGAATATGTTGCCTCATCCACCTTAAACATAAACATTGTTAAGTATTATCAAATATATCTATGCAATTAATCAACTCATTCATATAGAATATGACTTAACTAAAGTACATTTATTCCCAGAACTGTTTTAACACAACCACATTAAATCACATTCTTGCTCTTGGTAAACAACATTCAGCTATTAGAGCTATGAAGTGTTCCCCAGGGATCAGTCCTTGGACCTGACCTTAGACTGTTCATTGTAGACTATACCCCTCTGTCAATTTATCAGTCAACATGGACTTCATGAAATTCAGATCCATGTCAGTACCAAATCTACCACTAACCTTCCACCCAATGCTCTCCTATTTTTCATTCAAGACCTCAGACAATACACCGACAACGCATAACATTATGACCACAGACAGGTGAAGTGAATAACACTGATTATCTCTTCATCACGGCACCTGTTAGTGGGTGGGATATATTAGGCAGCAAGTGATCATTTTATCCTCAAAGTTGATGTGTTAGAAGCAGGAAAAAATGGGCAATGTAAAGATTTGAGTGAGTTTGACAAGGGCCAAATTGTGATGGCTAGACGACTGGGTCAGAGCATTTCCAAAACTGCAGCTCCTGTGGGGTGTTCCTGGTCTGCAGTGGTCAGTCTCTGTCAAAAGTGGTCCAAGGACCGAAGAGTGGTAAACCGGCGACAGGGTCATGGGTGGCCAAGACTCATTGATGCACGTGGGGAGTGAAGGCTGGTCCGTGTGGTCTGATCCAACGGACGAGCTACTGTAGCTGAAATTGCTGAAGAAGTTAATGCTGGTTCTGATAGAAAGGTGTCAGAATACACAGTGCATCACAGTTTGTTGCGTATGGGGCTGCAACAATGGGCACGTGAGCATCGGAAATGGACCACGGAGCAGTGAAAGAAGGTGGCCTGGTCTGATGAATCACATTTTCTTTTACATCATGTGGATGGCCACATGCGTGTGCGTCGCTTACCTGGGTAACACATGGCACCAGGATGCACTATGGGAAGAAGGCAAGCCAGCGGAGGCAGTGTAATGCTTTGGGCAATGTTCTGCTGGGAAACCTTGGGTCCTGCCGTCCATGTGGATGTTACTTTGATGTACCACCTACCTAAGCATTGTTGCAGATCATGTTCACCCTTTCATGTATTCAGCATTACCTGATGGCTGTGGCCTCTTTTAACAGGATAATGTGCCCTGCCACAAAGCAAAAATGCTTCAGGAATGGTTTGAGGAGCACAACCATGAGTTTGAGGTGTTGACTTGGCCTCCAAATTCCAAATCTGTTGGATGTGCTGGACAAACAAGTCTGATCCATGGAGGCCCCACCTCACAACTTACAGGAGTTAAAGGATCAGCTGCTGACATCTTGGTGCCAGATACCACAGCACACCTTCAGTGGTCTAGTGGAGTCTATGCCTCGATGGGTCAGGGCTGTTTTGGCAGCAAAAGGGGGACCAACACAATATTAGGAAGGTGGTCATAATGTTAGCCCCGATCGGTTCTAAAACTGAACATGTATAAAACTTTTATTTATTGGCATTAAGTCTGTAATTGCAAATTCTACTGACTTTACATTTAAACTGGACGGCAACTGTTAAAACTTCAACTGTAGTTTGTATCTTGATTTTATATATATTTTTAAAATGTAGACCCATCAGGTACTTATTGTCCATTAGGTTTTGTATTAAAACAATGTTTTCAGATCATGTGGATGGAAACAGTAGAAGTTTAAGCTATTGTTTGTATTAAAGGTCAGCACAATGAATGACATTTTAAGAGATTTGATTTAGAATTTTATGCTAAAAAATTGTAAAAGGTTTAGAATGTAATGAAGCTTCTTTGGGTCTTCCTTAAGTCTCCCCAAGTCTAATTAAAATAAAATTGACACTGAGTTATAAAGATATTTAAAGTAAAACTAGACGTAAGTTCTGATCTTTTTGCTCTCTTTCTTTTCAGATTAAGGTTCAGGTTCGCCCAAGGTCTGTTTCATTACAGCTGCCTCTTCCGTGCCCTCTGTCAACCACAGTCCCCCCAGCAATCGGCACTACACCTTCACCTGTTCTCCACCAAGCAGGCTACCTTCCCACTGGCCCCTTTGGAGGAACGGTGCCAAATTCAGGGTACCCGGCCCAGTGGCCCAGAGTCCCCTCTTCAGTTGGCACAATGGGGCCAGTCAGCATGGGCATGGTACCATTCCCTACATTAGTCAATCCTGCACTGCAAGCCTTTCCCATGGCATTGAATGGCTCACAAAACCCCACATGCCGTGGCAGTGCCAGGACTGTATAACAATGTCAACCTTACTCAGTAAAATGTGTTTCTCTGTTATGCAAAGCTTTGTACGGTACAGTTTAGACCTATGCCAGCCATTTGTTGATTCTTTGTTTAAATCAGCACCTTTTTTGCTGGTTCTTTCTGTTGATACTAGATTGATTTTGTCTAGGTGTGCAGATTCTCCAGGCATCATGCTGAAACTACAGTTTCCATAATTCTGTTGCTTTGGCTAAGTGTTAATGATGTCGGTAACGTTCTGCCTTAACAGCAGAAACACTTGTACATAGCTTTAACAGTGTGTGTGTGTGTGTGTGTGTGTGTGTGTGTGTGTGTGTGTGTGTGTGTGTGTGTGTGTGTGTGTGTGTGTGTGTGTGTGACGCTTGAAAAAGTACAACTCTGCGTCTGTCTGCCCTTTATGAATTTTACAGCCATTTATTAGATGGATTTTGTCAAGTCGTCCAACTGTATGGCTGTGTTCAAAATTGGATATTCCTATACTCGTTGCAAAATGACATATTACTTCTGTAGAAATATGCAGTATAGTGGGAAGTATGCAAGAATCTTTCGATCTACTAGTCATGTGATTACCTGGTAGTTAAATGCATTGCTGATGAAATTAGCTTAAACACTAGCATGCGTACTCTACCTGTGCAGTGTTACAGCCTTTAAACATAGACTAACACCGATCAGCCATAACATTAAAACCACCTCCTTGTTTCTACACTCACTGTTCATTTTATCAGCTCCACTTACCATATAGAAGCACTTTGTAGTTCTACAATTACTGAATGTAGTCCATCTGTTTGTCTACATACTTTTTTAACCTGCTTTCACCCTGTTCTTCAATGGTCAGGACCACCATAGAGCAGGTATTAATTGGGTGGTGGATCATTCTCAGCACTGCAGTGACACTGACATGGTGGTGGTGTGTTAGTGTGTGTTGTGCTGGTATGAGTGGATCAGACACAGCAGCGCTGCTGGAGTTTGAGAAAAAAAGGTATGAGAAACAGATGGACTACAGTCAGTAATTGTAGAACTACAAAGTGCTCCTATATGGTAAGTGGAGCTGATAAAATGGACAGTGAGTGTAGAAACAAGGTGGTTTTAATGTTATGGCTGATCAGTGTAGGTTTAATGTATCAAGTTTAATTGTTGGATTTTTCCAGCTTTATTTAAACTTTGTATTCAAAGGCATCAGACAAGTTTCTAAAATGTTTCAATATGCAGAGCTAATCACCAGTAATAAGACTGAATTTAATATAAAGGTTTGTGTGTGAAGATGTGTGTGGTCGTGTGTAGCTGTGGGTTAAAGGTTTTTGTGTGTGTTTATAACAGTGGCTGTGTGCAAAGGTTGGCGTTGGTGGCTGTGAGTGAAGGTGGGTGTGTTTTAGGATGTTTGTGTATGAATTAAATAATAGATTTTAGGTTCCACTTTTGGATAAAAGTAATAATAAACAATCATTTCAAGTTAAGTTTTTAAAAGTAGTCAAAATGGCCATAAACAAAGAACTACTTATAATTTTCTAGTTATCAAATAATTTTTGTAATGATAATTATAGGGAAGAACTTCCTTTCATTTTTACTTAATGCACTTTTATTTAAAAACATCAATCATATTCCCAAAATGGTTGGTGCAGAGCTAAACTGTAGTTGGATGGTAAAGCTCTGTTGTTACTGGTTTAAACTGCCACATTCGGCTTTATTGCACTATTGTATTTATACTTAAGCCAGTTACTGTAGTTACATACTGCTGGTAAAATATGCTTTCTGGTTCTACCCAGGTTTCATCCAGATAGGACAGGAGCATGAACTCTAAGCACTCTATGTATAAGAGCTGAATCTTGCTGTTGCTACCACACCCTGGTCTTCTGAATTGAGATCTTTGGCGAACTAAAAACATTCATGTTGTTGACACACTGCATACTACAAACTGCTTCTGGGTGGGATTTATAATATGATTTATGCATAGGATGCCATTTTGAACACAGCTGGCAATCACAGACAGGCCTAAGATGGAACAAATGAGAAATTATTGGGCGATTACTAAAGATGTACACCGATCAGCCATAACATTAAAACCACCTCCTGGTTTTTACACACACTGTTCATTTTATCAGCTCCACTTACCATTTAGAAGCACTTTGTAGTTCTAGAATACATTTCTCTACATATTTTTTTTAGCTTGCTTTCACCCTGTTCTTCAGTGGTCAGGACCCCCACAAGACCACCACAGAGCAGGTATTATTTAGGTGGGGGATCATTCTCAGCACTGCAGTGACAATGACATGGTGGTGGTGTGTTAGTGTGTGTTGTGCTGGTATGAGTGGATCAGACACAGCAGCACTGCTGGAGATTTTAAATACCACGTCCACTCACTGTCCACTCTATTAGACACTCATACCTAGTTGGTCCACCTTGTAGATGTAAAGTCCGAGACGATCGCTCATCTATTGCAGCTGTTTGAGTTGGTCATTTTCTGGACCTTCAGCTGCTGTTTGAGTTGGTCATCATCTTAGACCATCAGTGGTCACGCTGTTGGCTGGTGGACTATTCTCAGTCCAGCAGTGACAGTGAGGTGTTTAAAAACTCCATCAGCATTGGTGTGTCTTATCCACTCATACCAGCACAACACACAATAACACACCACCACCATGTCAGTGTCACTGCAGTGCTGAGAATGATCCACCACCCAAATAATACCTACTCTGTAGTGGTTCTGTGGGGGTCCTGATCATTGAAGAACAGTGTGAAAGCAGGCTAAAAAAGTATGTAGAGAAACAGATGGACTACAGTCAGTAATTGTAGAACTGTAAAGTGCTTTTATATGGTAAGTGGAGCTGATAAAATGGACCAGTGAGTGTAGAAACAAGGAGGTGGTTTTAATGTTATGCCTGATTGGTGTACATGCAGACTGGAAAAAATGAGACTGACGTTCAGATGAAAAAGAAACACTATCAGTATTTTTTTAGATTTTTTTTTTATTTTATTTATTTTATTTTTTTAAACATGGGCAATTCAATCAAGCAAGTCAATCACCTATACAAGGTGCAGTCTCAGACCTCAGTGGGGCTACCCTACATAGATACGACGATTCAGGGGAATGTAGTGCCTTGAATGAATTGAATTTCACCATGAAACTCAACATGTCTGCTCATAAACCCCTAAACAGAACTGTACATCCTTGTGAGTCAGTAAAATAATCTTTTCATAATCTTTTTTTAATTTCTAATGCACTTGATTTCTAATGCACCATATTTTTGTTTACATTTGAAAGCCCTTTAGATACAGCATAACAAGAATCATGGTTCAAAAACATGCTATTTCACATTTAATGAGCAAGCCATTTTTCAGTTCACATGACCATTGCAGTGCAGTTACAATCAGTGTGTGAACGTATGGTAATCTATTTTTTTTTTTCTTCAGTTGTAAGCTCATATATCAGTATACACCTGTTTTTACAGGTGTATATCGGATGTGTCCCATATTCCTAAGCACAGTTTTCGGCCTGGTCGCTGTAGCGTTTAGAAATGAACGTTGGACAAATCAAGTAAAAATCTAGCCAACTGTGCAAGTTTACACCGATCAGGCATAACATTAAAACCACCTCCTTGTTTCTACACTCACTGTCCATTTTATCAGCTCCACTTACCATATAGAAGCACTTTGTAGTTCTACAATTACTGACTGTAGTCCATCTGTTTTTCTACATACCTTTTTTAGCCTGCTTTCACCCTGTTCTTCAATGGTCAGGACCTCCACAGAGCAGGTATTATTTAGGTGGTGGATCATTCTCAGCACTGCAGTGACACTGACATGGTGGTGGTGTGTTAGTGTGTGTTGTGCTGGGATGAGTGGATCAGACACAGCAGCTCTGCTGGAGTTTTTAAATACTGTGTCCACTGACTGTCCACTCTATTAGACACTCCTACCTAGTTGGTCCACCTTGTAGATGTAAAGTGAGAGACGATCGCTCATTTATTGCTGCTGTTTGAGTTGGTCATCATCTGGACCATCAGTGGTCACAGGACGCTGCCCATGGGGCGCTGTTGGCTGGATATTTTTGGTTGGTGGACTATTGTCTTGGTGGACCTTGTGTCTTATCCACTCATACCATCACAACACACACTAACAGTGTCGGTGTCACTGCAGTGCTGAGAATGATCCACCACCCAAATAATACCTGCTCTGTGGTGGTCCTGGGAGAGTCCTGACCATTGAAGAACAGGGTGAAAGCAGGTTAAAAAAGTATGTAGAGAAACAGATGGACTACAGTCAGTAATTGTAGAACTACAAAGTGCTTCTATATGGTAAGTGAAGCTGATAAAATGGACAGTGAGTGTAAAAACAAGGAGGTGGTCATAATGTTATGCCTAATCTGTGTTTTCTCTAATGTGCTTGCTTCATCCTATGTTTGGTTGCCCAAAAGCATACTTAAGTAATGTACCAGAGGTGTCTGTTACACACAGCCCCATATACCCTTGTATGTCTCTCGTTACATACAAACCTGATAATGTAGACATGTTTATCTATATTAGGGGAGTTCTTTAGGGTCTAAGGGTGTGAAAGTAATTGGAACAGTGCTTGATTTGTTGCACTAAATGGTAATTAATTAGAATTTCTGTCACAGCACAAATAAATAATAACTGTGTCGTCTTGAAAACCTGTAATAAAGTGGTTAGTGAGGAAAGCCAATTGGGACTTTTAAATAAAAAAAAATTAGACATCTACTGATTACTAGGCTGTCAGACAAACAGGAATAAAACACTTGAGAAAAATGAGGCAGACAAAAAACCTTATTCAGAATGATTTGTCCACTCCAGTTCAATTATAGGTGTTTTGTACCTGCAGATGTATGGATGGTGTATGAATGTAGCAGTAAATGTGATGGGCTGTGTAGCTAAGTGCAATTTCACTGTAAGTCACAATCAGAATTAAATGGGGGGAGATATAAAGTTTTCTGAAATGGCCTTGTTGCAAGCCTTTTGCACAAACTAGGTGAAAAGGAGGCCAGTGCTGCCTAGCGTTCTATACTCACTATAATGAGTTTAATCTTAGTTCTGGATTTGTATTCATTTTTTTGTCTGTTGTATTGATGTGTAACCTGGTTGTATTGTAAGTTAGGATGGTGGTGCAAATCTTTAAGGTCTAATATTTGTGTTTTTAATTTAGTGCTGCTAAATTAACTTGAGTGATCCAGAAAAGCAAAAACAGAGGTGAACAATAGTGATCAAGGCTGGATTTTGTACCATTGGTAGTTGGGACAGTCACCGAATTGCGTTCATGCATGACGCAGCAGTCTAACAAGCTAGAACACTCAGTTATGATCTTGAGTTTGAATCTGGCTTGGCATCTCTTCCCACTGCTGCTGTGCTATACTGTCTCTGTGACTGGTCCGGGTGCCCGTGAGAGTCGGAGGTTGGTGGGGCAGGGGGCATGTGGTGACGTGATCCAGCTATCCCTGATCAGATCAGGAGTTGTGCAGCCGCAGCGGATTTACAACTGGGAAGTAAAAATGCCTAGATTGAGAGGAAGAGGGAACATCGGAATGATAAAAACACTGATCAGCCATAACATTAAAACCACCTCCTTGTTTCTACACTCACTGTCTATTTTATCAGCCCCATTTACCATATAGAAGCACTTTGTAGTTCTACAATTACTGACTGTAGTCCATCTGTTTCTCTACATATGTTTTTAGCCTGCTTTTACTCTGTTCTTCAATGGTCAGGACCCCCACAGGACCACTACAGAGCAGGTATTATTTGGGTGGTGGATCATTCTCAGTACTGCAGTGACACTGACATGGTGGTGGTGTGTTAGTGTGTGTTAATGCTGGTATGAGTGGATCAGACACAGCAGTGCTGCTGGAGTTTTTAAACAGTGTGCACTTACTGCCCACTCTATTAGACACTCCTACCCAGTTGGTCCACCTTGTAGCTGTAAAGTCAGAGACGATCGCTCATCTATTGCAGCTGTTTGAGTTGGTCATTTTCTGGACCTTCATCAGTGGTCACAGGACGCTGCCCATGGGGCGCTGTTGGCTGGATATTTTTGATTGGTGGACTATTCTCAGTCCAGCAGTGACAGTAAGGTGTTTAAAAACCCCATCAGCATTGCTGTGTTTTATCCACTCATATCAGCACAACACACTAACACACCACCACCATGTCAGTGTCACTGCAGTGCTGAGAATGATCCACCACCCAAATAATACCTGCTCTGTGGTGGTCCTGGGAGAGTCCTGACCATTGAAGAACAGCATGAAAGGGGGCTAACAAAGCATGCAGAGAAACTTAAGTTCTACAATTACTGACTGTAGTTCAATTACTGTATTCATCAATTCAATTCAATGAGTTCAATTACTGTAGTTCATCTAAGTGCTTCTATATGGTAAGTGGAGCTGATAAAATGGACAGTGAGTGTAAAAACAAGGAGGTGGTTTTAATGTTATGGCTGATCGGTGTATGTGGATTTGAGGAATTGTTTTAGAGCATGGTTCTATGACTACCTGATTGTTTCATGCTATGTATCTAAGTCAGCAGTTTTTACTTTGATTGATCTAGCCTATTCTTGACTGCTCATAGTGCATGCCTCGGTCCCAGTTTTCTTTCCTGCTTTTAAAGCATGGGTTCCTAACCTACTGTACTTTAATGCTATAGGCCTATTGTTCCTCTACATCAGTAAATGTGTGTGGCACGCAAGACAAACTAAAAGTACTATAAACTACTCAAGGTACAAAATCCAAGCATGATTATTACAACTAAATTACACAATAGCATCAGTGTAATACATAGTCAGAACTGATCACCTGATTATTTTTTGCTTTTGCTTTTTTTATGAGATTGAAAATTAAAATGTATTTTTCGATGGGGACAGCCTAGCATCTTTGGCACAGCTTTTGCACTTCCCCTTTTAATCAATATTCTGATCTTTTCCACTTGAACCAGCATGTTCAGGCTCAACACTAGACACTTCCAAACTGGAGCCACATTTTCTACCCCGCATTAAAGGAGGTGGTGAGCCGTGGTTCCGCCAAGCTGTGAACTGTACAGATCGTTTGTAATTACTGTATGTAACGTTCTTTTGCTTTGTACTACTATTCTTCACCTTTTTTGCCAACATGTTGTTTTATTAATTCCATCAATTCGGTTTGAATTGGATTTTGTATAGCCGTTATGCAGAACCTTCTGCTTTGTGAGAAACACTACTAGTAAGAGATTTCTGTCCTCTTTTACTTATTGTATTCTTCATCCAGTTGCCAATTCTGAATAAGCATTTAAACAATGTGGAGCTGAATTATTTTTTCTTATTTATCATTTTCTTCATAAAAGCAATGGTGAGTTATCCTGTTTAAAATCCCACACTTTTCACATTGTTATTCAGCCCAGCCCCACAAGCTGCACTCCTCTCACAAAGACTCTGTATATGTTTGAAGAAAGAAAGAAATAAACATTATTTTGTGCTTGATAATAACATTTGTGTCATCTGTAATGAGTTTTATGCCTCATAAATAATTGTATCTTATACTGTATGTGTTACATCTGGTAGAACACCAGAGCTGGGATCTCGAATACATCGTATCAAATCTCAGCTCTACCTGCCGACTGGGCTGAGCAGCTATATGAACAACGATTGGCCTGTTGTTCAGATAGGGGTGGGATATTAAAGCTGGATAGGGACTCTCTCATAACTAATGCAGTTATGACCTCTGCTGGCTGATTGATGGCGCCTGCACAGAGATGGGAAAAGAGTGCTGTCAGGGTGTGTCTCTTCGTACACAGTTCTGATCTGCACTGCACTCGTCAAAGTGTAGGTGACCAAATGCACACGGCTGCTGCCCATGTGTCGGAGGGGGTGTGGGTTAGCTTCCTCCTCCTCAATCAAAGCGGGGATCGGGCAATTGGACACTCTAAAAGGGAGAAAAAGGGGAGAAAATGCATAAACACAAAAAATATATATACATATATACACAGTGTGGCTAAAATGTATTAAGTCAGCCACTGATTGTGCACGTTCTCCTACTTAGAAAGATGAGAGAGGTCTGTAATTTTCATCATAGGTACACTTGGACCTGCACCAGGCTGGGAAGAGTGAATCTACAATAGGCAAGCAGGTTGGTGTGAATAAATCAACTGTGGGAGCAATTGTAAGAAAATGGAAGATATACAAGACCATTGATAATCTCCCTCGATCTGGGGCCCCACGCAAGATCTCATCCCGTGGGGTCAAAATGATCATGAGAACGGTGAGCAAAAATCCCAGAACTACACGGAGGGACCTGATGAATGACCTGCAGAGAGCTGGGACCAAAGTAACAAAGGCTACCATCAGTAACGCACTACGCCGAGAGGGACTCAAATCCTGCAGTGCCAGGCGTGTCCCCCTGCTTAAGCCAGTACATGTCTAGGCCTGTCTGAAGTTTGCCAGAGAGCATATGGATGATCCAGAAGAGGATTGAGAGAATATCATGTGGTCAGATGAAACCAAAATGGAACTTTTTGGTAAAAACTCAACTCGTCGTGTTTGGAGGAAGAAGAATGCTGAGTTGCATCCCAAGAACACCATACCTACTGTGAAGCATGGGGGTGGAAACATCATGCTTTGGGGCTGTTTTTCTGCAGACTTAGAGGAAACGTTTGACCTCTGTCATTGCCAACAAAGGTTATGTTACAAAGTATTGAGTTGAACTTTTGTTATTGACCAAATATTTATTTTCCACCATAGTTTACAAATAAATTCTTTAAAAATCCTACAATGTGATTTCCTGGATTTTTTTTTTTTCCTCATTTTGTCTCTCATAGTTGAAGTGTACCTATGATGAAAATTACAGACCTCTCTCATCTTTCTAAGTAGGAGAACTTGCACAATCAGTGGCTGACTAAATACTTTTTGGCCCCACTATGTACAGTGTATCACAAAAGTGAGTACACCCCTCACATTTCTGCAGATATTTAAGTATATCTTTTCATGGGACAACACTGACAAAATGACACTTTGACACAATGAAAAGTAGTCTGTGTGCAGCTTATATAACAGTGTAAATTTATTCTTCCCTCAAAATAACTCAATATACAGCCATTAATGTCTAAACCACCGGCAACAAAAGTGAGTACACCCCTTAGTGAAAGTTCCTGAAGTGTCAATATTTTGTGTGGCCACCATTATTTCCCAGAACTGCCTTAACTCTCCTGGGCATGGAGTTTACCAGAGCTTCACAGGTTGCCACTGGAATGCTTTTCCACTCCTCCATGACGACATCACGGAGCTGGCGGATATTCGAGACTTTGCGCTCCTCCAGCTTCCGCTTGAGGATGCCCCAAAGATGTTCTATTGGGTTTAGGTCTGGAGACATGCTTGGCCAGTCCATCACCTTTACCCTCAGCCTCTTCAATAAAGCAGTGGTCGTCTTAGAGGTGTGTTTGGGGTCATTATCATGCTGGAACACTGCCCTGCGACCCAGTTTCCAGAGGGAGGGGATCATGCTCTGCTTCAGTATTTCACAGTACATATTGGAGTTCATGTGTCCCTCAATGAAATGTAACTCCCCAACACCTGCTGCACTCATGCAGCCCCAGACCATGGCATTCCCACCACCATGCTTGACTGTAGGCATGACACACTTATCTTTGTACT
Source organism: Trichomycterus rosablanca (assembly GCF_030014385.1). Classification (NCBI taxonomy): domain Eukaryota; kingdom Metazoa; phylum Chordata; class Actinopteri; order Siluriformes; family Trichomycteridae; genus Trichomycterus; species Trichomycterus rosablanca. Next base: position 24,856,978 of record NC_085994.1, on the reverse strand, counting down.
CCTCACCTGATTGCCGCCACACATGCTTGAGACCATCTGAACCAAACAAATTAATCTTGGTCTCATCAGACCATAGGACATGGTTCCAGTAATCCATGTCCTTTGTTGACATGTCTTCAGCAAACTGTTTGCGGGCTTTCTTGTGTAGAGACTTCAGAAGAGGCTTCCTTCTGGGGTGACAGCCATGCAGACCAATTTGATGTAGTGTGCGGCGTATGGTCTGAGCACTGACAGGCTGACCCCCCACCTTTTCAATCTCTGCAGCAATGCTGACAGCACTCCTGCGCCTATCTTTCAAAGACAGCAGTTGGATGTGACGCTGAGCATGTGCACTCAGCTTCTTTGGACAACCAACGCAAGGTCTGTTCTGAGTGGATCCTGCTCTTTTAAAACGCTGGATGATCTTGGCCACTGTGCTGCAGCTCAGTTTCAGGGTGTTGGCAATCTTCTTGTAGTCTTGGCCATCTTCATGTAGCGCAACAATTCGTCTTTTAAGATCCTCAGAGAGTTATTTGCAATGAGGTGCCATGTTGGAACTTTCAGTGACCAGTATGAGAGAGTGTGAGAGCTGTACTACTAAATTGAACACACCTGCTCCCTATGCACACCTGAGACCTAGTAACACTAACAAATCACATGACATTTTGGAGGGAAAATGACAAGCAGTGCTCAATTTGGACATTTAGGGGTGTAGTCTCTTAGGGGTGTACTCACTTTTGTTGCCGGTGGTTTAGACATTAATGGCTGTATATTGAGTTATTTTGAGGGAAGAATAAATTTACACTGTTATATAAGCTGCACACAGACTACTTTTCATTGTGTCAAAGTGTCATTTTGTCAGTGTTGTCCCATGAAAAGATATACTTAAATATCTGCAGAAATGTGAGGGGTGTACTCACTTTTGTGATACACTGTATGTGTGTGTATGTATGTACAGTGTATCACAAAAGTGAGTACACCCCTCACATTTCTGCAAATATTTCATTATATCTTTTCATGGGACAACACTATAGACATGAAACGTGGATATAACTTAGAGTAGTCAGTGTACAGCTTGTATAGCAGTGTAGATTTACTGTCTTCTGAAAATAACTCAACACAGCCATTAATGTCTAAATAGCTGGCAACATAAGTGAGTACACCCCACAGTGAACATGTCCAAATTGTGCCCAAAGTGTCAATATTTTGTGTGACCACCATTATTAACCAGCACTGCCTTAACCCTCCTGGGCATGGAATTCACCAGAGCTGCACAGGTTGCTACTGGAATCCTCTTCCACTCCTCCATGATGACATCACGGAGCTGGTGGATGTTAGATACCTTGAACTTCTCCACCTTCCACTTGAGGATGCGCCACAGGTGCTCAATTGAGTTTAGTCCATCACCTTTACCTTCAGCTTGCTCAGCAAGGCAGTTGTCATCTTGGAGGTTGTGTTTGGGGTCGTTATCCTGTTGGAAAACTGCCATGAGGCCCAGTTTTCGAAGGGAGGGGATCATGCTCTGTTTCAGAATGTCACAGTACATGTTGGAATTCATGTTTCCCTCAATGAACCGCAGCTCCCCAGTGCCAGCAACACTCATGCAGCCCAAGACCATGATGCTACCACCACCATGCTTGACTGTAGGCAAGATACAGTTGTCTTGGTACTTCTCACCAGGGCGCCGCCACACATGCTGGACACCATCTGAGCCAAACAAGTTTATCTTGGTCTCGTCAGACCACAGGGCATTCCAGTAATCCATGTTCTTGGACTGCTTGTCTTCAGCAAACTGTTTGCGGGATTTCTTGTGCGTCAGCTTCCTTCTGGGATGACGACCATGCAGACCGAGTTGATGCAGTGTGCGGTGTATGGTCTGAGCACTGACAGGCTGACCTCCCACGTCTTCAACCTCTGCAGCAATGCTGGCAGCACTCATGTGTCTATTTTTTAAAGCCAACCTCTGGATGTGACGCCGAACACGTGGACTCAACTTCTTTGGTCGACCCTGGCGAAGCCTGTTCCGAGTGGAACCTGTCCTGGAAAACCGCTGTATGACCTTGGCCACCATGCTGTAGCCCAGTTTCAGGGTGTTAGCAATCTTCTTATAGCCCAGGCCATCTTTGTGGAGAGCAACAATTCTATTTCTCACATCCTCAGAGAGTTCTTTGCCATGAGGTGCCATGTTGAATATCCAGTGGCCAGTATGAGAGAATTGTACCCAAAACACCAAATTTAACAGCCCTGCTCCCCATTTACACCTGGGACCTTGACACATGACACCAGGGAGGGACAACGACACATTTGGGCACAATTTGGACATGTTCACTGTGGGGTGTACTCATTTATGTTGCCAGCTATTTAGACATTAATGGCTGTGTGTTGAGTTATTTTCAGAAGACAGTAAATCTACACTGCTATACAAGCTGTACACTGACTACTCTAAGTTATATCCAAGTTTCATGTCTATAGTGTTGTCCCATGAAAAGATATAATGAAATATTTGCAGAAATGTGAGGGGTGTACTCACTTTTGTGATACACTGTATATATGTGTGTATATATATATATATATATATATATATATATATATATATATATATATATATATATATATATACAGTGGCTTGCAAAAGTATTCATACCCCTTGAACTTTTCCATATTTTGTCACATTACAACCACAAACATAAATATATTTTACTGGAATTTAATGTGAAAGACCAACACAAAGTGGTATACAATTGTGAAGTGGAAGGAAAATTATACATGATTCAAAACATTTTTTACAAATAAAAAACTGAAAAGTGCAGTGTGCAAAAGTATCCAGCCCCCTTTTCTCTGAGTGCAACCAATTGCATTCAGAAGTTGCCTGATGACTGCTAATGACTAAAAAGAGTCCACCTGTGTGTAATCTAATCTCAGTACAAATACAGCTGCTCCGTGACGGCCTCAGAGGTTGGTTAAGAGAATATTGGTGAGTAAACAGCATTATGAAGTCCAAAGAACACACCAGACAGGTCAGGAATAAGGTTGTGGAGAAGTTTAAAGCAGGCTTAGGCTATAAAAAGATTTCCCAAGCTTTGAACATCTCACGGAGCACTGTTCAATCCATTATCCGGAAATGGAAAGAATATGGCACAACTGTAAACCTACCAAGACAAGGCCGTCCACCTAAACTTACAGGCCGAACAAGGAGAGCACTGATCAGAGATGCAGCCAAGAGGCCCATGGTGACTCTGGACGAAATGCAGAGATCCACAGCTCAGGTGGGGGAATCTGTCCACAGGAGAACTATTAGTCGTGCACTGCACAAATGTGGTCTTTATGGAAGAGTGGCAAGAAGAAAGCCATTGTTAAAAGAAAACCATAAAAAGTCCCGTTTGCAGTTTGCCAGAAGCCATGTTGGGGACACAGCAAACATGTGGAACAAGGTGCTTTGGTCAGATGAGACCAAAATTGAACTTTTTGGCCTAAATGCAAAACGCTATGTGAGGCGGAGAATTAACACTGCACATCACTCTGAACACACCATCCCCACTGTCAAATATGGTGGTGGCAGCATCATGCTCTGGGGCTGCTTCTCTTCAGCAGGGACAGGGAAGTTGGTCAAAGTTGATGGGAAGATGGATGGAGCCAAATACAGGGCAATCTTGGAAGAAAACCTGTTGGAGTCTGCAAAAGACTTGAGACTGGGGCGGAGGTTCACCTTCCAGCAGGACAACGACCCTAAACATAAAGCCAGGGCTACAATGGAATGGTTTAAAACAAAACATATTCATGTGTTAGAATGGCCCAGTCAAAGTCCAGACCTAAACCCAATCGAGAATTTGTGGCAAGATCTGAAAACTGCTGTTCACAAACGCTCTCCATCTAATCTGACTGAGCTTGAGCTGTTTTGCAAAGAAGAATGGGCAAAAATGTCAGTCACTAGATGTGCAAAGCTGGTGGAGACATACCCTAAAAGACTTGCAGCTGTAATTGCAGCAAAAGGTGGTTCCACAAAGTATTGACTCAGGGGGGCTGGATACTTTTGCACACCGCACTTTTCAGTTTTTTATTTGTAAAAAATGTTTTGAATCATGTATAACTTTCGTTCCACTTCACAATTGTATACCACTTTGTGTTGGTCTTTCACATTAAATTCCAGTGAAATAAATTTATGTTTGTGGTTGTAATGTGACAAAATATGGAAAAGTTCAAGGGGTATGAATACTTTTGCAAGCCACTGTATATATATATACAGTGTATCACAAAAGTATATATATATATGTGGGGAAAATATTTTACCCACATACAGTGAAGAAAATAAGTATTTGATCCCCTGCTGATTTTGTAAGTTTACCCCCTTACAAAGATTTGAACTATAATTTTTATGGAAGGTTTATTTTAACAGAGAGAGACAGAATATCAACAAAAAATCCAAAAAAAAAAAAACATTAAATAAAGGTTATAAATTAATTTGTATTTAATTAAGGGAAATAAGTTTTTGATCCCCTACCAACCAGCAAGAATTCTGACCCCCACAGACCGGTTATGTGCCCATGAGGCACACAAATTAGTCCTGTCCCTGTATAAAAGACACCTGTAACAGAATCAGTTTCTTCCATTCAAATCTCTCGACCACCATGGGCAAGACCAAAGAGCTATCAAAGGACGTCAGGGACAAGATTGTAGACCTGCACAAGGCTGGAATGGGCTACAAGACCGTCAGCAAGAAGCTTGGTGAGAAGAGATCACTGTTAGCGCGATCATTCGAAAATGGAAGAAATACAAGATCACAGTCAATCACCCTCGCTCTGGAGCTCCATGCAAGATCTCACTTCATGGGCTAAGAATGATTCTGAGAAAGGTGAGGTCAGTCCAGAATTACCCGGGAGGAGCTTGTCAATGATCTCAAGGGAGCTGGGAGCAGAGAAATGCTGGATATGACCCCAAGAACACCATCCCCACTGGGCATTTCTCTGCCTCCAAACACGGCGAGTGGAGTTGATGCCAAAGAGCTCAATTTTGGTCTCATCTGACCATATCACATTCTCCCAAGCTTTCTCTGAATCATTCAGGTGTTCATTGGCAAACTTCAGACGGGCCTGTACATGAGCTTTCTTGAGCAAAGGGACTTTGCGGGCACTGCAGGCTCTCAATCCATTACGGCGAAGTGTGTTACTAATGGTTTTCTTGGTGACTGTGCTCCCAGCTCCCTTTAGATCATTGACAAGCTCCTCCCGTGTAATTCTGGGCTGACCTCACCTTTCTCAGAATCATTCTTACCCCACCAGGTGAGATCTTGCATGGAGCTCCAGAGTGAGGGCGATTGACTGTGATCTTGTATTTCTTCCATTTTCGAATTATCGCACCAACAGTGGTCTCTTTCTCACCAAGCTTCTTGCTGATGGTCTTGTCGCCCATTCCAGCCTTGTGCAGGTCTACAATCTTGTCCCTGATGTCCTTTGATAGCTCTTTGGTCTTGCCCATGGTGGTCGAGAGATTTGAACAGAAGAAACTGATTCTGTGATGGGTGTCTTTTATACAGGGACAGGACTAATTTTTGTGCCTCATGGGCACATAACCGGTCTGTGGGGGTCAGAACTCTTGCTGGTATGTAGGGGATCAAATACTTATTTCCCTTAATTAAATACAAATTAATTTATAACTTTTATTTAATGTTTTTTTCTGGATTTTTTGTTGATATTCTGTCTCTCTCTGTTAAAATAAACCTTCCATAAAAATAGACTGTTCAAGTCCACAAAGTTGAATCAGTTCATCTGGACACAAGTTTGTTGTAGAGATACGTTTCGTCACTCAATCCGAATGACTTCTTCAGTCTGAGCTGGTGTTGAATACCCCAACCTTATATGCAGTTGATTTGCATAACGACCGATCACAGCTCATTGCATAACAATGGAACTGGTGATCAGGTCCATATGAAATTCACAATGACCATTAATTACAATGGTCATGTGTGTCTTTCACACACGATTGGGGTAAAGCTCTAATTACGGCGTTGTATGATGGTGAGAGATGTACTCTCAGGCCCCCTCCCCGGTTCAGAGATGGTCGTTCCCTCTTCACGTAAATGGCCTCTTTGACTCCACGTTCAAACCAGCGTTCCTCCTTGTCAAGGATCTGCACATCTTCATCATTAAATGAGTGGCCGCTGGCTTGCAGGCGGGTGTAAACCGCAGAGTCCTGGCCAGAAGAGGTCGATCTTCTATGTTGTGCCATCCGTTTCGCCAGTGGCTGTTTAGTTTCCCCGATGTACAGTTCCCGGCAATCCTCCCGGCACCTAACAGCATACACTACGTTACTCTGTTTTTGTCGAGGAACCCGGTCCTTAGGGTTAACTAATTTATGGCGTAGCGTGTTCTGGGGTTTGAACGCAACTGAAACACAGTGTTTGGAGAATATCCGTCTTAATTGTTCCGATACTCCCGCCACATACGGAATCACCACTGGTTTGCGCTTAGACCGCGGTTGTTCTTCTCCTCCCTTTGATCCACTGGAGCTGTGTTTGGGCATTTTTCCCGCTTTTACGAATGCCCAGTTGGGATAACCACATTCACCCAGGGCCTTCTTGACATGAGATTTCTCTCTATCCTTGGCCGTAGTGTCTGTGGGGATGCTGTTCGCCCGGTGGTGCAGCGTCCTGATGACTCCTAGTTTGTGCTCTAAAGGATGATGGGAGTCAAACCTTAAGTACTGGTCCGTGTGCGTTGGTTTGCGGTAAACATTTACTTTCAACCGTCCCCCATCTTTACTAGCAATTTCACAGTCTAAGAATGCTAAAACGTTGTCGCTTGCATCCTCCCTTGTGAACTGATGTGTTGATGTGGTCCGTGAAATGTGGTACTTCCTCTGATTTTATTTTAACCCAGGTGTCGTCCACATATCTGAACCAATGACTCGGTGGTGTCCCTGAGTAGGTCCTTAGTGCCTTCTTTTCCACTTCCTACATGTACAGGTTTGCAACAATAGGTGAGACTGGGGACCCCATAGCACACCCATGTTTCTGTTTGTAGAACTGTCCTCTGTACGAGAAGTAGGTGGACTGAAGACACAGTTCTAGGAGTGTGCACACCTGGTCCGTGGTAAGGGTGGTCCTCGTGTTCCGGGTGGGGTCGCCTTGTAGTTTCCTACGGACCACCTCCACTGCCTCAGCAACCGGAATGCACGTGAAGAGGGATGTAACATCATACGAGACCATTGTTTCCTCCGTCTCAATGATGACGCCCGTCACCTTGTCCACAAAATCCATGGTGTTCTGAATGTGGTGTTCCGTGCTACCTACCAACGGGTTGAGAATCGATGCTAGAAACTTAGAAATGTTATAAGTCACAGAGTTAATCATACAAACAATGGGTCGTAAAGGTACATCCTGTTTGTGTATCTTAGGTAACCCATACAGACTAGGTGTAGCCTCCCCCGGATATAATTTGTAGTACAAAGCCCTGTCAATAGCATTGTTCTGTTCTAAAACTTTCAGACAATCTATCACCTTTTTCTTGTAGCTACTACCTGGATCTCGTTTCAGCAGCTCATAAGTGTTAGTGTCACTAAGTAACAACATCACTTTCTCATGATAGTCTATCTGGTTTAATAGAACAGTACATCTACCTTTGTCAGCAGGAAGTATGATGATGTTATTGTCCTTACTAAGTGTAGTAAGTGCATACCTCTCGTCTCTGCTGATGTTGGATGGCGGTGGCTTTGCATTACTCAGGCAAGCTGACACTTTCATCCGCAACTGTTCCGCTTCCAGGTCGGAGATGTTGTTGTTGCGGATTGCTGATTCTGTGGCTGTGATCAGTTCCACTAGTGGGACTTGCTTTGGTGTAACAGCGAAATTCAACCCCTTAGCCAAGATGTCTTTCTCCGCTTGTGTGAGTTGTCTGTCCGACAAGTTCTTCACCCACTTGTCCACATCCACCAGCGTGTGTTTGCCCTTCATTCCTCTTTCGGCCATCCATGGTCTGTTGGTGTTTCTGTCCTGCAGCAAGCAAGTCAAACTTTTTTTGCTGCCTGGTTTTTTACTTTTCATGTTGTCCTAGACGAGCCTTCTGCGTGAAGTTAATCACCTGTTGGAGAGTGGGCTCATCTAGACGTGATGTAAGTCTTTGTACAATCTGCTCCTCTCTAGTTTTTAAGACATCGATTGTGAAGTTAGTTTGTCTCACCCGTTCATTCAATAGCTGGTTCTGTGCCTTCTGAATGATCTTGCTAGCTCGGTGACCTTTGACAGAATATCTGAGTTGCAGGCTCTTAGGTGTGATCCTGCTCTGTCTGCATCTGATGTTAAATCGCAGGTGGTTCCTGTAGTCAGCCATCTTGCGTGCCGTTTTCTCGTACTCCCGTACGAGTTTGAGGCAATCCTTGCCGAAGTGAGTCAGAATCTGTTGGCCTGAGAGTACATCTCTCACCATCATACAACGCTCACCATACAATCTCTCACCATCATACAATGCCATAATTGGAGCTTTACCCCAATCATGTGTGAAAGACACACATGACCATTGTAATTAATGGTCATTGTGAATTTCATATGGACCTGATCACCAGTTCCATTGTTATGCAATACGTGGTGATCGGTCGTTATGCAAATCAACTGCATATAAGGTTGGGGTATTCAACACCAGCTCAGACTGAAGAAGTCATTTGGATTGAGTGACGAAACGTATCTCTACAACAAACTTGTGTCCAGATGAACTGATTCAACTTTGTGGATTTGTGTACCTGGATTATTGAGCATGCATCAACAGACTGTTCAAGTCTTTGTAAGGGGGTAAACTTACATCAAATACTTATTTTCCTCACTGTATATATACATTTCATTTTCATGTTTTATTACTGCTTTCTCCAAGTCAGGCACACAGCAGTTCCTCTTCCCCCAGAATCAATGGGTGCAGTGCAATTACTTCCAGGACAGGACACCAATCCATCGTGGGGCCTTTCCCCCAACCCCCAGTGTCTGACCATTTAATAGCACCCCTGGTCTCGCCATGACCCTGACTAGAATGAAGTTAATAAATATATTGATTTTAAAAGTGTTACAAAGCAATGATATGGCTCTGGGACTCCTTTGAACCTCGGGTAGATCCATTACCTTCAAATGGATATAAAATCCTCCAATCGCACATTAAGACTTGATAAACAACACACTGCAGGCCTTGTTTGCCTCAGCATAGGCTCAGTATTTGTGATTTCACTATTAGAAAAAGACTGGGCAAAAATTTTATTTATGGGAGAGTTACAAGGCTGTTGCTAACCAGGTCAAACATATAGATTTATCTTACATTTGTTAGAAAGTACCCTGATAACTTCAAGCCTTTTGGTATAAGAAAACTGTGAACTGATACACTGATCAGCCAGAACATTAAAACCACCTCCTTGTTTCTACACTCACTGTCCATTTTATCAGCTCCACTTACCATATAGAAGCACTTTAGTTCTACAATTACTGACTGTAGTCCATCTGTTTCTCTGCATGCTTTGTTAGCCCCATTCATGCTGTTCTTCAATGGTCAGGACTCTCCCAGTACCACTACAGAGCAGGTATTATTTTGGGTGGTGGATCATTATCAGCACTGCAGTGACACTGACATGGTGGTGGTGTGTTAGTGTGTGTTGTGCTGGTATGAGTGGATCAGATACAGCAGTGCTGCTGGAGTTGTTAAACCACTTACTGTTACTGCTGGACTGAGAATAGTCCACCAACCAAAAATATCCAGCCAACAGTGTCCTGTGACCACTGATGAAGATCTAGAAGATGACCAACTCAGACAGCAGCAATAGATGAGCGATCGTCTCTGACTTTACATCTACAAGGTGGACCAACTAGGTAGGAGTGTCTAATAGAGTGGACAGTGAGTGGACACGGTATTTAAAAACTCCAGCAGCACTGTACTGTATCTTATCCACTCATACCAGCACAACACACACCACCACCACCATGTTAGTGTCACTGCAATGCTGAGAATGATCCACCACCCAAATAATACCTGCTCTCTGGTGGTCTTGTAGGGGTCCTGACCATTGAAGAACAGGGTGAAAACAGGCTAAAAATAGTATAGTAATAGTAAAAATGTAGAGAAATAGATGGACTACAGTCAGTAATTGTAGAACTACAAAATTCTTCTATATGGTAAGTGGAGCTGATAAAATGGACAGTGAGTGTAGAAACAAGGAGGTGGTTTTATTGTTATGGCTGATCAGTGTAAGGACCTTAAATGGCACGTCATGCTTGAAAGCTTTTCAATGTGGATGAAATGAAGCAATTTTGCAAAGAAGGGTGGAGTAAAATCAGAACAATCAAGCTGCAATCTAACAGTTTCAGATATAAATTAAAACCAGTGTATAATGTCTTCAGTAACTGCTTTATCCTTGCATAATAACTACAAATATTTTCAAGAATAAAACACAACACTACTTTAATAATCCCTGAAACATTCACAAATTGCAGGTGCATCATAACCAAACCCTGGAAAATAGCAGCGTCAGCAATGTGGAACAGTGGTTGCAAGTGGAAGCACATTTCTATGTGTAATGAACAAAATTAATAAGTCAATGTTTACCATATTTACTACGTCTGAGTGGATTTTGAGAAAGCCAAAGAAAAACTTCAGTCCACAATATCTGCTGCCAGCTGTCAGTTATGGTTTAGGTGTCAATATTAGACGTAATTAGGTTTAATGATTGGTTTGGATTGAAATATAAACCAACTTCTTAAGACCAGGTGCACCCTAGGAAATGTCCTGGTTGTGCTATATTATATTGTTCAGAAATTATAGAAATACATAAAAATACAAAATTTTACTGTATCCATTATGAGAAACTCTGGACTTGGCTTAAATAGTGTCTTAAAGAAAGCTATAATATCCCACCACCACCATTCAGGACTTGAATAAGAGATTTTTAAAAATAATTAAATTATATACAGTTAAGTCTGCACACCCCTTTCACGTTCTCCATGTTTTATGTTACAGATTCATTCTACAGTATAATAGATTGAGTCTTTTTAAACATCTACACACGATCGGCAATAATTACACGGTGAAAACAGGATTTAGAAAATAAGCAATTTTATTTTACTGACAAAAATGGTTTATTTAAGGGTTACATATCTGTACACACCCTTAGCCTAATACTTGGTTGATGCACCTTTGGCAGCAATTACAGCTTCAAGGCGTCTTGAGAAAGACGCTACGAGCTTGGCACACTTGTTTCTGGACATTTTTGCCCATTCCTCCTGGCATGTCCTTGCAAGCTCTGTCAGGTTGGATGGGGAGCGTCGGTACACAGCTATTTTCAGTTCCTTCTGGCTGGGCCACTCAAGGACATTCACAGACTTTCTCCGAAGCCACTCCTTTGTTCTCTTGGCTGTGTGCTTTGGGTCGTTGTCATGTTGGAAGGTAAACCTTCGCCCCAGTCTGAGGTCCAGAGCGCTCTGGAGCAGGTTTTCTTCAAGGATCTCAGTGTACTTAGCTGCATTCATCTTTCCCTCTATCAGGACTAGTCGCCCCAGGCCCACTGCTGAAAACATGCCCACAACATGATGCTGCCACCGCCATGCTTCACTGTAGTCATGGCATTAGCCAGGTGATGAGCGGTGCCTGGTTCCCTTCAGACATGACGCTTGGTATTCAGGCCAAAAAGTTCAATTTTGGTTTCATCAGAACAGAGAATCTTGTTTCTCATGGTTTGAGAGTCTTCTAGGTGGGCTGTCATGTGCCTTTTACTAAGGAGTGGCTTCCATCTGGCCACTCTACCATAAAGGTGTGATTTGTGGAGTGCTGCCTGGATGGTTGATCTTCTATAGGTTCTCCCATCTCCACAAGGATACGCTGGAGCTCTGTCAGTGACCCTCAGGTTCCTTCTCACCTCCCTGGCTAAATTCAGCCCAGTGGTCACAGGACGTTGCCCACAGGGTGCTGTTGGCTGGATGTTTTTTTTTGGTTGGTGAACTATTCTCAGTCCAGCAGTGACAGTGATGTGTTTAAAAACTCCATCAGTGCTGCTGTGTCTTATCCACTGATACCAGCACACCACACACTAACACACCACCACCATGTCAGTGTCATGGTGTCAATGAACCACCATCCAAATAATACCTGCTCTGTAGTAGTCCTGGGAGAGTGCTGACCATTGAAGAACAGCATGAAAGGGGACTAACAAAGCATGCAGAGAAACAGATGGACTACAGTCAATAATTGTAAAACTACAAAGTGCTACCATATGATAAGTGGAGCTGATAAAATGGAAAGTAAGTGTAGAAACAAGGAGGTGGTTTTAATGTTATGGCTGATAGGTGTAATTCACGAATGGTGCTGTGAGCTATACAGTGTGTAAACAGCGCCATCTGTCAGTCACACTCTATTTACACATACACATAGATGGCGCAAAAACAACATCATCTATTGTGCTGATCCGCACTCGCAGATTCGTTCGGTATGACAAGAACTCAAAAAAAATATAACAAAAATCTATTTTTATATTAAATCGGCTTATATTGATTTCGGAATACATCCAGGATCTGTTGTAAAATCCAGGACGGGATTATATTAGGGAAACCATATGCACACATATAGTGTGTGAACGCGGTCGCCTGATTCGCAAATGCGGTGGAGTTCAAAACAAGAAGGAAGTGGGGAAATACAGTATTCGGCACATGTGCGTACGGACTGTTTATAATTACAGAATATGCACGATACAATCTGGATTTGTGATTAAAATGCTTTATAAATAGGTAATGTTTGGTTGTTAGTTCGCTACAGACTGTAATGGTGTGATAATGGCGAATGTGGCAACGCGCGCCCGTGCTTGAGAGTGGAGGAGCTTTTGTTTGGTCCAGTCAGTAGCTGTGTGATTGCATTGCAGTCTTTCCTGAGGTTTAACCGCTGGATTTACTACAATTCCTGCTATTATTAATCAGATCTGGTGATCTAGTCGGACATAAAGGGAGTGTAACTGTGATTCTGACTGGAGAAGTGGATCGGACTGGAGGTCGGGCTGCACTGACAGTAGTGAGTGTTGATCACTTCATACTGCACTGTGAATGGTGTGATGAGGTGAATGGATTAATGATGGGATGATCAGGTCATGCATGCGTGAATGTATTTTAAATGCTGATTTAACAACTGTGTAAGAACTGGGAATGAACCACAGTCAGTTTAATGATAGGTTGGAGCAGTTAGCCTGGATGCTAGGCTCTGTACACAGCACTGCACGGTTCCAGTTGCTGTCCGGTGCGAAGTTATAGAAGGCGACACTTCATACAGGTCATTCCAGATGTGTACAGTAAGGTCACAATGATCCGTACATTCTGTTAAAGTCCAAGTTACGTATTACTTGGTACTACCTTAGTCGACCAATAATTTCCTTCGGGATAAATGAAGTATCTATCTATCCTTTCTATCTTATCTTTCTATCTTATCTTTTTATCTTATCTTTTTATCTTATCTTATCTTATCCTATCTATCCATCCATCTATCCATCCATCCATCCATCCATCTATACATACAGTACCAGTCAAAAGTTTGGACACACCTTCTTATTCAGTGGTTTTTCTTGATTTTTTTTATTTTTCTACATTGTAGATTAACACTGAAGACATCCAAACTATGAAGGAACACATATGGAATTATGTAGTAAACAAAAAAGTGTTAAACAAACCAGAATAACTTTTATATTTTAGATTATTCAAAGTAGCCACATTTTGCTTTAATGACAGCTTTGAACTCTTTTGCCATTCTTTCAATCAGCTTCATGAGGTAGTTACCTGGAATGGTTATCCAACAGTCTTGAAGGAGTTCCCAGAGGTGCTGAGCCCTTGTTGGCTGCTTTGTTTTCACTCTGTGGTCCAACTCATCCCAAACCATCTCAAATGGGTTTAGATTAGATTAGGTAATTTTGGAGGCCAGGTCATCTGACGCAGCACTCTATCACTCTCTTTCTTGGTCAGATAGCCCTTACATAGCCTGGAGGTGTGTTTGGGGTCATTGTCCTGTTAAAAAACAAATGATGGTCCCACTAAGAGCAAACAAGATGGGATGGCATGGCGCTGCAGAATGCTGTAGTAGCCATGCTGGTTAAGTGTGCCTTGGATTTTGAATAAATCACCAACAGTGTCACCAGCAAAGCACCTCCATATCGTCACACCTCCTCCTCCATGCTTCCTGGTGGGTACCACACATGTACAAACCATCCACTCACCTTTTTTGTGTTTTACATAGACACGGCGGGTGAAACCAAAAATGCTTTGATGACAGCTTTGAACTCTTTTGCCATTCTTTCAATCAGCTTCATGAGGTAGTTACCTGAAATGGTTTTGAATTAACAGGTGTGCCTTGTCGAGTTAATTTCTTGCCTTCTTAATGTGTTTGAGACCATCAGTTGTATTGTGCAGTGGTAGGGTTAGTACAAAGGTCTATACAGTGACTAGCCCTATTTGACTAAACTAAGTAAAGAGAAAGACAATCCATCATTACATTAAGACATGAAGGTCAGTCAATCCGGAAAATTTCATGAACTTTGAACGTATCATCAAGTGCAGTCGCAAAGACCATCAGATGCTATGATGAAACTGGCTCTCATGAGGACCGCCCCAGGAGAGGAAGACCAAGAGTTACCTCTGCTGCAGAGTATAAGTTCATTAGAGTTACCAGCCTGAGAAACTGTAAATTATCAGCACCTCAGATTAGAGCCCACATAAATGCTTCACAGAGTTCAAGTAGCAAACACATCTCAACATCAACTATTCAGAGGAGACTGCGTGAATCAGGCCTTCATGGTCAAATTGCTGCAAAGAAGCCACTTCTGAGGAAGAACAATAATAAGAAGAGGATTACTTGGCAAAGAAACACAGGGAATGGACATTAGACAGTGGAAATCTGTCCTTTGGTCTGATGAGTCAAAATTTGAGATTTTTGGTTTCACCTGCCGTGTCTATGTAAAACACAAAAAAGGTGAGTGGATGGTTTGTACATGTGTGGTTCCCACCAGGAAGCATGGAGGAGGAGGTGTGACGATATGGAGGTGCTTTGCTGGTGACACTGTTGGTGATTTATTCAAAATCCAAGGCACACTTAACCAGCATTGCTACTACAGCATTCTGCAGCGCCATGCCATCCCATCTTGTTTGCTCTTAGTGGGACCATCATTTGTTTTTTAACAGGACAATGACCCCAAACACACCTCCAGGCTATGTAAGGGCTATCTGACCAAGAAAGAGAGTGATAGAGTGCTGCGTCAGATGACCTGGCCTCCAAAATTACCTAATCTAATCTAAACCCATTTGAGATGGTTTGGGATGAGTTGGACCACAGAGTGAAAACAAAGCAGCCAACAAGGGCTCAGCACCTCTGGGAACTCCTTCAAGACTGTTGGATAACCATTCCAGGTAACTACCTCATGAAGCTGATTGAAAGAATGGCAAAAGAGTTCAAAGCTGTCATTAAAGCAAAATGTGGCTACTTTGAATAATCTAAAATATAAATGTTATTCTGGTTTGTTTAACACTTTTTTGTTTATTACATAATTCCATATGTGTTCCTTCATAGTCAAGAAAAATCAAGAAAAACCAAGAAAAACCACTGAATAAGAAGGTGTGTCCAAACTTTTGACTGGTACTGTACATACCACTTGGTTTAGCATTTTCCTCTTGAGACATGTAAACTTCATGGCCAAAAGTATGCCTGACCATAAGTTTGTAGTATATTTATGGTGCAGGGGGGCCACCCACCTTACTGCCCCCCCCCCCCCCACGTATTATGCATGTATTATGGCAAGCCAAACAGGAAATATATAGCAAACACTGATATACTGTATATGTAGAATAAACACACACACACACACACACACACACACACACACACACACACACACACACACACACACACACATATATACACGTATATATATATATACAATTTTTTTTTTTGCACTAGGACCCATGAGCTCCTAGTTACGCCACTGCTTCTTGCTGTGTTTTTCTTACAGTGCTCCCCTCTTGGCCACTTGTCTTCATGGACCTTGGCCTTACCCAAATTGTTGCCACAAAGTTGGAAGCATCTAGCTTCTTCTTCTTCCTCGGCCTTTGTCCCGTTCGGTTGCGAGGTCGGCTCTCAGTGGATCATGATCCGCATTGATTTGGCACAATTTTTACGCCGGATGCCCTTCCTGACACAACCCTCCCTATTTTATCCGGGCTTGGAACCGGCACTACAATGCACTGGTTTGTGCATCTAGTGGCTAGGTATCTATAGGACAATCTATATCTATAGGACAGTTTCCAATTAGCCTGGTGTGGCATGTTTTTGGACTGTGGGAGGAAACCGGAGCACCCGGAGGAAACCCACGCGGACACGGGGAGAACATGCAAACTCTGCACAGAAAGGACCCGGACCGTCCCACCTGGGGATCGAATTCAGGACCTTCTTGCTGTGAGGTGACAGTGCTACCCACTAAGCCACCGTGCCGCCCGGAAGCATCTAGCTTATTTAATTATGTAATTGATTTTATACACCTGTTTGCAGTGTGTTTGGCTGTAACATATGAACTTCATAATTAGGAGGGTTGTCCACATACCTTTGGCCATTTAGTGTACAGTTGCATTTAGAATATTTAACCCCCCCACCCCCAAATGAATTAAGGATTTATAACTCAAACCTTGTGCTTTAAATGATCATTTTCAGTTAAATAATAAATCAAATAAATAAAGAAAATAAATGATGTAGTTAATACTGCTACATCACAATTATACAACCCCTACATTATATTGTTGACTTATAACCCACTGCTAGTTTGTATACGTTAAACTTGGGAACTCAATAACAACCCTTAGATGACTTTGTCTGTGATGTTATACACTGATCAGCCATAACATTAAAACCACCTCCTTGTTTCTACACACACTGTCCATTTTATCAGCTCCACTTACCATATAAGAGCACTTTGTAGTTCTACAATTACTGACTGTAGTCCATCTGTTTTTTCTGCATGCTTTTTTAGAAACAAGGAGGTGGATTTAAGATTATGGCTGATCAGTAGATAAACACCACACAGAGATTCAGATGTTCAAGGTGTGTTGCAACCATGGTGAAAACTAAGAAGCTGTCACAAAAGCTGAACAAGAAGATAATTACATTGAATCCAAGGGGCAGTGGGTGTAACACGGTTTCCAATGCACTAGACATACAGTATATAGAGACACCATTGGAGTATTGTCTGCACATTCTGAACAGCAGCAAACCTGCTATGCCATGTTAGAAATTTCATCCAGAGGGCTTAGAAACCATAAAACAAAAGACTTAAAGGATGACCTGATAAAGAGTGGGACAAGTGTGTCAGTGGCAACCATTAAAGATTATTTAGCGATTAAGGACTTCATGGCCGGGCTCCCTACGCATGCCACTCTTGACCAAGCACAAACAGGTTCAACTGGAATGGGTCAGAAGGGATTTGGATAGGCCTGCAGAGTTCTGAGACACAGTTCTGCAGGGTGACAAATCAACATTTGAACCTTTTGGCCATCTGGATGAATCATGGATTCACAGAAATACCAATCCATTTGAGGAGGAACGTTGTATTTTCTGTGGTGAATTTTAACCTTAGTAATAGTTAGGCTTTCTATCAAGACAGCAATCCCAAAGACACCTCCAAGTCAACCAAAGCTTGGTAAAGGAATCAGTCATGGAGTATCTTGAAGTGGTTTCACTTACTGAAATTGTTTGTTAGAGGTTATCAAGACAGAAGGAGGTTTAACCAAGTACTGAGGCTGGGGGTTAAATATCAGGGCATGAGGACATTAGTCAAGAGAACTAGATGTTTTTCATTTAAACTCAAAATTATGTCAACTTACGTTGATTCAAAATTGATTCTATCTATCAATATACACTGGTCAGCCATAACATTAAAACCACCTCCTTGTTTCTACACTCACTGTCCATTTTATCAGCTCCACTTACCATATAGAAGCACTTTGTTGTTCTACAATTACTGACTGTAGTCCATCTGTTTCTCTGCATACTTTTTAGCCCCCTTTCATCCTGCTCTTCAATGATCAGGACCCCCACAGAGCAGGCATTATTTGGGTGGTGGATCATTCTCAGCACTGCAGGGACACTGACATTAGTGTGTGTTGTGCTGGTATGACTGGATCAGACACAGCAGCTTTGCTGGATTTTTTTTTTTTTAATACCGTGTCCGCTCACTGTCCACTCTATTAGACACTCCTACCTAGTTGGTCCACCTTGTAGCTGTAAAGTCAGAGACGATCGCTCATCTATTGCTGCTGTTTGAGTTGGTCATCTTCTAGACCTTCATCAGTGGTCACAGGACGCTGCCCACGGTGTGCTGTTGGCTGGATATTTTTGGTTGGTGGACTATTCCCAGTCCAGCAGTGACAGTGAGGTGTTTTAAAACTTAATCAGTGCTGCTGTGTCTGATCCACTCATACCAGCACAACACACACTATCACACCACCACCATGTCAGTGTCACTGCAGTGCTGAGAACCCACCACCTAAATAATACCTGCTCTGTAGTGCTCCTGGGAGAGTCCTGACCATTGAAGAACAGCATGAAAGGGGGCTAACAAAGCATGCAGAGAAACAAATGGACTACAGTCAGTAATTGTAGAACTACAAAGTGCTTCTGTATGGTAAGTGGAGCTGATAACATGAACAGTGTGTGTAGAAACAACGAGGTGGTTTTAATGTTATGGCTGATCTGTGTCTATTATTTTTCTGTATACTGAGACTTCTAGCTGTACAATTGACTACAGCTGATGACTTTGAGCCCACATAAACAGGAATATTTTACACTTATTAGACTGAGCCACAAGCATTACAATGGGAAAGTCAACTCAGAATGTGATGTGAATACTAAATGGTTAGAGGTTAAAAAAGTTAAAATCAAGAGTATAACTTTACTACTTTCTCAACTTCCTTCCCATTAGATGTAAGCTGAAATAAGTTCCTCTGCATTGTGCGCTAACAGCATGGGGCTAGACTTCGACGTGAAGACATTCTGCCACAACCTGCGCGCCACCAAACCTCCATACGAATGCCCGGTGGAGACCTGCCGCAAGGTATACAAGAGCTACAGCGGCATAGAGTACCACCTGTACCACTATGACCACGACAACCCACCTTCCACCCCGGTAACGCCACAGAAGAAGCGCAAGGGCCGTCCGTGTCGTCCCTCTATGCCGTCATCAGCAGATGGTGATGAGCCTGGCAATGCCAGCACAATGTCTGGGCATGGGGAAGCACCCAGTAGCCCTGCAGGTCACTCCGATCGCTCACCTTCCCCTGGAAGAGACACGATGACGTACGCTCAGGCTCAGCGCATGGTGGAGCTGGAGATCGGGGGTAAAGTGCACCGCCTCAGCATCTTCGAGGACTTGGATGTGTTGTCCGAGGAGGACAGTGAGGCCGAGGATGGAGCAGGAGGATCGGCCACGTGCAACGGCGAGAATGGGGTCAGTGAGGGTGGGACAAATGCAAAGGACAGGCCAGACACCCCCGCTGCAGCAAATGGAGGCAAAGGAGCAGGGACCACTCCTAAATCGGGAAAGCACAAGAGTAAAGAGAAAAAGAGGGACAGCACGCATCATCATGGAAATCCAGCAGGGCCGGCTGTGAAGCTACCTGAGGCTGTGTTTCGAGAGCTGGATCAGGAGAGGCCTGATGCACCGCTGAGACCGACATCTTACTACAGGTAAACTATAATATGTGTCAACTGACTTGAGTCCGGTGCTTTTTTTAAAGGGTCCAGCCAAGAAATTTCATCTTGGTCATTTGCCTTATTAATTTTGTTCTGAAGCATGAAGGCTAATACAGTGCTGTGAACAAGCACTATTTTTATTCATCATTTCATTGGTGGCGCAGTTGGATTATCCCCTATCACACCAGCGCTGGGATTTTGAACTCCAGAGTGCGAACCTCAGCTCTGCTACCGGTCGGCTGGGCATCCTCTAGCGCAGACCTGGGCATTGTACGGCCCGCGGGCCACATCCGGCCCGCGAGACATCCCCAACCGGCCCGCATGAGGTCCGTGGCAATTACAATTTATGTAATAAATGTACATCAAACATGCATTACAACAGGATTGATTTTGACGGCAGCGCTGTGTCTTTAAATATCCGCAAGTTTCGATTTACGTGTGTGAGCGAGTGTATCAGCTTCACCGTAATGCGAACAGAACTGAGTGTGACTGACGGTGGAGTTTTTAACAAGACAGGAAGTTCTGAAGTTTAGAATTTAGGCTCTAAATCGCTGTTACGGTACTACACAGAAATATAAGAACATGAACGATGCAGAGCATCACACCTGAAGCTTCTCTAACTAAACTGCAAAAGCAACAAGGACTGTTTTATAAAGTTTAACACATCCAGAACTGAAGCAGTCAGGAACAGCTTTGTGATTTTAAAAAGAATATCCAACAATAACAAAGGACAGAAAAACAAATGAGACTCATTAGACTCAAAACAAAATAGTGTAAAGTTTAAAAACCTGCACATTTTGTTCACATTTGTTTTTTTGTTTGTTTTTTGCATTTGTTTGTTTAAATAGTAAAATAATGTTGATGTTTTTACTCTGCCTACTTCTAATTGTCTGATTGTAACATCTAAACATTAACAGCTTATTAGAACTGTACAATTTACTGCTTTTTATAATGAGTGGGCAGTTGTAGCCTAGTGGTTAGTGGACTAGTAATTAGAAGGTTGCTGGTTCAAGCCACACCACTGCCAGGTTGCTGCTGTTGGGCCCTTGAGCAAGGCCCTTAACCCTCAATTGCTCAGACTGTATACTGTAACTATATTGTAAATCGATTTAGATAAAGGCGTCTGCTAAATGCTGAAAATGTAATGTAAATGTAAATAAAGAGATAAAATTAATATTGAGCAGAATTATGTGGCCCCTTGGAAAATTTAATTGCCCACCCCTGCTCTAGCGGCATAATTGGCAATGCCTGCAGCAGACAAAATTGGCCATTAAAGTCTGCCAGGTGGGTAAAAGACCGGACTGAATGTGGGTGGGGTCTTAGACTAACCAAGGACCTTGGTTAGTAGCCTAAAGCTCCCGTACAGAAAGTGGAGGAGCACGGAGATCAGTGCATGGCTCTATGTAAGCCAGGGGTGGGCAATTAAATTTTCCAAGGGGCCACATAAGAAACTGGGACTGTTGTGGAGGGCCGGACCAATAAGGTGAACTTAATTCTTCTCAATATTAATTTTATCTCTTTATTTACATTTACATTACATTTTCAGCATTTAGCGTTGACGTCTTTATCCAAAGCGACTTACATTACAGTTACACTATACAGTCTGAGCAATTGAGGGTTAAGGGCCTTGCTCAAGGGCCCAACAGCAGCAACCTGGTAGTGGAGGGGCTTGAAACAGTGACCTTGTATTTACTAGTCCAGTACCTTAAGCACTAGGCTACAACTGCCCACTCTTTATGAGAAGCAGTAAATTGTACAGTTCTAATAAGCTGTTAATGTTTAGATGTTACAATCAGAAAATTAGAAGTAGGCAGAGAAAATACCTCAACATTATTTTACTTTTTAAACAAACAAATGCAAAAAAAAAAAAAAAGTGAACAAATGTGCAGGTTTTTAAACTATTTTGTTTTGAGTCTAATTACCACATTTGGTTTTTCAGTCCTTTGTTATTGTTGGATTTTCTTTTTAAAATCACAAAGCTGGTGCTGACTGCTTCAGTTCTGCATGTGTTAAACTTTCTAAAAAGTCTGTGTTGCTTTTGCAGTTTAGTTAGTGAAGCTTCAGGTGTGACGCTCCGCATCGTTCATGTTGTTGTATTTCTCTGTTTAGTACCATAACAGTGATTTAGAGCCTAAATTGTGATCCTTAACCAGCGTTACACCTGACTTCAGTTAATAAATACTTCAGAAGTTCATGTCTTGTTAAAAACTCCACCGTCAGTCACACTCAGTTCTGTTCGCATTACGGTGAAGCTGATACACTCGCACAGACGTAAATCGAAACTTACGGACATTTAAAGATGCAGCGCTCCCGTCAAAATCAATCCTGTTGTATTGCATGTTTGATGTACATTTATTTACATCTAATTTTTAATTGCCTCGAACCTCATGTGGGCCGGTTAGGGATGCCACATCCGGCCCGCGGGCCGTACAATGCCCAGGTCTGATGTAAGCGAATACTGGCCTCACGCTCGTATTCACAGAATGTGTGGACGAATAAGAAGGGGTTGGTGGACTGTGCACTGCTCGGACGCGAGCGCCTTGCACCAAAAATGTCAAGAACTCACTACGGACTTTATCACAGACAAATAATGAAGAACTCCAATTATTTTTTGCTAGTTTTAACTTTCAGTTCAGTTTCATTTTGTGTTTGTATGATTTGTGTATATCCTATTTATTCAAATTATCCTCTAGGCCACCCAAAGAGGATGGGGGTCCCTGCTGAGTCTGGTTCCTCTGAAGGTTTCTTCCTGTAATTTTAAGGGAGTTTTTCCTTGCCACTGTTGCCCTCGGCCTGCTCAACAGGAGTTTTTGGTCTGTAGGTCCTGGATTCTGTAAAGTTGCTTTGAGACAACAAATAAAATTGACTTGACTTGACGATCAGAGTGTACAGCAGAGGAATACGAATTAACTACGCTAAATTGGAAGAAAAGGGGAAAAATGCATAAACAAAATAGCAAACAAAAACAGGACACTGACCTAAAGCATACTCACAAGTCCACCTCTGAATGACCTGAATAAACAAAAATAAGGTTTTGGCCTGGCCTGACTTGACATTGAGATGCTGTGGCAAGGAAGCGATTCCTTCACAGATTCCTCCAAAATTCCTGCCCAGGGATGTAAAAGATTCATCACAAGCATTTGATTGCAATTGTTAAAGCATAGGCTGGCACAAATACTTATCGAGTTAAAGGGGTAATTACTTTTTCACGTGGATGATGGTTTTAAATAAAGCTTTATTCTCTGTAAGTGGACAGGGTGCCAAGCCATCACGTCCACCAAATCCCCCCAACAATAGTCTGTGTAAATGCCCAGCCAGCTAATATCATAGCTAAGATTCTAACCCAGATCTCAGCTGTGGTGGTCTAGCGTAATAAACCTCTTCTCTTTTTATTTTGTAACACAACAATCTAATCCTTAGGGTCGCTCAGGTGGCGCAGCGGTAAAAAAAACACACACTGGATCCAGAGCTGGGATCTCGAATACATCGTATCAAATCTTAGCTCTGCCTTGCGAGCTGAGGCTGAGCGGCCACATGATCAACGATTGGCCTGTTGTTCAGATGGGCGGGACTAAGCCGGATGGGGTCTCTCTCTCATGACTGGTGCAATTATGACCTCTGCTGGCTGATTGATGGCGCCTACACAGAGATGAGAAAAGAGTGCTCTTAGGGTGTGTCTCTCCGTACACGCAGCTAAGCTGCACTGCACTCGTCAAAGTGTAGGTGATAAGATGCATACAGCATGCTGCCCATGTGTCGGAGGGGGCGTGGGTTAGCTTCGTTCTCCTCAATCAGAGCAGGGATCGGCATTGGTGGAGAGGAAGCATGATGCAATGTCAAGGGGAGAAAATACATAAAGACATAAAAAAAAACTAATCTAATCCTTCTCCTGTCTCCTCTGCCTCTCACAGGTACATAGATAAGTCTGTTGAGGAGCTGGATGAGGAGGTAGAGTATGACATCGATGAGGAGGACTACATCTGGCTGGACATCATGAATGACAAGCGGCGGAGCGACGGGGTGACTTCCATCCCACAGGAGGTGTTCGAGTATCTGATGGATCGATTAGAGAAGGAGTCCTATTTCGAGAGTCATAACAAGGTTTGATCTATACTCATACATGTTTTTTATGTTTGTGTTGTGTTGTGCCACTTGTTGGTCTCATTATTTTATTATTATTTATAATGTTTTAAGGGGAGATGTTACATCTAATTCACTGCTCCAGAGTCTAATAATGGTATGCTATGCTCATGATGAATTTAGACTTTTAGATCCAAACTACAAAACCCCATATAAACAGGTCTAGCACTGCCAGGGATGGGTTGTAACTCCATTTACACTGATTAGCCATAACATTAAAACCACCTCCATGTTTCTACATTCACTGTCCATTTTATCAGCTCCACTTACCATAGAGAAGCACTTTGTAGTTCTACAATTACTGACTGTAGTCCAGTGTTAATTTTGACAGCAAATTTTGATTTAGTTTTAGTCATAGTCTTTTGACTAAAATGTCATTTAGTTTTAGTCATAATTTAGTCATCTGAATTGTTTTAGTTTTAGTTAGGGCTGGACGATATGGCAAAAATTTATATCACGATATAACTCCTAATTTCGGTCGATACGATATAATTCCGATATTGATATGAATAATACAAATGTCAGAAAAACTGCCAAGAACACCAACATTGACAGGTTGTACCTGCAAACCTCTGAACCCTGCAAAAGTCTATGAAATCTCACCCTTTACAACTACATAATATTTTAGAAATAATAATAATAAATTAGCTTTTACCTTTTACTTGTATTCAGCATTTGTATACAGAGAAAAACACGACATCATTCTCAAATAAACATAAGCTTTGACAATATATAATATAATATATTAACATGTCTTAACCAGAGGTGGAAAGAGTACTAAAATATTGTACTCAAGTAAAAGTACTATTACTTTTAATGTATTTTTACTCAAGTACGAGTAAAGTTACTAGTCTAAAAATCTACTCAAGTAAAAAGTATAAGGTAACTCTGAGTACTAGAGTAAACTTCACTTCGTTACTTTATTAACAGGAGGGCGTGTCTCTTCTGTGTAATGCAAACATGACATAAATCTCACAATAGTTGTTTTTAATTCAAATATAATAGAAGAAACATGTTGATACAACATTTAAAACATTTAGGGATGTGTAATGTGTCATTTTAGTCCCATAAAACTTTTTAAAACTGTATAACCACTAGTGATGTGTCGTAGAATGATTCGAATCTATTGAACGGCTCTTTAAACTGAAATAAAGGAACCGCTTCTGGGAGTCGTTATGTATATATACAGCTCTTTAAAAGGAACCGAGACAAAAGATTCGACTCCCCGTCGCAGAATTCACTGCAGCAGTTTCCCAGACACGATTTCTTTAGCGTTTATTATTTTACTCAGTAACAGTAAAATTACAGGCTGTGAAATCTACTTAAAAAAATACAAGTACACAAAAAACTACTCAATTACAGTAACGCGGGTAAATGTTACTTTCCACCTCTGGTCTTAACCAACTTTAATCCACAACATGGACTGATTATTATTTGTGCAGGGCCGGTGCTAGGGGGGTGGCTGAGGGGGGCATTGCCCCCCCAAATTGTGTCTTTGCCCCCCCAAGCACAATGCAAGCAACGGCTATTTTTAAAATTATCTCTGAACCAATCACAAAAATGCATTTTGTTTTACAGTGTGAAGATACAGTATTTCCTTGCTTATTCCTGATTGGCTCTTTGAGTCATATAAAAATCGGCAGACTGCCCCAAACAGTTCAGTTCGGCAGTATATGTTCTGTTAGTGTGAGCGAGAGGCAGGTATACTGGTAAACACTCTTCTGAGTTTAAACTGACTTCCACATGGTAATATTTGCTTAACTGTGGTTTTTCGTTGCTTTAATGTTACTTACCTCTTACATAGGTGTTGCTTAAATTATTTTATTAGCCGTTAGCGGTTAGGCTAATGAACTAATGGCAATTTAATTAAGGGGGCGTATTAAAATGAAATACAATTAGATAATCTTTTTTCTCCATTTACATAATAATGTATTTTTTAATCATTGGGTTTTAAGTTTAAGTTCGAAAACATGCATTTTTATTTCTTTACCTCATACATCACTTTAAGCCAGTATCAATAGCTTGGCTGTCATCATTCATGCACAAATCAAGCCTTGAATATATTTCTGGCTTCAAAAACATGACTATCAACATGCCCCCTCATTAGGTTTTACTGCCCCCCCAAGCAAAGCAGTCCAGAACCGGGGCTGTTTGTATGTAAACATTTTCGAACAAAAGTGCTTAGAGTTGCTGCAGAATTTGCTATATCAGGTATTGTGCTTGAAGACTACAGAAAAAAAGAGTCTAGTTTTTTTCTCCCTTATCAACTAGTTCGTCTGCTTCTTTTTTAACTGTGGATGCTCGTTCACTCACAGCTGTTGAACTCATTTAGCCGCTAATATCTACCGTGTTGTAGCGGAGTGTAATCAGAGCGGTAACGCTGAGCGCTGGCGTCGTGCCTGAAGCGTACGTCATCACGCACTGACGTAATGTGTATCGATCGAATTTGTTTAAAAATCATATCACCGTTATTGAAACATTTTCTATCGCGATATATATCGATATCGAATTATTGTCCAGCACTAGTTTTAGTCTAGTTTTAGTCTAGTTTTAGTCGACTAATTATCATAAGACTTTAGTCGACTAAATCTACAGTTGATTCAGTCGACTAAAATACATATTTGTTTGTTTGTTTGTTTATTAGGATTTTAACGTCATGTTTTTACACATTGGTTACATTCATGACAGGAATGGTAGTTACTCATTACACAAGTTTATTTGATTCACAAGGTTATATTGAACACAGTCATGGACAAATTTAGTATCTTCAATTCACCTCACTTGCACGTCTTTGGACTGTGGGAGGAAACCGGAGCACCCGGAGGAAACTCACGCAGACACGTCACATGTAAACTCCACACAGAAAGGACCCAGACCGCCCCACCTGGGGTTCGAACCCAGGACATTCTTGCTGTGAGGCGACAGTGCTACCCACTTAACCACCGTGCCACCCTAAAATAAATATAAAGGGTGTAAAATGTAAATGCTTTTTCATCAGTTCCCTTAAATTATTGAAGTCATTATATACACTTACACAAAATAAAACATTTTTAACCAGTTATGGAATATTATTAATGTTTGAATGTACAATACACACAAAAACAGATTTAACTTATTTCAAACATCTTTATTTACCTGACCTTGCTTATTGAGCATAACAATAACAAAATATAAATGACCAGTAAGCCTGCTCTGCCTGAAAAATATATGCATTGTTCATAACAAATTGCATATTACATTCTTTATAAAACTGGGTACTGTAAAAGCAGCAGTGCCATTATGTTGCCATTATTACTGCCAGCAGTGCCAGATGTCGTTTCAGATTTGTTGTGTTTTTACCCGAGATCGTCGCCCCACATGGTTTACACATCGTCTTGTTTTTCACGACATCAAATGAGAAATGTGTCCATATATCGACTCTCCTCTTTCTCCCTGTTGACATTGTGGAGTTAACCTAGTTCCATGAGTAAAGAAAGTTTACAGGCTAGTCTGGTCTTTCCGGGTTTAGATCAAATGTGTGCGAGTGTGGTCTTACCGCGGTACCGCAAAAGATTAGTATTGATTGGATGGCTAATCGGCTTGTCCCGCCCCTCCACATACGTAGTATGTTATGATAAGTAGTTATGATTGGATCTCTGTCTAACTTGTCCCTACCTTCCACAAAACTAAATCAGTTATTGGATGTCGTCCCTGCCAAACATTTTCGTCTCGTTTTTATTCGTTGACGAAAGTGTCAATTCATTTCGTCATAGTTTTTATCCTTTTATGTAGTTTTTATTTAGTTATCGTCTCGTTTTCGTCATGAAAAAAAGGTTCGTTGACGAAAACTATGACGAAAATCATTCGTCAACGAAATTAACACTGCTGTAGTCCATTTGTTTCTCTGCATGCTGTTAGCCCCCTTTTATGCTGTTTTTCAATGGTCAGGACCCCCACAGGACCACTACAGAGTAGGTATTATTTGGGTGGTGGATCATTCTCAGCACTGCAGTGACACTGACATGGTGGTGGTGTGTTAGTGTGTGTTGTGCTGGTATGAGTGGATAAGACACAGCAGTTTTTAAACACCTCACTGTCACTGCTGGACTGAGAATAGTCCATCAATCAAAAATATCCTGCCAACAGCTAGGGCTGTTGCGGTGAAAGAATTCCCCCTCTCGATATTTAGGCGGCTCAACACCACTGTATGCGATATTATCGCAACATATATATATATATATATATTTTGAAAATTACTTAATTTATCTGGATTTTAGAGCTATATAAACAAGCTTTATTGTTAGGCTATGATTCGGTATATTATTGCTTTATAATGACAAAGATGAGAGCTTTAGGACAAATCAAGTGCGTGTTTATTGTTAAATACAGAACAGAGCTAAGATGCGCAATAAGAATGCACGTCTTTTCTCTATTAAAAAAGGTTTAAATTTAGCTTCTAGCCTAGGATAGATATACACTGTAAAACGAAAAAAAAAAAGTGTTTAGGCTAAATATTTTAAATGCACATCTAATCAAAATATGGTAAAAAAAATAGAATAAAGTCTGTAAGACCTTAAACCTGCGTTATCATGCGCGCTAGAAAAACCAACATGTTCACCTGATGTGGTTTGAGAGAGGATCTGAGTGGGGTAGCGATGTTCCCGAGGGCACTAAAAACTCTCTCTGATGGTGTGTGTGCTCGCTTCACTAATACACACGTGTACTGTACCTGCATGCGACTTTAGAGAGCAGAGGAATCTAGCCTGGTTGTCGCGCCACTATTAACCATCTATTTATTAGGTATAATTAACATAACAATATATACTACATTTTAAGTTATTATTCATTTCAATACATTTTTATTCAACGAAAAAATACATTTAAATCATTCCAGCAAGCCAGCAAGAGAATATTTGCAGGCTGCAATGCCATATTAACAGTCATTAAGTGTTTTAGTACGCCAAGGCTTACAATTACAAGTATTTTATTGAGTGTGAACTCAATTTAATCATTAATAAACTTGCCTATAATTAATGTTGCCATTGTTTACATTTTAAAACACAAAGCCTGACACTCAGCAGCAACGCATGCGAACAGGTTGCGGGAAAATGTCGCTCTTAGCTCATTTTCATTATGAATTTATTTAACATTTATTACGCCCGAATGCATGCGTAAAACAAGATGGAGCCTGCAACAAAAAAAAAAAAAGAAAGAAAGAAAAAACGTGAACATCGCGGTGTTGCGGTTGTTCACGTTTTATATGGCTGGTCTATACCGCGGTATTTCAAAATTGCAGTTAGCGCGACAGCCCTACCAACAGCACCCTGTGGGCATCATCCTGTGACCACTGATGAAGGTTTAGAAGATGACCAACTCAAACAGCAGCAATAGATGAGTGATCATCTCTGACTTTACATCTACAAGGTGGACCAACTAGGTAGGAGTGTCTAATAGAGTGGACAGTGAGTGGACAAACTCCAGCAGCATTGCTGTGTGTCATCCACTCATACCAGCGCAACACACACTAACACACCACCACCATGTCATTGTCACTGCAGTGCTGAGAATGATCCACCACCTAAATAATACCTGCTCTGTAGTGGTCCTGGGAGTCCTGACCATTGAAAAACAGCATGAAAGGGGGCTAACAAAGCATGCAGAGAAACAGATGGACTACAGTCAGTAATTGTAGAACTACAAAGTGCTTTTATATGGTAAGTGGAGCTGATAAAATGGACAGTGTGTGTAGAAACAAGGTGGTTTTAATGTTATGGCTGATCGGTGTATATGTTTATAGATACACATACATACAGTCATGGCTGAAAGTGTTGGCACCCCTGAAAGTATTTCTCCCAGAAAATTATTGCAATTACACGTTTTGTTATACACATGTTTATTTTCTTTGTGTGTATTGGAAAAAATCTGCGAAAAATTATTTCACACAAAACTCCAAAAATGGGCCAGACAAAATTATTGGCACCCTCAACTTAATATTTGGTTGCACACCCTTTGGAAAAAATAACTGAAATCAATCGCTTCCTATAACCATCAACAAGCTACTTACACCACTCAACTGGAATTTTGGACCACTCTTCTTTTGCAAACTGCTCCAGGTCTCTCATATTTGAAGGGTGCCTTCTCCCAACAGCAATTTTAAGATCTCTCCACAGGTGTTCAATCAGATTTAGATCCGGACTCATTGCTGGCCATTTTAGAACTTTCCAACACTTTGTTTCCATTAATTTCTGGGTGCTTTTTGAAGTATGTTTGGGGTCATTGTCCTGCTGGAAGACCCATGACCTAGGACGCAAACCCAGCTTTCTTACACTGGGCCCTACATTGCGACCCAAAATCCTTTGGTAATCTTCAGATTTCATGATGCCTTGCACACAGTCAAGGCACCCAGTGCCAGAGGCAGCAAAACAACCCCAAAATATCTTTGAACCTCCACCATATTTGACTGTAGGTACTGTGTTCTTTTCTTTGTAGGCCTCATTCTGTTTTCGGTAAACAGTAGAATGATGTGCTTTACCAAAAAGCTGTATCTTGGTCTCATCTGTCCACAAGATGTCCACAAGGATTTTGGCTTACTCACGTACATTTTGGCAAACTGCAGTCTAGCTTTTTTGTCTCTGTGTCAGCAGTGGGGTTCTACTGGGTCTCCTGCCATAGCGTTTCATTTCATTCAAATGTCGACGGATAGTTCACGCTGACACTGATGCACCCTGATCCTGCAGGACAGCTTGAATTTCTTTGGAACTTGATTGGGGCTGCTTATCCACCATCCGGACTATCCTGCGTTGCAACCTTTCATCAACTTTTCTCTTCCATCCACGTCCAGGGAGATTAGCTACAGTGCCATGGGTTGTAAACTTCTTGATTATGTTGCGCACTGTGGACAAAGGAACATCAAGATCTCTGGAGATGGACTTGTAACCTTGAGATTGTTGATATTTTTCCTCAGTTTTGGTTCTCAAGTCCTCAGACAGTTTTCTTCTCCTCTTTCTGTTCTCCATGCTTAGTGTGGCACACACAGACACACAATGCAAAGACTGAGTCAACTTCTCTCCTTTTTATCTGGTTTCAGGTGTGATTTTTATATTGCCCACACCTGTTACTTGCCACAGGTGAGTTTATACGAGCATCACATGCTTGAAACAAAGTTATTTACCCACAATTTTGAAAAGGTGCCACTAATTTTGTCAAATTCGCCTTTTTTCTCTGTTCCAATACACACAAAGGAAATAAACATGTGTATAACAAAACGTGTAATTGCAATCATTTTCTGGGAGGAATACTTCATTTTCTGGAAAAATCTCAGGGGTGCCAACACTTTCGGCCATGACTGTATGTGTGTGTGTACACTAAATACACAGTTTTACTTTCTATATTGCCTTTCAAGTGTTTTCTCCTAGTAATTGCAGGTTGTTGCTTAGTTGTGACACTAAATGGTTTCAGATCATTAAATGATACAAAAAGCAAACTTGAGTAAAAAACACATTTTGTAAAGCTATTTTATTTATTTAAGGAACAGTCATCCCACACTCATATTACCCATATATAATATTCCATCAGTAATTTTCCCTTTTAGTTACTAAGTCATCACTACTACATTTAATTGGCAATCTAAAACCACAATCATTCAACTCTCTCAAACAGTAAAGCCAAGTCAAGTAGTTACATAAAACTGTCTATATGAACGCTATGCCACAATCTAAGAAAATTCCAGTGCTCTCAAAAAGGCATTAAACTATTTCATGTACATTTCTAAGGCTCTAAGACTCCACCAAACTCCAGTGAGAGCCAAATAGAGGAAACTTGGAACAGCTAAAATCTCTCTCCAGAAAGTACCAAACAAACCTAGAAAAAACATCTACATTAATATCATTGCTAACCAACAGAAACATCAGTATTTAGTTGACATTTGCATCTGGATAATCCCCAAACTTTTTGGTATCAGATTATTTTGACAGACCAGTCAAAACAGGAACACTGCGGACAGCAAATGAGTCACTGAGACTGGTAAAAAGGCAAATGCAGCATTTCATAGTAAGAACATTATAGTGACAGTCAAACCTGCTGGTGCAGCCGTTGATGTAAGATTGCATTCCACTCTATATTAGAGACATCTTGAGGAGAATGTAAGATCTTCTCTCTGAGGCACTTAAGTGGTGCTGTTGGCTAGTATGCTAGCCCACTACCTCCATGGCTCGGTGAAGTTTGAGTCATTGCAGTGCCCCTGGCCTAGCTGAGCCCTCAACTCACAGTTGGCCGTGGATGAGTGATGAAAGGCCTTTCTGCTGCAATAACAAGTCCTACTGTCTGATCGAAATACCAGCATGAGTAACAGCTTCATATCTGGCAGGGGCGGTGTGAACTAGCCTGTGGCCTATTCAAGTTGGATGCAAAGGGGGGAAGGGTTCATTTTAACCCCCAAGGGTGATATGGATGTTTAAATGAATAAAAAAATTGTTTTAGGGGCGCCCAGGTGGCACAGCTGGATATTCCGCTAGCACACCAGCGCTGAGGTTCTGAACTCTCCAGTTCGGGCACAATTGGCAGTGCCTGCAACAGACAAAAATTGGCCATCAAGTCTGCTGGGTGGGAAAAAGACCAGAATAATAAAGTGGGCGGGGTCTTCAAACGCTGTGCAAGGACCCTGGTTAGCAGCCTAAGGCACAGAAGTGGAAAAGGCTCATGTGTGAATTCACCAAGGCACAGGTTAAAAAGAAGGGGTCGAGGGGGCATGGGGCAGGCGAATATACCCTCCTCGAGCGCAGTCAGGATCCCCAGCAGCGGAAGACTAATTGCATGAATAAATTAAGAAATATGTTGAACTACATCTGCTCTTCTCTGCTTTTGTTGTAACACTCCCCCATCATTCCTGTTGTTCAGGGTGAGCCGAATGCTCTCATCGACGAGGATGCCGTTTGCTGTATCTGCAACGATGGCGAGTGCCAGAACAGCAATGTGATCCTGTTCTGCGATATGTGCAACCTAGCCGTACACCAGGAGTGCTACGGAGTGCCGTACATCCCCGAGGGCCAGTGGCTCTGCCGGCGCTGCCTCCAGTCCCCATCTCGAGCTGTCGACTGCGCCTTATGCCCTAATAAAGGTGGAGCCTTCAAGCAGACGGACGATGCCCGCTGGGCGCATGTTGTGTGTGCGCTGTGGATACCCGAGGTAAGAGTTGTCTCCTTATGCTTATTCTTATTAACAAACACAAAGAGCTACAAAACATGTTATGGAGATGCCTGTATGGTGAGGTAAGACAAAGATCTTTAGCAGAAGGCCAAACTACTTATAACAGAGTCCACACTAACCATAATAGACCCCTGACACTGGTGTTCCAGTCTCTGTGGTGCCTCTGTGGACCTCTGGGTGGGCACTTTACAGATACAGTTGGCTGTGACTGAGGAAGGGAAGACTGAATAGGTTATCACATTGTTGCCCCTGCACCACTGTCGCTATAGGAGCAGCAGAGGAATACACAGAGTATAATGTATCCCTCCTTGCCTGTTTTGGCTGTGTTCCTCCATGCCTGTGTTGTATTCCCTGCTGGCTGGCAAAAAAGAAGAGCTACTTCACTTCACTGTTTCATTTTGGACATTTAAAAGTTAACGTTCACTTTAAAAAATGACTTTACGAATGTGACGAAACCAAATGTAAGGGAGGGTAGGTCAGACGGGTCTCTTCCTGCTGCGATATGCAATTTTCATGACAGGTCCGGTTGCAAGTCACAACTAGCCTAATGTGGCTCTCCGTACGCAATAAAGCCCTGTGTGGGAACCCAACACTTACAGGGGATAAGAAGCGGCCTCAGATTGGACACGTGTCAGAGGGGGCATATGGTGATCCAGTTGTCCATAATCAGATCAGGGGTTGTACAAGCAGCAGAGGATTCGCATTTGGGAATTATAAATGACTAGATTGGGATATAATAAAGGAAAAATGACAAGGAGTCTCCACTGAACACTCTCCTTCTTGTTCTAAAATGCAGAGCAGCACAGTGGCTTATTGGGTAGCACTTTCTCCTCACAGCATAAAGGTCTAGGTCCTTTCTGTGTGGTCCAGGTCCTTTCATGTTCTCCCAGTGTTTGCGTGGGTTTCCTTTGGGAGCTCCAGTTTCCCCTCAAAGTCCAAAGACATTGAAGATACAAAATTGTCCATGACTGTATTTGACATTAAAAGACTTTGTCCTGTCATGAATGTAACCAAAAGTGTGTAAAACATGACGTTAAAATCCTAATAAATAAATACATTCTCTAAAACGCTGCAGGTGTGCTTCGCCAACACTGTGTTCCTGGAGCCGATCGACAGCATCGAGCACATCCCGTCCGCGCGCTGGAAGCTGACCTGCTACATCTGTAAACAACGCGGCTCGGGCGCGTGCATCCAGTGCCACAAAGCCAACTGCTACACTGCTTTCCACGTGACGTGTGCACAACAAGCCGGCCTCTACATGAAGATGGAGCCCGTCCGCGAGACGGGCGCTAACGGCACCTCTTTCAGTGTGCGTAAGACTGCTTACTGTGACGTTCACACGCCCCCCGGGTCGGCCCGTCCGATCGGGGGTGGGACTGGCAGTGGCTCCTCCCTCAGCGAGGCAGACGAGGAGGACGAGGAAGATGGTGGCGGAGGTGGGGTTGGAGAGGAGAGGACCAAAAGGGCAAAGGCTAAGTCAAGAAGGAAGCTGAAGCGGGCGAGGAGGATCCTGGCAGAAAAGAGGGCGGCTGCGCCGGTGGTGTCCGTGCCGTGCATACCACCACACAGGTCTGCTTAATGAAGTACAAATACACACATATTTGTCAGGGAATACACACTAGGGATGGGGAGTTGGTACTGTATGTGCTTTTTGTCCATCTCATTTCCATCCTGTTTTAGAGTGCTTAAGATTTTGTAGTGTGTCTGTAAGAATTTGTGCCCATTAAGAAAAAAAACAGCATTTGAGGTCAGGCATTGTTATTGGAAGGGAAGGCCTGGCTGGTGTTCAGTAGGGTTAATGTAAGAATTTTATACACCCGTTGGCAACAGAACTGTATTTGTAGTATCCTTTATCCACCCTTAAAATGGATAGCTGGGTTCGAATCTTAGCCGTTTCATTGGTCTGGTCAAGCACTCTACAGACACAGTTGGCCGTGTCTGATGGAGGGAAGGTATGATGGGGTATTATTTTATTGATGCTGCAATGAGCCCTGCTGTCTAATCAACAGGCCCACATGAATGTTGTAACAATGCTTGATCCTGGAGTGTGTGTTTATGCACCGATCAGCCATAACATTAAAACCACCTCCTTGTTTCTACACTTACTCACTTTGTAGTTCTACAATTACTGACACTAGTCCATCTGTTTCTCTGCATGCTCTTTTAACCTTCTTTTACTCTGTTCTTCAATGGTCAGGACTCTCCCAGTACCACTACAGAGCAGGTATTATTTGGGTGGTGGATCATTCTCAGCACTGCAGTGACACTGACATGGTGGTGGTGTGTTAGTGTGTGTTGTGCTGGTATGAAATGATAAGACACAGCAGCACTGCTGGAGTTTTTAAACACCTTACTGTCTCGGCTGGACTGAGAATAGTCCACCAACCAAAAATATCCAGCCAACAGCCCCTTCTGGGCAGCGTCCTGTGACCACTGATGAAGGTCTAGAAGATGACCAACTCAAACAGCAGCAATAGATGAGCGATCGTCTCTGTACATCTACAAAGTGGACCAACTAGGTAGGAGTGTCTAATAGAGTGGACAGTGAGTGGACACGGTATTCAAAAACTCCAGCAGCGCTGCTGTGTCTGATCCACTCATTCCAGGACAACACACACTAACACACCACCACCATGTCAGTGTCACTGCAGTGCTAAGAATCATCCACCACCTAAATAATACCTGCTCTGTGGTGGTCCTGTGGGGGTCCTGACTAGTGAAGAACAGGGTGAAAGCAGGTTAAAAAGGTATGTAGAGAAACAGATGGACTACAGTCAGTAATTGTAGAAGTACGAAGTGCTTCTATATGGTAAGTGGACCTGATAAAATGGACAGTGAGTGTAGAAACAAGGATGTGGTTTTAATGTTATGGCTGTCCATTGTGTACATATATATACAGTGTATCACAAAAGTGAGTACACCCCTCACATTTCTGCAGATATTTAAGTATATCTTTTCATGGGACAACACTGACAAAATGACACTTTGACACAATGAAAAGTAGTCTGTGTGCAGCTTATATAACAGTGTAAATTTATTCTTCCCTCAAAATAACTCAATATACAGCCATTAATGTCTAAACCACCGGCAACAAAAGTGAGTACACCCCTTAGTGAAAGTTCCTGAAGTGTCAATATTTTGTGTGGCCATCATTATTTCCCAGAACTGCCTTAACTCTCCTGGGCATGGAGTTTACCAGAGCTTCACAGGTTGCCACTGGAATGCTTTTCCACTCCTCCATGACGACATCACGGAGCTGGCGGATATTCGAGACTTTGCGCTCCTCCACCTTCCGCTTGAGGATGCCCCAAAGATGTTCTATTGGGTTTAGGTCTGGAGACATGCTTGGCCAGTCCATCACCTTTACCCTCAGCCTCTTCAATAAAGCAGTG
The DNA here is from genome assembly GCF_030014385.1 of Trichomycterus rosablanca. Classification (NCBI taxonomy): domain Eukaryota; kingdom Metazoa; phylum Chordata; class Actinopteri; order Siluriformes; family Trichomycteridae; genus Trichomycterus; species Trichomycterus rosablanca. The sequence goes on along the minus strand of NC_085994.1, from coordinate 24,820,569 downwards.
GTCGTCTTAGAGGTGTGTTTGGGGTCATTATCATGCTGGAACACTGCCCTGCGACCCAGTTTCCGGAGGGAGGGGATCATGCTCTGCTTCAGTATTTCACAGTACATATTGGAGTTCATGTGTCCCTCAATGAAATGTAACTCCCCAACACCTGCTGCACTCATGCAGCCCCAGACCATGGCATTCCCACCACCATGCTTGACTGTAGGCATGACACACTTATCTTTGTACTCCTCACCTGATTGCCGCCACACATGCTTGAGACCATCTGAACCAAACAAATTAATCTTGGTCTCATCAGACCATAGGACATGGTTCCAGTAATCCATGTCCTTTGTTGACATGTCTTCAGCAAACTGTTTGCGGGCTTTCTTGTGTAGAGACTTCAGAAGAGGCTTCCTTCTGGGGTGACAGCCATGCAGATTAATTTGATGTAGTGTGCGGCGTATGGTCTGAGCACTGACAGGCTGACCCCCCACCTTTTCAATCTCTGCAGCAATGCTGACAGCACTCCTGCGCCTATCTTTCAAAGACAGCAGTTGGATGTGACGCTGAGCACGTGCACTCAGCTTCTTTGGACGACCAACGCGAGGTCTGTTCTGAGTGGACCCTGCTCTTTTAAAACACTGGATGATCTTGGCCACTGTGCTGCAGCCTAGTTTCAGGGTGTTGGCCATCTTCTTGTAGCCTTGGCCATCTTCATGTAGCGCAACAATTCGTCTTTTAGGATCCTCAGAGAGTTCTTTGCCATGAGGTGCCATGTTGGAACTTTCAGTGACCAGTATGAGAGAGTGTGAGAGCTGTACTACTAAATTGAACACACCTGCTCCCTATGCACACCTGAGACCTAGTAACACTAACAAATCACATGACATTTTGGAGGGAAAATGACAAGCAGTGCTCAATTTGGACATTTAGGGGTGTAGTCTCTTAGGGGTGTACTCACTTTTGTTGCCGGTGGTTTAGACATTAATGGCTGTATATTGAGTTATTTTGAGGGAAGAATAAATTTACACTGTTATATAAGCTGCACACAGACTACTTTTCATTGTGTCAAAGTGTCATTTTGTCAGTGTTGTCCCATGAAAATATATACTTAAATATCTGCAGAAATGTGAGGGGTGTACTCACTTTTGTGATACACTGTATATTTATTTATTTATTTATTTATTTATTTATTTATTTATTTATTTATTTATTTATTTATTTTTAATGAGTTTTTGCATAACTCAGCTTTCTCTTTCTCTCATATTCTATATAGACTGAGTCAGATCACAGCCAATTTAACAGTCCCCAGAAAGAGTCAGTTCATGCAAAGGTTGCACGCCTATTGGACCTTAAAAAGACAGAGTCGCAACGGCGTTCCTCTCCTGCGCCGCCTTCAAACTCACCTGCAGTCACAACGCAACGTAGAGCCTGTACCTGCTATAACCTCGGTCTGTACACATGCTTACATACACTCACTTAAAATGATAAAATAATGCACTTGCTACTTTGTTAACATTTAGTCTTACTGATGTTTAGTTTTGCATTTAGAATGAGTCTGGTATCATTGCTGTTATGAGCATCTTAGTGTAAACCAAGACAAGACCAAGATCTATATATATGTGAATCACGTAAATCCCATAACAATTATATTGGCAACCCAGTGTTTTAAGCCAAAGTTTTCAGGTTTTCTATCACCTTTGTGTCAGAACCTACTTCTGCTTATTACTGTTATGTAATAATTATATTAAATAGCAATTTATTTTTTGACATTCTGAAATATGGTGATTTTGTTAATACTGACATTCAGCTTATACCCTTATTATTTATAGTTTTTCAATTTCTAAAACAATTGTATTGTTTAAGATCTCACCGGGGCTATCGACCAGCCAGATATCTACTAAAGATGTGATTGGCAATATATGAAATTGGGATGGCCCTGTTGTGGCTTGGCTACTCCTTCCTGGTCCCCAGTGTGTCCCGGTAAAACCCAGACCAGATTAAAGCAGTTGAGGAAAATGAAAAGGGTACATTACATTGTCACTATTTGGCTGTTTTTTCCTTTCTTGCCTAATAATGTGGAATAGAAGTGAGTGTGTTAGAGCAAGACACATGGGGCTGTTGGTTTTAGCACAGTGGAGCAAGAGCAAGTCAACTACAGTGGTGTTACCCTACTTTCAGACCAGCAGCGATGCAACGTGACAAAGTGACCAGCTGTCATTCATTTTCAATTATAGCTGCTGACGTCCGGTGACAGAAAGATGAAATGAAATTTATAGACAAGCAGTGTCCTCTCCAGGATTTTTATTTTTAACAGAAACATCTCGTTTGTTGTAAAAAAAAAAAAAAAAGGGGGGGATGAATCTGATTTGTGATCAAATAGTTTTTTCTACACACTCTGTAAATACTAGTCAGTGATGTACGCTGTACTGCCATAGCATTTGCTTTTTCATTTAGTTATTTATTTTGTGCTTGGCAATAGTTAAACCATGGCAACCAAGTAGCCACAGGTGGTGATGGTGCACCTGGTGTGATGGGCGATGATCGATCAGCAATTCAAACGACAAGAGGCGAAAAAATTGCTGCCGCTCTGAACATACAGTGTATCACAAAAGTGAGTACACCCCTCACATTTCTGCAAATATTTCATTATATCTTTTCATGGGACAACACTATAGACATGAAACTTGGATATAACTTAGAGTAGTCAGTGTACAGCTTGTATAGCAGTGTAGATTTACTGTCTTCTGAAAATAACTCAACACACAGCCATTAATGTCTAAATAGCTGGCAACATAAGTGAGTACACCCCACAGTGAACATGTCCAAATTGTGCCCAAATGTGTCGTTGTCCCTCCCTGGTGTCATGTGTCAAGGTCCCAGGTGTAAATGGGGAGCAGGGCTGTTAAATTTGGTGTTTTGGGTACAATTCTCTCATACTGGCCACTGGATATTCAACATGGCACCTCATGGCAAAGAACTCTCTGAGGATGTGAGAAATAGAATTGTTGCTCTCCACAAAGATGGCCTGGGCTATAAGAAGATTGCTAACACCCTGAAACTGAGCTACAGCATGGTGGCCAAGGTCATACAGCGGTTTTCCAGGACAGGTTCCACTCGGAACAGGCTTCGCCAGGGTCGACCAAAGAAGTTGAGTCCACGTGTTCGGCGTCATATCCAGAGGTTGGCTTTAAAAAATAGACACATGAGTGCTGCCAGCATTGCTGCAGAGGTTGAAGACGTGGGAGGTCAGCCTGTCAGTGCTCAGACCATACGCCGCACACTGCATCAACTCGGTCTGCATGGTCGTCATCCCAGAAGGAAGCTGACGCACAAGAAAGCCCGCAAACAGTTTGCTGAAGACAAGCAGTCCAAGAACATGGATAACTGGAATGCCCTGTGGTCTGACGAGACCAAGATAAACTTGTTTGGCTCAGATGGTGTCCAGCATGTGTGGCGGCGCCCTGGTGAGAAGTACCAAGACAACTGTATCTTGCCTACAGTCAAGCATGGTGGTGGTAGCATCATGGTCTTGGGCTGCATGAGTGTTGCTGGCACTGGGGAGCTGCAGTTCATTGAGGGAAACATGAATTCCAACATGTACTGTGACATTCTGAAACAGAGCATGATCCCCTCCCTTCGAAAACTGGGCCTCATGGCAGTTTTCCAACAGGATAACGACCCCAAACACAACCTCCAAGATGACAACTGCCTTGCTGAGGAAGCTGAAGGTAAAGGTGATGGACTAAACACAATTGAGCACCTGTGGCGCATCCTCAAGTGGAAGGTGGAGGAGTTCAAGGTGTCTAACATCCACCAGCTCCGTGATGTCATCATGGAGGAGTGGAAGAGGATTCCAGTAGCAACCTGTGCAGCTCTGGTGAATTCCATGCCCAGGAGGGTTAAGGCAGTGCTGGATAATAATGGTGGTCACACAAAATATTGACACTTTGGGCACAATTTGGACATGTTCACTGTGGGGTGTACTCACTTATGTTGCAGCTATTTAGACATTAATGGCTGTGTGTTGAGTTATTTTCAGAAGACAGTAAATCTACACTGCTATACAAGTTGTACACTGACTACTCTAAGTTATATCCAAGTTTTATTTCTATAGTGTTGTCCCATGAAAAGATATAATAAAATATTTGCAGAAATGTGAGGGGTGTACTCACTTTTGTGATACACTGTAGGGTCAAACAACTGAACTCTGCTTTGGTCATACCTGCCTTAATATTGTAGCCATTTGTTTATTCTAGCTCCATTGCAGCTTTAATCACATGCCCAAGTTATAACATACACATACACCTATTTTTAGTTAAAACCTTTGATTTGTCCAGAAGGACAGTGAAGAGAAACACGCAGTGCTGAAGGAGCAGCTGAATGCATGGCAGAGGTTAAGGCATGATCTGGAAAGAGCCAGGCTACTGGTGGAGCTCATCCGCAAGAGAGAGAAATATAAGAGAGAGGCGGTAAGACCCTTGCACATGACACACACACACACACACACACACACCTTTGAAATTCCAAATACACACTCATGTATCTGAAATGCAGAAACAGTTATTCTTCTACATTCTAATATAACTACATGCAGATATCTCTTACAAAACAGTGAATTACTGTGGGGCCAAAAAGTATTTAGTCAGCCACTGATTGTGCAAGTTCTCCTACTTAGAAAGATGAGAGAGGTCTGTAATTTTGATAATAGGTACACTTCAACTATGAGAGACAAAATGAGAAAAAAAAAAATCCAAGAAATCACATTGTAGGATTTTTAAAGAATTTATTTGTAAATTATGGTGAAAAATAAGTATTTGGTCAATAACAAAAGTTCAACTCAATACTTTGTAACATAACCTGTAATCATAATTTGTAACATGGCAATGACAGAGGTCAAACATTTTCTGTAAGTCTTCATCAGGTTTGCACACACTGTAGCTGGTATTTTGGCCCATTCCTCCATGCAGATCTCCTCTAGAGCAGTGATGTTTTGGGGCTGTCGCTGGGCAACACAGACTTTCAACTCCCTCCACAAATTTTCTATGGGGTTGAGGTCTGGAGACTGGCTAGGCCACTCCAGGACCTTGAAATGCTTTTTACGGAGCCACTCCTTCGTTGCCCGAGCGGTGTGTTTGGGATCATTGTCATGCTGGAAGACCCAGCCACATTCCATCTTCAATGCTCTCACTGATGGAAGTAGGTTTTGGCTTAAAATCTGACGATACATGGCCCCGTTCATTCTTCCCTTAACACGGATCAGTTGTCCTGTCCCCTTTGCAGAAAAACAGCCCCAAAGCATGATGTTTCCACCCCCATGCTTCACAGTAGGTATGGTGTAACTCAGCATTCTTCTTCCTCCAAACACGACGAGTTGAGTTTTTACCAAAAAGTTCTATTTTGGTTTCATCTGACCACATGATATTCTCCCAATCCTCTTCTGGATCATCCATATGCTCTCTGGCAAACTTCAGACGGGCCTGGACATGTACTGGCTTAAGCAGGGGGACACGCCCGGCACTGCAGGATTTGAGTCCCTCTCGGCGTAGTGCGTTACTGATGGTAGCCTTTGTTACTTTGGTCCCAGCTCTCTGCAGGTCATTCATCAGGTCCCTCCGTGTAGTTCTGGGATTTTTGCTCACCGTTCTCATGATCATTTTGACCCCATGGGATGAGATCTTGCGTGGGGCCCCAGATCGAGGGAGATTATCAATGGTCTTGTATGTCTTCCATTTTCTTACAATTGCTCCCACAGTTGATTTATTCACACCAACCTGCTTGCCTATTGTAGATTCACTCTTCCCAGCCTGGTGCAGGTCTACAATTTTCTTCCTGGTGTCCTTCAACAGCTCTTTGGTCTTGGCCATGGTTGAGTTTGGAGTCTGACTGTTTGAGGCTGTGGACAGGTGTCTTTTATACAGATAACAAGGTCAAACAGGTGCCATTAATACAGGTAACGAGTGGAGGACAGAAGAGCTTCTTAAAGAAGAAGTTACAGGTCTGTGAGAGCCAGAAATCTTGCTTGTTTGTGGGTGACCAAATACTTATTTTCCACCATAATTTACAAATAAATTCTTTAAAAATCCTACAATGTGATTTCCTGGATTTTTTTTCTCATTTTGTCTCTCATAGTTGAAGTGTACCTATGATGAAAATTACAGACCTCTCTCATCTTTCTAAGTAGGAGAACTTGCACAATCAGTGGCTGACTAAATACTTTTTGGCCCCACTGTAGCTTTTTTGGTTGTAACCCAGATGTTGGAAAGTAAGATTTATAGCTATTCATATTCAGTGTTCGGGCAGTTATTTAGAAGTTTAAACCAACCAGAGCTTGACCAGAAAGTTCGAGTCACTTTTGCTATGGCAAGCAGATGTATTCCAATTCAACCCTACCTTCCTCAGACACAGCTAAATCTGGCTGTTCAATGCCAAACCAGGTCAGTGGTGGCACAGCTGAGACTCAAACTTAGGTCTATGTGGTATTACCCCCGTGCCTCCTCAGGCTGCTCGTAAGAGGCGAGCAAATGAGGCGCCTTGTTTGCCGTGAGGTGCGACCCGTGTCTGCGGAGAAAGAGATCCTGGTGTTTCAGGGGAGTGGTGGCTGAGGCTGCCATTTCCCCAACACATCACTTTGGCCCCGACTTCGCATAGACGGGAGGTTGGAGTGGCGGACATGCCCTAGGTTGTATCTCATATGAGATCCCTAGAAGGCGCTGCCTTAGGGTCAATCAAGCACCAATAACACCTGGAGGCTTGAGTATATGAATATATCAAAGTATGTACGTATTTGTTTTGATTATTTGTCTTATGTAAAGCGTCTTTGAGTATCTTGAAAAGCGCTATATAAATAAAATGTATTATTATTATTATTATATCGCCTATGTATCCCTGGTGCATAACCGCTGGAGTTCCGTGGCTCTGTGCACCCCCTTGTTGGGCTCCGAGGTGGGTGTGGAGCATGGGTGATGAACGATTCAACAAATAACTATGGCTACTAAACACATCTCCAAACGACGACTGATGGAATACGATGACGACCCAGATCTGGATACTAGATGCAATCCTTCAAGCTTATGTGAAAATTGGCCTAAATTCATATTAATGGAATCTACACAAGAGAATACAGCTCTGACAAAACTGTCCCCCTTTACTATCCAAAAAGGAATAATGGGCATAGCCGGAACAGTCAAGGATGCTAAGAAACTCCGGTCAGGACAAATCCTAATAGAGTGCTAGAAAAAAGTTCAAGCAGATTATCCACTCAGTATAAAAACCTTTGTTAATATTAATGTTAAAACGTTCCCACACCCGACACTTAACAGCTGCAAAGGTCTAATCCGGTGTCGAGAACTACAAGACATAGAAGAGGAAGAAATAACCAGAGAATTAAGCACTCAGGATGTGAGTCTTGTAAAACGAATAACAATCAAGAGATTGGACAAAATCATAAAGACCAACACAATCATTACGTTTAACAGAACAACCCCCCCAACAAAGCTCATAATCGGATACCAAAAGGTTGATGTTGACCCTTACATTCCAAATCCTATCATATCATCATATGTTTCAAGTGCCAAAAATATGGCCACGGGTCAACTGTATGCAAGAATGCCCCTATCTGCTGCAATTGTGGTTAAGAGAGAACCATGACCCCTAAATGTAGAAACTGTGGAGGTCCTCACTCTGCATCAGACAAATCCTGTCCAATCTGGACCAAAGAAAAGAAATACAAAAAATCTAAAGCACTAAAAAAGTGAGCCATGCAGAGGCCAAGAAATTGGTCGAAGATCCATGCAATCCAGCACATGCCAAACTGATTTTACATGGCTTAATCGAGAAAAGCCCCAATTAGTTAACACCATCAAGGATGCTGTCCATTCCAAAACCAAAAGTACCTCTAAGATGGACATATTAGTAAACTCCAAAACAGAGACAAGTAACAAGAAAACCCAGAATGAGACTACCCCTCAAAAAGCTGAGTCACAGAGGAAAACAGATCACCAACACCAATCAAAATCAGAGACTGCCTCTAAGATACCTGACACCCCAAGAGACATTGAAATGATTGAAGACAAGACAACCTCAGGAGCACCTCGCCTAGGCATAGGAGCAAATCCCGTTCAGCCTCAACTAAACCAAAATGACGACAAACCCTATTATACGATGGAACTGTAGAGGATTCCGAGCCAACTTTAACGAATTACAGCGATTAGTCTTCTCATTAAATCCACTGATTATTTATCTGCAAGAGACCCTAATTACAACTAATGCGAATACTCGTATGATAGGCTTTATCGGCTATCACACATATGGGCCCAATATAAATAGACCTTCAGGAGGATCATCTATCTTTGTCAACCTAAACATACCACACAGTCAGATTCCCCTTACCACCTCTCTCCAAGCAACAGCAAACCGTGCCTCGTACATTGTGACAAGAACCATCACAATATGCTCAATTTATATCCCACCAAATTCTGTACTAAATCCAGCCAATCTCGATAGGCTCATCGAACAGTTACCCCTACCGTATATTCTACTGGGTTCAGGGCTGGGGGTTGTCAGAGGTTGTTCTGTCGATGTCCCTTTCCAGGTGTGCGGTCCCTCCCAGTGTCCCATCAGCATAAACACAATTTGCCTCAAATGGGCCCCTCCTTGAACAGCAGTGGTCATTGTCTCTTCACTTTACACTAAATTCTGTAATATTAAATAAACTGTTTTAGCTATGCCTTTCTAAACAAACAAAAAAATCCAGACAAATTAAATAAAGAAAAACAAATGGGCCCCTTGAACAGAGTTCCATCCAGAGCCAACGCGTTCCTGGTTTTGGTTTTATTAAGCCCCACCATGGAAAAACCCTCTCTGCATCTGCATTTGAGTGTGGCAGAACTAATACCAGTTTGGCAATTGTAGACAGCCTCGGAAATCTGCTCATACCAGTCACCTTTAAAAAAAAAATGGACCAAGGAAGCCTAATTACACTCCTACATATTTTTGCAGTTATTAAGTTGCTCATGTCAATGGGTGTGCGCTGAATATTTCTTACCTTATTCTTTAGTGAGGTCATATTCCCCCAGAAAGCCTCAATGTCAAACATGGCTGGGTCTTGGGGCATAGGGATGTCCATCAACAGGTAGTCCAGGAACTCCTCACCCAGCAACAAGAAATTCTATTTTCTAATTGGCTGAGAAACTCTATTTTTCTGATTGGCCGATAGGTCGCTAATTCAAGACAGCGGTATGAGCGCAGAGTAGTCTGCCTTTGACTCGTTTGTAGGATAGACTATAGTCATTTCTGTGCGGCGAAGTTAATCATTTCTCAGCGTGAGAAATGCCATGTGTGGCGTGTGAGCTTGTTGAAATGCGTATGTCTCACGCTCAATGCGTGAGACTTGAGAGCCCTGGATGGGACTGCTACCAGCGAAAAAGACATTGCCGAACAGCTAGCAAAGGCCTTCGAAAGAGCTTCAGGTGGACATAACGCTCTTTACCTCCACTTGAGTGAAAGTACTAAAGTATTTACCTTCAAATGTACTTAAGTATGAAAGTAAAAGTAGCATGATTTATTATGGCTCTAATGTTTTATTATCATTTCTGTAACAAGACTCTTGATTAATTAACTCATTTTAGGTGAAAAGACTCATTAATTTAGCTTAATTGACTGAGCTAAATTCGGTTATACATATTAATTAAGATAAACATGTAACATTTAGTGCTGAGCAAATGCTAAACAATAACAGGATTAAGTATATTAATGACATCAAATTCATTATTTTTTTAAAACAAAGCAACATACAGCTGAAAATGCTTGCTAAGTAGTGGAAATGAATGTTGCTCTATGGCTTGAAATTGGATGCTTGGAACTTTTCACTCGCCCACGACCCAGAAGCTGCGCAGAAAAATGTCCCGTCCCCTTTACAACGGTTCCCTATGGGAGTGTCGCCACTCTGTTCTCTCTACCGCTCTGCCTGCTGCTAGACAGCCAAGCATAACTCCTCAAAGAAATAGCGCTTTTTTCGCTGATTATGTACTTAATTTTGGACTGTACATCGACTTTTACTACCAGAGCTACAGGGGTTGGACAATGAAACTGAAACACCTGGTTTTAGACCACAATAATTTATTAGTATGGTGTAGGGCCTCCTTTTGCGGCCAATACAGCGTCAATTCGTCTTGGAAATGACATATACAAGTCCTGCACAGTGGTCAGAGGGATTTTAAGCCATTCTTCTTGCAGGATAGTGGCCAGGTCACTACGTGATGCTGGTGGAGGAAAACGTTTCCTGACTCGCTTCTCCAAAACACCCCAAAGTGGCTCAATAATATTTAGATCTGGTGACTGTAGGCCATGGGAGATGTTCAGCTTCACTTTCATGTTCATCAAACCAATCTTTCACCAGTCTTGCTGTGTGTATTGGTGCATTGTCATCCTGATACACGGCACCGCCTTCAGGATACAATGTTTGAACCATTGGATGCACATGGTCCTCCAGAATGGTTCGGTAGTCCTTGGCAGTGACGCGCCCATCTAGCACAAGTATTGGGCCAAGGGAATGCCATGATATGGCAGCCCAAACCATCACTGATCCACCCCCATGCTTCACTCTGGGCATGCAACAGTCTGGGTGGTACGCTTCTTTGGGGCTTCTCCACACCGTAACTCTCCCGGATGTGGGGAAAACAGTAAAGGTGGACTCATCAGAGAACAATACATGTTTCACATTGTCCACAGCCCAAGATTTGCGCTCCTTGCACCATTGAAACCGACGTTTGGCATTGGCACTGGCACGAGTGACCAAAGGTTTGGCTATAGCAGCCCGGCCGTGTATATTGACCCTGTGGAGCTCCCGACGGACAGTTCTGGTGGAAACAGGAGAGTTGAGGTGCACATTTAATTCTGCCGTGATTTGGGCAGCCGTGGTTTTATGTTTTTTGGATACAATCCGGGTTAGCACCTGAATATCCCTTTCAGACAGCTTCCTCTTGCGTCCACAGTTAATCCTGTTGGATGTGGTTTGTCCTTCTTGGTGGTATGCTGACATTACCCTGGATACCGTGGCTCTTGATACATCACAAAGACTTGCTGTCTTGGTCACAGATGCGCCAGCAAGACGTGCACCAACAATTTGTCCTCTTTTGAACTCTGGTATGTCACCCATAATGTTGTGTGCATTGCAATATTTTGAGCAAAACTGTGCTCTTACCCTGCTAATTGAACCTTCACACTCTGCTCTTACTGGTGCAATGTGCAATTAATGAAGATTGGCCACCAGACTGGTCCAATTTAGCCATGAAACCTCCCACACTAAAATGACAGGTGTTTCAGTTTCATTGTCCAACCCCTGTACATATAATTTATCTACGGAAATAACCTTCTTTGATGTGCTTTTTTTTTGATAGCGAACAGCTTCCTCCGTCTGTATATAATTTCGCGAGAAAAATTGGTCATTTATTCTGAAATCTGTTCCTCTGAGCTCTCTTCCTTTGCTCATGATGAATTCTTTATGCTTGAAATGTTCCACTTTGACGACGATGGAACGTGGTCGTTTGTTTTGGGGGTTTTTTTTCGCCGAGACGGTGGACTCGATGGAATGTTATGGCTGTCGCTTTCTCCGGGGGTATCTTAAGTTAATTAATTATGAATTCCTTTAATAAATGTTCTGGATCCTCTGTAGTTTTTCTCTGGAATACCAGAGAAAACTATATTTTCTCTCATACTTACGTGCTTTTAGGTCGAGAATCGTTTCTTTCATTACTTTATTTTCTTTAATAACTGATGAGAGCTGTGTAGAGTTCACAGACCGAGTGCAGCAGTGATTTGTTTTCTTTGGTTAGTGAAGCAATTTGCTCTTGGCTGAACTCCAAGCTTTCGCGTATTGCCTGGAATTCCTTGTGCAGAACTTCCACTAGTGCGATTCTTCAGAGTTTATTGTCTATGGAGTGAAGGATGTCACTAACCTCTAGGCAGTGTAGTGAGGTTGATTGGTCTGCATCGCGGGGTGAACTTGGCTGGCGTGGTCGCTTGCCGGTAGGTGCAGTGTTTTGTTTACCTTTATTTTTATCGTCTCCTTTGTCTTTGTTCATGGTGACGTACGTAGATGGCCAGTTATACAGAGACAAAAACATTACTTCCTGGCTATATTAAATCGATCTCTAATCTCGTATCACTCTAACCACTCGGTTTATAATCCCCTTACTCTAAAAGAATACATTCTACATCATTCAGACATTTACACCCTTACTCCCTCATACGTACCCGACTACCGCACTATTCAACATATACAGTGGGGTCAAAAAGTATTTAGTCAGCCACTGATTGTGCAAGTTCTCCTACTTAGAAAGATGAGAGAGGTCTGTAATTTTCATTATACAAAGGTACAACTTCAACTATGAGAGACAAAATGAGAAAAAAAAATCCAGGAAATCACATTGTAGGATTTTTAAAGAATTTATTTGTATATTATGGTGGAAAATAAGTATTTGGTCAATAACAAACAAGCAAGATTTCTGGCTCTCACAAACCTGTAACTTCTTCTTTAAGAAGCTCTTCTGTCCTCCACTCGTTACCTGTATTAATGGCACCTGTTTGACCTCGTTATCTGTATAAAAGACACCTGTCCACAGCCTCAAACAGTCAGACTCCAAACTCAACCATGGCCAAGACCAAAGAGCTGTCGAAGGACACCAGGAAGAAAATGACCTGTAGACCTGCACCAGGCTGGGAAGAGTGAATCTACAATAGGCAAGCAGGTTGGTGTGAATAAATCAACTGTGGGAACAATTGTAAGAAAATGGAGGACATACAAGACCATTGATGATCTCCCTTGAGGTCAAGATCTCATCCCGTGGGGTCAAAATGATCATGAGAACGGTGAGCAAAAATCCCAGAACTACACAGAGGGACCTGATGAATGACCTGCAGAGAGCTGGGACCAAAGTAACAAAGGCTACCATCAGTAACACACTACGCCGAGAGGGACTCAAATCCTGCAGTGCCAGGCGTGTCCCCCTGCTTAAGCCAGTACATGTCCAGGCCCGTCTGAAGTTTGCCAGAGAGCATATGGATGATCCAGAAGAGGATTGGGAGAATATCATGTGGTCAGATGAAACCAAAATGGAACTTTTTGGTAAAAGCTCAACTCGTCGTGTTTGGAGGAAGAAGAAAAACCCAAGAACACCATACCTACTGTGAAGCATGGGGGTGGAAACATCATGCTTTGGGGCTGTTTTTCTGCAAAGGGGACAGGACGACTGATCCGTGTTAAGGGAAGAATGAACGGGGCCATGTATCGTGAGATTTTAAGCCAAAACCTCCTTCTATCAGTGAGAGCATTGAAGATGGAACGTGGCTGGGTCTTCCAGCATGACAATGATCCCAAACACACCGCTCGGGCAACGAAGGAGTGGCTCCGTAAAAAGCATTTCAAGGTCCTGGAGTGGCCTAGCCAGTCTCCAGACCTCAACCCCATAGAAAATTTGTGGAGTCTGTGTTGCCCAGCGACAGCCCCAAAACATCACTGCTCTAGAGGAGATCTGCATGGAAGAATGGGCCAAAATACCAGCTACAGTGTGTGCAAACCTGGTGAAGACTTACAGGAAACGTTTGACCTCTGTCATTGCCAACAATGGTTATGTTACAAAGTATTGAGTTGAACTTTTGTTATTGACCAAATACTTATTTTCCACCATAATTTACAAATAAATTCTTTAAAAATCCTACAATGTGATTTCCTGGATTTTTTTTTTCTCATTTTGTCTCTCATAGTTGAAGTGTACCTATGATGAAAATTACAGACCTCTCTCATCTTTCTAAGTAGTAGAACTTGCACAATCAGTGGCTGACTAAATACTTTTTGGCCCCACTGTAGATATGTCATACTCATATTACATGTTCACCCTTAACCTCATAAATCATGGACCACAGGCTATCCTCTATGTTAAAAAAAAAAAATAATAATAATGATAATAATAATAATTAACGCACACATCTCGCTGTTTTGATATGCATCCCAAACAAAAAGCATCCTCTTGTTTTTCTCTCTCTTTATAAAAAGAAGATACAGTGTATCACAAAAGTGAGTACACCCCTCACATTTTTGCAAATATTTTATTATATCTTTTCATGGGACAACACTATAGGCATGAAACTTGGATATAACTTAGAGTAGTCAGTGTACAGCTTGTATAGCAGTGTAGATTTACTGTCTTCTGAAAATAACTCAACACACAGCCAATAATGTCTAAATAGCTGGCAACATAAGTGAGTACACCCCACAGTGAACATGTCCAAATTGTGCCCAAATGTGTCGTTGTCCCTCCCTGGTGTCATGTGTCAAGGTCCCAGGTGTAAATGGGGAGCAGGGCTGTTAAATTTGGTGTTTTGGGTACAATTCTCTCATACTGGCCACTGGATATTCAACATGGCACCTCATGGCAAAGAACTCTCTGAGGATGTGAGAAATAGAATTGTTGCTCTCCACAAAGATGGCCTGGGCTATAAGAAGATTGCTAACACCCTGAAACTGAGCTACAGCATGGTGGCCAAGGTCATACAGCGGTTTTCCAGGACAGGTTCCACTCGGAACAGGCTTCGCCAGGGTCGACCAAAGAAGTTGAGTCCACGTGTTCGGCGTGATATCCAGAGGTTGGCTTTAAAAAATAGACACATGAGTGCTGCCAGCATTGCTGCAGAGTTTGAAGACGTGGGAGGTCAGCCTGTCAGTGCTCAGACCATACGCCGCACACTGCATCAACTCGGTCTGCATGGTCGTTATCCCAGAAGGAAGCTGACGCACAAGAAAGCCCGCAAACAGTTTGCTGAAGACAAGCAGTCCAAGAACATGGATTACTGGAATGCCCTGTGGTCTGACGAGACCAAGATAAACTTGTTTGGCTCAGATGGTGTCCAGCATGTGTGGCGGCGCCCTGGTGAGAAGTACCAAGACAACTGTATCTTGCCTACAGTCAAGCATGGTGGTGGTAGCATCATGGTCTTGGGCTGCATGAGTGTTGCTGGCACTGGGGAGCTGCAGTTCATTGAGGGAAACATGAATTCCAACATGTACTGTGACATTCTGAAACAGAGCATGATCCCCTCCCTTCGAAAACTGGGCCTCATGGCAGTTTTCCAACAGGATAACGACCCCAAACACAACCTCCAAGATGACAACTGCCTTGCTGAGGAAGCTGAAGGTAAAGGTGATGGACTAAACACAATTGAGCACCTGTGGCGCATCCTCAAGTGGAAGGTGGAGGAGTTCAAGGTGTCTAACATCCACCAGCTCCGTGATGTCATCATGGAGGAGTGGAAGAGGATTCCAGTAGCAACCTGTGCAGCTCTGGTGAATTCCATGCCCAGGAGGGTTAAGGCAGTGATAATAATGGTGGTCACACAAAATATTGACACTTTGGGCACAATTTGGACATGTTCACTCTGAGGTGTACTCACTTATGTTGCCAGCTATTTAGACATTATTGGCTGTGTGTTGAGTTATTTTCAGAAGACAGTAAATCTACACTGCTATACAAGTTGTACACTGACTACTCTAAGTTAGATCCAAGTTTTATTTCTATAGTGTTGTCCCATGAAAAGATATAATAAAATATTTGCAGAAATGTGAGGGGTGTACTTACTTTTGTGATACACTGTATACTTTATTTGTCATATATATACAGCATCCTACAGCATTCTATGTCATATATACAGTGTATCACAAAAGTGAGTACACCCCTCACATTTCTGCAGATATTTAAGTATATCTTTTAATGGGACAACACTGACAAAATGACACTTTGACACAATGAAAAGTATCCTGTGTGCAGCTTATATAACAGTGTAAATTTATTCTTCCCTCAAAATAACTCAATATACAGCCATTAATGTCTAAACCACCAGCAACAAAAGTGAGTACACCCCTAAGAGACTACACCCCTAAATGTCCAAATTGAGCACTGCTTGTCATTTTCCCTCCAAAATGTCATGTGATTTGTTAGTGTTACTAGGTCTCAGGTGTGCATAGGGAGCAGGTGTGTTCAATTTAGTAGTACAGCTCTCACACTCTCTCATACTGGTCACTGAAAGTTCCAACATGGCACCTCATGGCAAAGAACTATCTGAGGATCTTAAAAGACGAATTGTTGCGCTACATGAAGATGGCCAAGGCTACAAGAAGATTGCCAACACCCTGAAACTGAGCTGCAGCACAGTGGCCAAGATCATCCAGCGTTTTAAAAGAGCAGGGTCCACTCAGAACAGACCTTGCGTTGGTCGTCCAAAGAAGCTGAGTGCACGTGCTCAGCGTCACATCCAACTGCTGTCTTTGAAAGATAGGCGCAGGAGTGCTGTCAGCATTGCTGCAGAGATTGAAAAGGTGGGGGGTCAGCCTGTCAGTGCTCAGACCATACGCCGCACACTACATCAAATTGGTCTGCATGGCTGTCACCCCAGAAGGAAGCCTCTTCTGAAGTCTCTACACAAGAAAGCCCGCAAACAGTTTGCTGAAGACATGGCAACAAAGGACATGGATTACTGGAACCATGTCCTATGGTCTGATGAGACCAAGATTAATTTGTTTGGTTCAGATGGTCTCAAGCATGTGTGGCGGCAATCAGGTGAGAAGTACAAAGATAAGTGTGTCATGCCTACAGTCAAGCATGGTGGTGGGAATGCCATGGTCTGGGGCTGCATGAGTGCAGCAGGTGTTGGGGAGTTACATTTAATTGAGGGACACATGAACTCCAATATGTACTGTGAAATACTGAAGCAGAGCATGATCCCCTCCCTCCGGAAACTGGGTCGCAGGGCAGTGTTCCAGCATGATAATGACCCCAAACACACCTCTAAGACGACCACTGCTTTATTGAAGAGGCTGAGGGTAAAGGTGATGGACTGGCCAAGCATGTCTCCAGACCTAAACCCAATAGAACATCTTTGGGGCATCCTCAAGCGGAAGGTGGAGGAGCGCAAAGTCTCGAATATCCGCCAGCTCCGTGATGTCGTCATGGAGGAGTGGAAAAGCATTCCAGTGGCAACCTGTGAAGCTCTGGTAAACTCCATGCCCAGGAGAGTTAAGGCAGTTCTGGGAAATAATGGTGGCCACACAAAATATTGACACTTTAGGAACTTTCACTAAGGGGTGTACTCACTTTTGTTGCCGGTGGTTTAGACATTAATGGCTGTATATTGAGTTATTTTGAGGGAAGAATAAATGTACACTGTTATATAAGCTGCACACAGACTACTTTTCATTGTGTCAAAGTGTCATTTTGTCAGTGTTGTCCCATGAAAAGATATACTTAAATATCTGCAGAAATGTGAGGGGTGTACTCACTTTTGTGATACACTGTATATATATACAGTTGTACAGTACAATGAAATTCTTTCTTCGCATATCCCAGCTTGTTTTGGGAGCTGAGGTCAGAGCGCAGGGTCAGCCACTTTACGGCACCCCTGGAGCAGACGGGGTTAAGGGTCTTGCTCAAGGACCCAACAGTGGCTGCATAGCAGAGCCTGGATTTGAACCGCCAATCTTCCGGTTGATAGCCCAAAGCTCTGCCCACTAGGCTACCACTGTCCCTAGGTGTGGTTATATCTCTCCCTTCAGTCTTGTCTCTCTCTCCCTTTATATCTTTATTTTCACTCATATTTGAACACTGTAACACCCTCTGTGTTTTCACCTAAAATGGTTCACAAAAAGATTTTTGGCAGCAAATGATCTCACAGGCAACCATAATCATTAAACAACCGATCCCATTTTCCCCCTCTCTTTGCTTATTAGGTGACACATCATCAATTACTTTAACAAAGGAAAATAATAGATTACTACTAATAATGCTAACCATCGCCAAGAAGACAATTCTAACGAATTGGAAATCAAGAATTAACATTAATATCGTTCATTGGAAAAATTTACTCATTGTATATCAATAGAACATCTTTTAACGGCTATCCAAAACAAATCCCACGATCTCAACTCAACTTGGTCAACACTCATCAATTTCATACAACAGTAAATATTAAAATACATTAATACAATTTAAGCTACAACTCAAGTAACCTATTCACAAATGCACCTACCACTAGGGCTGGGTATCGCCACCAATTTCCTGGATCGATTCGATTCCGATTCACCAGGTCCCGATTCGATTCGATCTTCGATTTTCGATTTTCGATTCGATTTTCGATCCAATTTCGATTCAACACATTTAGGCATATTTGAGTTACATTAACAGGTTTTGTTTACATATGTACAGATGTTCAGAGAACGAATGTGATAATTGTACAAAGAACACTCATTATTAAAAATATTTGTGTATTTTGTTTACATAAATAATTAATCCAAAACAGAAAACAGTAACATTCAACAGCCAGGTGTATGTTTACATTACATTTACAATGTTGTAGCATGTCAGACAAATGAAATAATAATAAAAAATGAATGTTACTGTTTTCTTCCATTTGTCTGACATGCTACAACATTGTAAATGTAATGTAAACATACACCTGGCTGTTGTACAGCTTATGCCAAGTTTACACTACACGACACTCTGATTAACACGTGGTCACTGTAATGTTCACACTACACGACTGATCGGCGATGGGGAGTTTTACACTACACCATCCATCACCAGGGGGAATCACAGGCGAGCTTCTCTGGTCTCCAAAACTACGTTTTGTCACGAAAACACACGTGAGAAGTGATGAAAGGTTTAATGATACCACGTCCAAACATGCACATCAACAAGTAGCGAGCAATCAAAGTTTGTGCGCTGATGAAATAAATGAATCTGAGTGGATTTGGCAACACGAGCAGCATGGATCGTTCTGTAGTGAGTTGGAGGTTAATAAATATTTTGTTTTGTAGAGAACGATCTCGCGTGTGCTGATGTATTCTGATAGAAACTATATTGCGCTCCACCACCTGTTTCCAACCTCTCCCCTGTGTTTCCCCTCGCTGTTTCTCACATTGATTGAGAGCCGAGTTTTGATCGCAGAGCGAACACCGAGTTCCTCCCGAATCCAGAGCCGAGCGAAAATCAGTGCAAAAAGTTGTGTAGTGGTCATAACTTGAGCTTCTGCCATGCTAAACTGATGTGCAGGTCAGATCTCGTTGCATGAAAAAACAGTGGCTGGTCACGCGAAATTAAAGGGGGTAACAATAGTAATAGATTTCCGTGTGCACCGTAAAAAGGGGCGTATTAAAAAAATCGATCTCGCATTTATATGAATCGATATCGGATCGTTCAAATAAAGATCGATTAAAATCGAAAAATCGATTTTATAAACCCACCCCTACCTACCACCCTCATCTCCTCGGACACACACACAGACACACATCCAAACAAATAACGGTGTTGCAACCAGATTTACTAATAACCAATAACTTTCCTGTCTCCCTCACCTCTTTCTCTTCTACCATGATCATTTGTTTTTCTCTTGTTTCTGTATTTGTTACCTTCCCTCATAATGGGAAGGCCTAATATATACAAAATAATGCTCTTAATAATAAAGTACTAAAGGTCCCCCAAAGAGGGGGGGTGGTGGTGGGCAAAAAAAAAACCTCGCTGGTACAAAGCTTATATGTACAGGCACGTGAACCACCATCCTTTGAGTACAGACATCTGAAACTAGCCCTCAAATACTCAATTAAACTAAAAAGCAACCCGAACAACCCTAACTATACCCAGACTTTTAATCCACCATACTCTACAATGTACGACAGCAAACCAAATAGTATCCCACCCTTCAGCTCCCGGATTAGACCTTATCTTAGCGCAATAAATCTGGAACTGAACAGCATAGCTCAAGCACGCCTTTGCTCCACCCCACCCTGGATAATACGAAGACCTGACATTATATTTGATCTTACATATAACAAGAAAAAAAGACACCCATCCAGTTACATATCAACAAGAATTCATCATGGTTAGACTGAAGTTTCCAATGCATCAAGCTATTTATTAGGATGGATCCAAAACAGAGACTCAAGTATCAGCGGCAATTGTAGCTGGTAAATACTCCAATAAAGTAAATCTCCCACAGAACAGCTCCTCCTTTACAGCTGATGCTTATGCCCTCTTAATGGCTTTAGAATATAAAAACGACTGGAAAAAACTCACAAACTAACAGAGCACAACTTTGAAATAAAATACTGCTGGATCCCCTGCACTGTGGGATTACAGAAAATGAGAAAGTGGACCAATCAGCAAGAAGGAAAACAAGCGAACAGATAACAGACCTCAAACCAGTGGCAATCAGAATGGAACTCACAAACCAATAATAAACTGCATGAAATCTGTCCTGATATAACGACTCATCAAACAACATTTCTGGGAAAACAGACAGAACAAACCTTATACACAAGATGCCGTATCGGACACACCCAACTCACACATTCATATTTGATAAGAAGAGAGGAGCCCCCTGTATGCAACCTATGTCAAGCCATCATTACTATAAAACACATTTTCATAGAATGTGTTAATTACACTGCCTGGCCAAAAAAAAGGTCACACACTCTAATATTTCGTTGGAGCGCCTTTAGCTTTGATTACGGCACACATTTGCTGTGGCATTGT
Organism: Trichomycterus rosablanca; assembly: GCF_030014385.1. Classification (NCBI taxonomy): domain Eukaryota; kingdom Metazoa; phylum Chordata; class Actinopteri; order Siluriformes; family Trichomycteridae; genus Trichomycterus; species Trichomycterus rosablanca. Next base: position 24,800,008 of record NC_085994.1, on the reverse strand, counting down.
TTCCACAAGCTTCTGCAATGTCACAACATTTATTTCTGTCCAGAGTTGCATTAAGTTTCCCCCAAGATCTTGTATTGATGATGGGAGATTTGTACCACTGCGCAAAGTCTTCTCCAGCACATCCCAAAGATTCTCAATGGGGTTCAGGTCTGGACTCTGTGGTGGGCAATCCATGTGTGAAAATGATGCCTCATGCTCCCTGAACCACTCTTTCACTATTTGAGCCCGATGAATCCTGGCATTGGAATATGCCCGTGCCATCAGGGAAGAAAAAATCCATTGATGGAATAACCGGGTCGTTCAGTATATTCAGGTAGTCAGCTGACCTCATTCTTTGGGCACATAACGTTGCTGAACCTAGACCTGACCAACTGCAGCAACCCCAGATCATAGCAGTGCCCCCACAGGCTTGTACGGTAGGCACTAGGCATGATGGGTGCATCACTTCAGCCGCCTCTCTTCTTACCCTAATCTGGACTCATCAGACCACATGACCTTCTTCCATTGCTCCAGAGTCCAATCTCTATGCTCTATGCTTCCAATCCCTTGAGTTCCCTTTGCATTGTGTGTGTGGAAATGCTCTTACTTTCACTATTAAACATATCTCTGAGTTCTACTGTAGTTTTTCTACCATTTGATTTCACCAAACGTTTAAGTGATCACCGATCACGATCATTCAAGATTTTTTCCCAACCACATTCCTTCCTCGAAGATGATGTTTCCCCAACATCCTTCCACTTTTTAATAATGTGTTGGACAGTTCTTAACCCGATTTTAATAGTTTCAGCTTCTCCTTAGATGTTTTCTCTGCTTGATGCATGCCAATAATTTGACCCTTCTGAAACAGATTAACATCTTTTCCACGACCACAGGATGTGTCTTTCGCCATGGTTGTTTAACAAATGCATCAGTTAGGGTTAAATAACTTGTTGCCAGCTGAAACATAATCACCCATGCAGTAATTATCCAATGGCAGTGTATAACATAGAGAGAGAGACTGAAAACAACTGACTCTATAAGCAATATCTTTACCAGAAACAATGCAAACATGATTATAAACTTTCTTACAAATACAAACTTGAGGACTTTTTTATAAACACAATAAATTCCTGCCCCAAATAACTGGTCCTTCCTTGAAATAACTCACAAGGTGTTTACCAAAACCAAATAAACAAACTATGTGGTGTTAGGTGTTATACTGGTGCATTCGAATACTGTGCCACTGCCATAGCAACAAACTGATTGGAAGGTGTGCCTGAGGCATGTGGTTTTATTTCAGATACACATCTGAAATAAGCTAGATGCTGCCGCGGACAAAAATGGAGTTTTGTTTGGTGTAAAAGGAAGGATTGTTATGAATAAATAATCTGTTTTTCTTTAAAGGCCATTTGGAACCTATTAGGAAATCATTTTTGGACATTATGCACCCCATGACCTTTGTGCCTTAAAATAATAGTGGGTAATGGTTAAAACATCCAGCAGGGCAACCCTGCAATTTTAAATTCAAGTGAAAAATGTTGATGGTTGCAATAGCCAGCTGTTAGAAGTATAAAAGTACCTTGACCCCAATCTTATAGGAAACTGGGGGGTTAGCTAAAAAAGGAGAGTACACTGGACAGGATCTGAAGTTCTTGTATTTTGAAAAAGCAAGAAATGCTTTTAATTCTGAAGCTGACTGTACATTCATTAACATTGTTATGTGTATGTGTAGCTTAAGGTTCAGCAGATGGCTTTAGAGATGCAGTTGACGCCATTCTTGGTGTTGTTGAGGAGCACACTGGAGCAACTGCAGGAACGAGACAGCAACAACTTCTTCACTGAGCCTGTACCACTAACTGAGGTATACACACACAAATACACTATACGGCCGAAAGTATGGAGACACCCGACCACAAGCTTGTATAAGCTTATCAGACATTCTGATTTATAACCGTCTGTCTGTCCTTTCGAAAAGGCTTTTCACATATTTTGTATTGTGTCTGTAACATAACATAACAGTGGTCAACGTGTCACTGCCCCAACATTTTTGGAATGTGTCGTTATACATTTGGTCTAATGGTAGTTATTTATTATACACATGTTGAATGCAGCAGATATGATCAGGCATAAAGACCTGAGTACTTTATTGTGGTACCCACCCACAATGGTCCGAGGAGGGACAAGCCCCAAACGTATTGGCCGGTATAGTCAGAGTACCCATGTTAATTTTTGTCCACCATTGAAAGAACCTAAAATTGGCACACAGGTATTAGAACTAAACATCAGAGCAATGGAGGAAGGCAGGCAACTCCTGTTTTTTTGAAGTTTATGTGGATAGCCAGGCATGTATGCATCCTTCACCCACTGAACCATGGCACCAGAATGCTTCATAGTATAATCCACCTCACAGCTTACAGAAGTTGAAGTTCCTGTTAGTAATGTTTTGGTACCAGATACCACAGGACTCCTTTAGAGTCAATGTAATAATGGGTGGGTGGTCTTAATGTTTTATTATGTATAATATGTGTGTATGTATATAATATATAACCCTAAGGATAAACTGGGGCTCTTAGGTGGTGCAGCGGTAAAAAAACATGAGCACACCAGAGCTGAAATCTCAGCTCTACTAACAGCAGGCGGGGCACCTATACAGGAAATGATTGGCTCGTTCATTGGGTTAGATGCTGGAAGGGATTCCTCATAACTGATGCAATTAAGACCTCTGCTGGTTGATCGATGGTGTCTGCACAGAAACGGGGAATAAGGCATGACTCTCCGTACATGAGACTGAGCCCCATATGAACAACCAAATATATCTAGCCAACAGCCCTGTGGGCAGCGTCCTGTGACCACTGATGAAGGTCTAGAAGATGACCAACTCAAACAGCAGCAATAGATGAGCGACCGTCCCTGACTTTACATCTACAAGGTGGACCAACTAGGTAGGAGTGTCTAATAGAGTGGACAGTGAGTGGACATGGTGTTTAAAAATTCCAGCAGTGCTGCTGTGTCTGATCCACTTATACCAGCACAACACACACTAACACACCACCACCATGTCAGTGCAGGGCTGAGAATGCTCCACCACCTAAATAATATCTATTCTGTGGTGGTCGTGTGGGGGTCCTGGCCATTGAAGAACAGGGTGAAAGCAGGCTAAAAAAGTATGTAGAGAAATAGATGGACTACAGTCAGTAATTGTAGAACTTCAAAGTGCTTCTATATGGTAAGTGGAGCTGATAAAATGGACAGTGAGTATAGAAACAAGGAGGTGGTTTAATGTTATGGCTGAGCAGTGTATTTTTGATTGATTTAAGATGAAGGGAGCTATTACAAATCATTACTGTCTGTTTTTATTCCCATTTTTGCTTCTGTCCCAGTTTTTTGGAATTGGTGTTGTTAAAGGAGCCTGAACTCAACTCAGCTGATGACTTTTGAGATTAATTGGATTGTTTGTTGTGAAGTAAGCCTTCATGTCCAAAATTACTGCCTAACCTCACCGATGCTCTTTTGACTGAATGGACACAAATTCCCACAGATACACACAAATGTTAAGGAAAGCCTTTTCAGGAGAGCAAAGGTTGTTAATGTATAAAGTGTGGTCAAATCTATGTTAATACCTGTGGTTTTGGAATAGGATGTCCAACAAGCTCATGGTCATGTGTCCACATACTCTAGGCCAGGGTTTTTCAAACTTTTTTTTAAGTGACCCACATTTTGTCCATGATTTTTTTTATGTGACCCAGGCAACACAATTCATCTTACTTTATCTATAAGAGATGTAACATAAAGCCTCCACAAGCCTCACTGTCTTAACCGCTTATCCAGTTAGGGTTGCAGGGGGGTGCTGGAGCCTATCCCAGCTTTTCAATGGGCGCAAGGCACACAGTAAAACCTTGGACGGGGCGCCAGTTCATCACAGGGCAGACACACCTACACTACACACACTCACACACACACATTCTCCTATAGGGCAATTCAGTATCTCCAATTAACCTGACTTCATGTTTTTTGTACTGTGGGAGGAAACCGGAGCTCCTGGAGAAAACCCACGCAGACACGGGGAGAGCATGCAAACTCCACACAGAAAAGAATCGAACCCAGGACCTTCTTGCTGTGAGGCGACAGTTCTACCCACGAGCCACCATGGGGGGCGGTCACTTACAAGTTTATTATAAATTATTATTTTTCTTTGTGACCCATTTTTTTTCTGCTTGTGACCCACCTAAGGGTCGCGACCCAGGTTTTGAAAAACCCTGCTCTAGGCCAGTGTACATGTAGAAGCGAAAATGGACTGCAATCAGTTTGTAACACGTGCTAGAATGTGTTAATGACAGATTTGAACAAAATTTAAGACTCAAAGTACCACCTCTTGCATCAGGCCCTTTTTGTTTGTGTTTTTTAGGTTCCTGACTACTTGGATCACATCGAGCGACCCATGGACTTCCAGACCATGTGGACGAGCCTGGAGTCTCATCGGTACCTCACTTTTGAGATGTTTGAGGGTGACTTCCTGCTCATTGTTAACAACTGCCTCAAATACAACGCCAAGGACACCGTGTTCTACCGGGCCGCACTGCGTCTGCGTGAGATCGGCAGTGCCATCCTGCGCCAGGCTCGGAAACAGGCCGAAAAAATAGGCTACGACTACGAGGCGGGATTGCACCTTCCTCGAGAGCCCAGTCCTGAACCCCCTCGAGAAAGAGAGAGGGAACGGGAAAGAGAGAGAGACAGAGAAAGAGAGAAGCAAAGGGAGAGGGACCTGGACCAGGACAGGGACAAGTCGCCTTCGCTTCATGATGATGGTAAGTCAGTGCTGTGGAAATACACAATATGACTAAAAGTATGTGGATACCCCTTCTAATGATCCAGTGTAGACATTTTAGCCACGTCAGCTGCAACAAAGTGGGATCCAGTGAGCGAGTTTGGTGTGGAGGAAACCCAGTGACCTGCACAGATCCCTAACCTCAACCCTACTGAACCTTTGGGATGAATTGAAACTCAGTTGAAAGCCAGGCCTTCTAGTCAGTGCTTTCCCAGAAGAGTGGAGCCTGTTATAGCTGCAAAGGAAGCACAACTACTTATTAATGTCCATGGTTTTGGAATTGGATGTACAACAAGCTCATAGACAGGTGTCCACATACTTTTGGCCATATAGTGTAGTATGTTGGGCTCACACAGTTTTGTAATCGTGTTAACCACATAAAGACTTACCCTTTGTACCCTTCTGTACTGTGTTGTTCAGAGCTGCGGCGTTTATCTCTTGAGGAGCAGCTACATCTCTTGCAGGAACGTTTCGATGACGTGAGTTCAGGGAAGCACAGCATCGGCCGTTCACGCCAAGTCAAAGCCCTGAAGAAGGAGATGACAATTATCAAGCGGAAGTTAGCGCACCAGCGTGAAGGCGGGGCCAGTGCGGGCATCCGAGAATCAGGGGCGTCTGGAGAGCGTGGTTCCAGCCTGGCGCACCACACCTCGGGGACCTCGTGTCACGATGAGGGAGGGGAGAGCAGCAGCCATGAGATCAGTGGAAAAGGTATAAACACTTGCACCGCACTTGTATGAGTGTTTATGGTCAAAAGTATGTGGACATCCAGTCTAATTATTACAATTAGGTGTTTCATCCACACCTATAGTTAAATGTTATATAAAATCAGTTATGTAAATTAAAAGTTGTGCCTCCAGTTTGGTAAAAAAACAGTTTAGGGAAAACCCTATCCTGTCCCAGCATGACTGCACCGCTGTCCATAAAGTCATGGATTGACGAGTTCGGTACATGTTCAGTATGAAGCCTTAGTCTCAACCCTGTTGAACACCTTTGGGATGAAATGGAACGTTGATTAGTAGCCAGGCCTTCTTGTCCAACATCAGTGCCTGACCTCATAAATGCTTTATTGACCAAACGGACACACATTTCCAGACACACTCCAAATTTTGTGGGAAGACGTGTCAAAAGTGGACGCCTTTATAGTCAAAAAAATGGGGGGCAACTTCATATTTATGTCCAGGGTTTTGGAGAAAGCTAACAGTCAGGTGTCCACATACACTGATCAGCCATAACATTAAAACCACCTCCTTGTTTCTACACTCACTGTCCATTTTATCAGCTCCACTTACCATATAGAAGCACCTTGTAGTTCTACAATTACTGACTGTAGTCCATCTGTTTCTCTACATACCTTTTTAGCCTGCATTCACCCTGTTCTTCAATGGTCAGAACCCCCACAGGACCACCACAGAGCAGGTGTTATTTAGGTGGTGGATCATTCTCAGCACTGCAGTGACAATGTCATGGTGGTGGTGTGTTAGTGTGTGTTGTGCTGGTATGAGTGGATCAGACACAGCAGCGCTCACTGTCCACTCTATTAGACACTCCTACCTAGTTGGTCCACCTTGTAGATGTAAAGTCAGAGACGATCGCTCATCTATTGCTGCTGTTTGAGTTGGTCATCTTCTAGACCTTCATCAGTGGTCACAGGACGCTGCCCACGGGGCACTGTTGGCTGGATATTTTAGGTTGGTGGACTATTCTCAGTCCAGCAGTGACAGCGCTGCTGTGTCTTATCCACTCATACCAGCACAACACACACTAACACACCACCACCATGTCAGTGTCACTGCAGTGCTGAGAATTACCCACCACCCAAATAATACTTACTCTGTAGTGGTCCTGGGAGAGTCCTGACCATTGAAGAACAGCATGAAAGGGGGCTAACAAAGCATGCAGAAAAACAGATGGACTACAGTCAGTAATTGTAGAACTACAAAGTGCTTCTATATGGTAAGTGGAGCTGATAAAATGGACAGTGAGTGTAGAAACAAGGAGGTGGTTTTAATGTTATGGCTGATCAGTGTATTAAGATCTGCTAATTGCACCTGACAATAGCATTCAGTTTACTAAAACTGCAACTCATCATGCTAATTGTTTCTGGTACTGCTGCCATAAAATGGTAAAAATAACTATGGAGCCAGAATAATGCTCCAAACCTAATGCAGTGCACACGCCTAGTATACAGAACAATCACATAGACAGATACCAGCTTTGTCTTTACTCTCTGACTCTCTCTCTCTCTTTGACTGTAGATATTGCTGCTTCTGCCTCCTCAATGGCGTCAGAAGTGGGCCGACGAACCACTGTACTCTTCTCTAAAAAGAACCCCAAAGCCTCCGGGCCTCCAAAGCGACCGGGTCGGCCACCGAAGAAGCGTGAGGCAATGCATAATGCTGGGACAACAAGCTCCAGCCCTATAGGACCTCCACAGCTGCCCCAGCTTTCCTCAGCACGTCAGCGCAAGAGACCTCGCAGCCCCCGTTCCAGCTCGAGTTCTGAGAGTGGAAGTGACAATGAGCCCGTCATACTTGGTACATACATTCAAATATAATAATAAATCATTTCTATTTCTTTTTACAGTTATAATGTCTCTCAAATCTCAAAATACGTCTTAGTGTCAGTGGTACATTCACACATATGCAAGTCACAAATGCTGTGGGCACTGATGCACCCCCATATCATGACAGTTGTTGGCTCTTCTTTCTCTTTCTCTAAGGTTTACCCAGTAATGGTTTTGATGGGGGCAACCAGCCGGTCACTGAGAGTTTCCTCAGGTACAGGAACGAGCGGAGTCTTCCTCGCTCTAGCTCTGATTCAGAATCTACCAGCAGCAGCAGCAGTAGTGCAGCATCCGACAGAACCAGGTACCCCCACAGACCACAGCAAAGATTTTATATACCGTATATACTGTAGGCTTGCTGTGCTTTGATGCTAACCCTGTTAGTTATGGTGTACAAGGTGCCAATTATCTCACCAGCTACTATATTTCGAATTACAGATTAGAATGTATTTCAGCCTAGTACCATTATCAGCTTTGTGTACGGAGAGCCACACCCTGATTCTCATCTCTGTGCAGGCGCCATCAATCAGCCAGCAGAGATCGTAATTGCATCAGTTATGAGGTCCCGTCCGGCTCCCACCCTGTATAAACAACAAGCCAATTATTGTTCATGTAGGCGCCCAGCCTGCCGGATGGCCGAGCTTTGAACCAACAAGTTCGAAATGTCAGCTCTGGTATGCTAGTGTGTTTTACCGCTGCGCCACCTGCGCACCCCACAGCGAATATCTTAAGCAAAAATTCCATGTGCACTACAAAGATGTGCACACACAGCGACTTCAGACTCGACTCTGACTTCTTTCAAATGACTCGGACTCGACTCATGAGTCCGTATCGTCAGCATGTGTTAACAGTAGTTACGTGTGACAATTATTTATATATATATATGCACTACGTAGGGTATTCCAAAGGTAACAAAAATGTTCAAATGAAGTGAACTTAAAACTGTGTAGGAAGTAGGGAGCGATGCTTCATCACTACGCCGGTTCTGCTCTCTAATAACGCTCCGGCCGTCTTAACCCGCAACGCACGCAATGGGTAATTGTTACAGCCAGCTTCTGGCGTAGTGATGAAGCATCGCTCCCTACTTCCTACACAGTTTGAAGTTCACTTCATTTGAACATTTGTGTTACCTTTGAATTGAAATACCCTACATAGTGCACTTCACAGGAACAACTGGGGTGAATGGAACGCTCCTACAGAATTGGCGCTAATGGTTGAAAGACCGCTTTCTGAAACAATCAGCAAATGTTGTTTGCATTTATTCAGTTTGCGTCACACAGATGATGTGTCAATGAAACGCTTGACTGGCTTTCTAACAAGTTAGTGTTTTACTTCACAACCGGGAAAAGTTTGGAGGTTTTTAATTATAAGTACACATTTACAAAATAACGGATTATATTCCTAATGGGAAGAACATAAGCTTAGGTAAGCAGTGGTTATGATTTTTTTTTGCTGGGTTTTGGATTTTAGCCGCTGTGCCATGATTTATTGCCCGCATTTGTTTTGCAATGAAAACAAAGCATTTCAGTTTAGGATTTTCACTGCTACCTTCTTGTTATGGAAATTACATTCATTTGCACAATGACTAGGAAAGTAAAGGCACTAAGTAAAACGACAAAATACAGTTGCTAATCTGTTGTCCTTTTTTTGTTTGTTTATTTCTACGCTACATTTCCAATATATGTTTTGTGTATATTATATTGACTCGTGACTTCACTCGCACTCTAGCCTAAAGACTCGTGACTTGACTCGGACTAGTATTTTTTTACTTGTGAACATTTCTGGTGCACTATAACCACAACATACAATATTTGTAGATGTGGCAGATTTTACAATTTTTTGCCTTTTTACCTCTTTCCTACTGAGGGGTGGGGGTTCCTTCCACTTCCAGCTTCTGTTATTTTAAAATTCTTAATTACACTATGTAGCCAAGCGTATGTGGACACCTGAGCATGATTTTGTTGGACATCACTTTCCAAAACTATAGAGTCAAGTTTATTTATATAGCGCTTTTTTACAATAGACTTTGTCTCAAAGCAATTTTACAAAATCCAGGACCAACAGATACAAAAACCCCTGTTGAGCAAGCCGAGGGTGACTGTGGCAAGGAAAAACTCCCTTAAAATTACAGGAAGAAACCTTGAGAGGAACCAGACTCAGCAGGGCCCATCCTTCTTGGGTGGTCTGGAGGATACTTTAAATGAATAAGATTTACACAAATCATACAAACACAGAAATAAATGAACTAAAAGTTATAACTAGCAATAAATAAATAGTAATAGAGTTATTATTCAGTCCAGTCTGTAATAAAGTCTGTAGTGAATTCTTGACATTCTTGGTGCAAACACGCCAACCCCCGTCACATCCGGCAGGAGCAGCATTGTTGGCACGGCAGTCTCAACTTCATACCTTGCGACATGCGATAACAGACTTGAAAGTTAAAGCATAATTCCCCACCACCTTGTTTGTTTGCTTTTACAATATACGTACAGGTATATAGTAATACTGATACTGTTTGCTTTTGAACTTACAATACTGCAACTGTGTGGTTTTATAATAACCGTGACTGTGCGATGTGTGGTAGGTGGTGTGTACCGAATGTCTCGGCTCCAAACTCACACTAACAAGATTAGGGTCGTACTCATGCCAGAAGTGCTCTAGATCAGCAGTCCCCAACCTTTTTTGCACCACGGACCGGTTTCAAATAAAATATATTTTCACGGACCGGCGGGGGCGGGAGGATTTAAAATAGAATAACTATACTGCTCACACTTGAGCTTTTTTCACTGCAACGAGACGCTGCTTCCACCTGGGGTAATATGAGACGATAAACAAACGTGTGTTGGAATAGGAAGCAGTGTTTTCCTTGCTGATGTATTATTAATTTTTTCTGTGTGGCCCGATAATAAATGTACCAGTCTGTGGCCTGGTGGTTGGGGACCACTGTTCTAGATGTCCAAATGTATATAGATATCACTCTTAATTATTGAGTTCAGGTGTTTGTCACACCCAGATGCACTCAAACATCCCAGTGGAAGAGTTATCATAGACACAAAGTGGAAGCAACTCCATATTAATGTGCATGGTTTTGAAATAGCATGTCCACATACCTCATATTATTGTACTGTATGTTAGGATTGTAAAACCTTTAAATTACATATATTACTAATTCATTTATGGCTAAGGAATACATACAGTAAGTGCTAAAACCAGCAGTTTAGTAATTATTGACCCTTTCTGACTTTTCCTTAAATTACCACATGGCTTTTTCATAAGTTACATTTACCTACAAAAGTGCTTCCATAGTAAACATTACCTTACTCTAGTTTAAGTAGACAACAGTTCAAGAATACAAATCTGCTAAAACCATGATAGAACCAAAGGTTTTTTTTTTTTTTTTTTTTTTTTTTTTTTTTTTTTTTTTTTTTTTTTGCAAGAGCGTTAAGTACATGTCAGCTTAAGTGCTTAGTAAAGAGGTGATGAAGGTTTTTAATCGTCTTTTGAAGACAGCAAGAGACTCAGATGTTCGGACAGACGGGAAGTTCGTTCCACCACTTGGGTGCAAGAACAGAGAAAAGCCTTGATGCTTGTCTTCCTCGAGTTCTGGGTGGAGGATCAAGTCAAGCGAAACTAGTGGCTCAAAGGTTGCGTGGTACAGAACAGGGTTTTATTAGACCTCGAAGGGCTGGTCCATTTTTGGCTTTGTAGGCGAGCATCAGTGTTTTAAACTGAATGCGGGCAGTAACACGAAGCCAGTGCAGAAAACGCAGCAGTGGGGTGGTGTGGCAGTGTTTAGGTTGGTTAAACCAGGCGAGCAGCTGCATTTTGAATGAGTGGCAAGGGTTTAATAGTGGACATAGGAGCACCTGCCAGGAGGGAGTTGCAGTAGTCCAGCCGAGAGATTACAAGTGACTGGACAGGAATCTGAGTAGCTTCCATAGAGAGAAATGGCCGAATCTTCCTGATGTTATAGAGGAGGAACTGGCACGATCTTGTCATGTTGGCTACATGAGGAGAAAAGGACAGCTGGTTATACAGGACAACACCAATGTTTCGTATATTATCAGACGGTCTGATCTGGCAGTCATCAAGAAAGAAGACTAGGTCTTGGGTTGGAAATTGATCTCCAGGAATAAGTAACAGCACTGTCAATTGCTTAGATAATGTTTTAGGCCAGTAATAAAATTTTGAAGGCACAACATTTTTGTGACCCAACCTCAACCCTACTTCCTGCCGTGGCTTTCTTGTATGAGATATGACTCTGTGTGGAAACCTAACACTGGCGGGTGATTGAAAGTGGCCACAGATTGGACACTTGTTGGGAGGGGCGTGTGGTGATCCGGCTCTTTTCCACAATCGGGAATTGGAAATGACTAGACTTAATAAAATGTATTAATCAATGAAATAAATCTATAGCAGCCCACAAAGGTTTGTCATTAATAACCATTGCTTTTTCTGCTTTTTAAACTAGTCAGTTTATATGACATGTAAAACTTCCTGTCCACACCCTGGGTGCAATTACGTACCTTCAGAGTTACTTTTAATAGCTAAATCAGACACATCCACACGAGACCCGCTACCCAGTTAATGTATGGCAGAATGCTGTGATATCACACGACTTCTCTTCTATGTCATGAAAGCCTGAAACGATTTAGTGGTGTGTAGGTGTGTTTCTACACCAAATTTCAGTCATCTTAAGCACATTGACAAAATGTTAGCAGTACCAGAAGCAGTAAGCATACAAAAGAAATACAGTTATGAGCGTATTCCAAATGACGCACGAAGATGTGATCAAAAGAATGCCAGCTTATATCATTACCAGTTACCATTCATACAGAGAATTGAACACTCTTGCTTTGTCATTTGTAGAAAAATGTACTTTTCATCTCTGCCAAGTAGTAAACTACAGTATAATCACCTGCATAAGAATAAACATATAACAGATTATAGAGTCATGATAAAATGTCTTTGGTTGATTAGCTTAATGTACCTATCAAAACGTATATTTTTGGAACAAAACTGCACTTTTATTGGCACAAGTTCTAATAAACAAACTCTAACTGAAACATGCTCCTGTTTATATTGTTGAAAAATACACAGATCAGGCATAACATTATGACCTTATGTCCTTTTTTCTACACTTACTGTCCATTTTATCAGCTCCACTTACCATATAGAAGCACTTTGTAGTTCTACAATTCTTTTCTTGTTCTTCAATGGTCAGGACAACTACAGAGTAGGTATTATTTGGGTGGTGGATCATTCTCAGCACTGCAGTGACACTGACATGGTGGTGGTGTGTTAGTGTGTGTTAGTGTGTGTTGTGCTGGTGTGAGTGGATCAGACACAGCAATGCTGATGGAGTTTTTAGACACCTCACGGTCACTGCTGGATAACCAAAAATATCCAGCCAACAGCGCCTCATGGGTAGCATCCTGTGACCACTGATGAAGGTCTAGAAGATGACTAACTCAACCAGCAGCAATAGATGAGCGATCATCTCTGACTTTACATCTACAAGATGGACCAACTAGGTAGGAGTGTCTAATAGAGTGGACAGTGAGTGGACACGGTATTTAAAAACTCCAGCAGCACTGCTGTGTCTGATCCACTCATACCAGCACAACACACACTAACACACCACCACCACGTCAGTGTCACTGCAGTGCTGAGAATGATCCACCACCCAAATAATACCTACTCTGTGATGGTCCTGTGGGGGTCCTGACCATTGAAGAACAGGGTGAAAGCAGGCTAAAAAAAGTACATAGAGAAACAGATGGGCTACAGTCAGTAATTGTAGAACAAAAAAGTGCTTCTATATGGTAAGTGGAGCTGATCAAGTCGACAGTGAGTGTAGAAACAAGGACGTGGTTTTAATGTTATGGCTGATCGGTATAGCTACACACTTATAAATGCTGATATTCACTGTAAAGAAAATACACTATATGACCAAAAATATGTAGACACCCACTCTAATGATTAAATTCAGGTTCTACAGTCACACCCATTGTTAACTGATGTAAAAATCGATTGTATGAAAAAGCAAATAGCAAGGTACATTTAAGACATAATCTACTTAGTTTGGTGTGGTGGATTCTGCACAAAGCTCTGAACTCTGAACCGCCTTTGGGATAAATTAGAACCTTGATTGTGGAGCAGGTCTTGTCCAGCATTAGTGACTGACGTTTATAAAAGAGTAAAGGCAATTTAGCAGAAAGTGGTGGACAACTCTATATGAATCCCCAAGGTTTTGGAATGGGATGCCCAACAATTTGGTATCTTGGTCAAGTGTCCACATACTTTTGGCCATTTAGTTTAAAAAGTTTAGTGTAAACAAGCAGAGCCATAACAAACCTACCTGGAGGAGGACGGACATGTATTTTGCCCCGTCTACAGTGAGGAGGATGGTTAAAGAGGCCAAAACTACATGCCTTTGTAATGTGTGCAGCATGTGGTTTTGCATTGTCTTGTTAAAAAATACATGGACGTCCCTGGAAAAGATGACATCTTGAAGGCAGCATATGTTGCTCTAAGCTCTCAATGTACTTTTCTGCATTAATGCTGCCATTACAGAAGTGCCAAGGGCACTAACACAGCCTTTTTTGATTTTTCTGATTTGGGTTGGTACAATCAGACACCACCTAGAAAAAGAAAGCCTTTTGTTTCATCAAACTACTTGTATTTGACTAGATTCTAGTAGAACCACATTCTATGGACGGATGACACAAAAATTTAGCTTTTTGGCAACAAAAGGTTGCAAAAGGGTTGATGTTTGTACACCAAAGCCCCTGAAAACCTTGTTAGGATAAATAACATCATGGACTTTATTAAAGTACCTGAATTCCTGCAAATTAAATTTTTGTTTCTCCTTCAAAAATAGTTTATTGAGCCAATAATTTAACTTTGTCTAAACTGAAACCCATTCAAAAGGAATCGCATTAAAAGGCTTAAAGCCTTGAAGGGGAGTTTTAAGACAAGAGAGGATCTAGAACCCTGACAGATCTGGAGAGTTTCTGTATTATGTAACACTCAGGTTTTTTACTCATTAACTGTCTTATTCCTGTTATGGTGGACAGAAGGGGGTTACACAACGAGCTAAATGCGGGGGATTACATTTCTTTTTTAGCTCTCTCTTCTTCTGTCTTACTTTCTTTTATGTCTTTATCCATCTTTATCAGTACGACCCCTTCAAAGCAGGGCCGTGGCAAGGCCTCGTTCTCACGCTCAACGTTTCAGGAAGATAGCAGTGAGGAAACCTCTGGAACAGAGAACGACTCTTATTCAGTTGGAGGCACCAGAGGAGTTTCTCACCGTGAGTCTAGCCCCAAGCTCCCAAACACACTCACACACATACACACACACACAGATCCACAGATGTATACTCATAAATGTGTAATTGTGTGTGTTGCAGTGGTGCGAGGAAGGAGTAGATCAGGATGCTGGATGAGCTCAACGGACTACACTGCCTTAGACGCACTTGATCTCGTATGGGCCAAGTGTCGAGGATACCCCTCTTATCCTGCTCTGGTGAGTCTCGTCTATATATATATATATATATATATATATATATATATATATATATACAGTGTATCACAAAAGTGAGTACACCCCTCACATTTCTGCAGATATTTAAGTATATCTTTTCATGGGACAACACTGACAAAATGACACTTTGACACAATGAAAAGTAGTCTGTGTGCAGCTTATATAACAGTGTAAATTTATTCTTCCCTCAAAATAACTCAATATACAGCCATTAATGTCTAAACCACCGGCAACAAAAATGAGTACACCCCTAAGAGACTACACCCCTAAATGTCCAAATTGAGCACTGCTTGTCATTTTCCCTCCAAAATGTCATGTGATTTGTTAGTGTTACTAGGTCTCAGGTGTGCATAGGGAGCAGGTGTGTTCAATTTAGTAGTACAGCTCTCACACTCTCTCATACTGGTCACTGAAAGTTCCAACATGGCACCTCATGGCAAAGAACTCTCTGAGGATCTTAAAAGACGAATTGTTGCACTACATGAAGATGGCCAAGGCTACAAGAAGATTGCCAACACCCTGAAACTGAGCTGCAGCACAGTGGCCAAGATCATCCAGCGTTTTAAAAGAGCAGGGTCCACTCAGAACAGACCTCGCGTTGGTCGTCCAAAGAAGCTGAGTGCACGTGCTCAGCGTCACATCCAACTGCTGTCTTTGAAAGATAGGCGCAGGAGTGCTGTCAGCATTGCTGCAGAGATTGAAAAGGTGGGGGGTCAGCCTGTCAGTGCTCAGACCATACGCCGCACACTACATCAAATTGGTCTGCATGGCTGTCACCCCAGAAGGAAGCCTCTTCTGAAGCCTCTACACAAGAAAGCCCGCAAACAGTTTGCTGAAGACATGTCAACAAAGGACATGGATTACTGGAACCATGTCCTATGGTCTGATGAGACCAAGATTAATTTGTTTGGTTCAGATGGTCTCAAGCATGTGTGGCGGCAATCAGGTGAGGAGTACAAAGATAAGTGTGTCATGCCTACAGTCAAGCATGGTGGTGGGAATGCCATGGTCTGGGGCTGCATGAGTGCAGCAGGTGTTGGGGAGTTACATTTCATTGAGGGACACATGAACTCCTATATGTACTGTGAAATACTGAAGCAGAGCATGATCCCCTCCCTCCGGAAACTGGGTTGCAGGGCAGTGTTCCAGCATGATAATGACCCCAAACACACCTCTAAGACGACCACTGCTTTATTGAAGAGGCTGAGGGTAAAGGTGATGTACTGGCCAAGCATGTCTCCAGACCTAAACCCAATAGAACATCTTTGGGGCATCCTCAAGCGGAAGGTGGAGGAGCGCAAAGTCTCGAATATCCGCCAGCTCCGTGATGTCGTCATGGAGGAGTGGAAAAGCATTCCAGTGGCAACCTGTGAAGCTCTGGTAAACTCCATGCCCAGGAGAGTTAAGGCAGTTCTGGGAAATAATGGTGGCCACACAAAATATTGACACTTCAGGAACTTTCACTAAGGGGTGTACTCACTTTTGTTGCCGGTGGTTTAGACATTAATGGCTGTATATTGAGTTATTTTGAGGGAAGAATACATTTACACTGTTATATAAGCTGCACACAGACTACTTTTCATTGTGTCAAAGTGTCATTTTGTCAGTGTTGTCCCATGAAAAGATATACTTAAATATCTGCAGAAATGTGAGGGGTGTACTCACTTTTGTGATACACTGTATATAGGAGTAGGAGTAGTATATATATATATATATATATAGTAGGAGAACTTGCACAATCAGTGGCTGACTAAATACTTTTTGGCCCCACTGTGTAATATATATGCGAGGAATATATATATATTACACAGTGGGGCCAAAAAGTATTTAGTCAGCCACTGATTGTGCAAGTTCTCCTACTTAGAAAGATGAGGGAGGTCTGTAATTTTCATCATAGGTACACATCAACTATGAGAGACAAAATGAGAAAAAAAAATCCAGGAAATCACATTGTAGGACTTTTAAAGAATTTATTTGTAAATTATGGTGGAAAATAAGTATTTGGTCACCCACAAACAAGCAAGATTTCTGGCTCTCACAGACCTGTAACTTCTTCTTTAAGAAGCTCTTCTGTCCTTCACTCGTTTCCTGTATTAATGGCACCTGTTTGACCTCGTTATCTGTATAAAAGACACCTGTCCACAGCCTCAAACAGTCAGACTCCAAACTCAACCATGGCCAAGACCAAAGAGCTGTTGAAGGACACCAGGAAGAAAATTGTAGACCTGCACCAGGCTGGGAAGAGTGAATCTACAATAGGCAAGCAGGTTGGTGTGAATAAATCAACTGTGGGAGCAATTGTAAGAAAATGGAAAACATACAAGACCATTGATAATCTCCCTCGATCTGGGGCCCCACGCAAGATCTCATCCCGTGGGGTCAAAATGATCATGAGAACGGTGAGCAAAAATCCCAGAACTACACGGAGGGACCTGATGAATGACCTGCAGAGAGCTGGGACCAAAGTAACAAAGGCTACCATCAGTAACACACTACGCCGAGAGGGACTCAAATCCTGCAGTGCCAGGCGTGTCCCCCTGCTTAAGCCAGTACATGTCCAGGCCCGTCTGAAGTTTGTCAGAGAGCATATGGATGATCCAGAAGAGGATTGGGAGAATATCATGTGGTCAGATGAAACCAAAATGGAACTTTTTGGTAAAAACTCGTGTTTGGAGGAAGAAGAATGCTGAGTTGCATCCCAAGAACACCATACCTACTGTGAAGCATGGGGGTGGAAACATCATGCTTTGGGGCTGTTTTTCTGCAAAGGGGACAGGACGACTGATCTGTGTTAAAGGAAGAATGAACGGGGCCATGTATCGTCAGATTTTAAGCCAGATCTGAGGTCAGCCCAGAATTACATGGGAGGAGCTTGTCATTGATCTCAAGGGAGCTGGGAGCACAGTCACCAAGAAAACCATTAGTAACACACTTCGCCGTAATGGATTGAGATCCTGCAGTGCCCGCAAAGTCCCTTTGCTCAAGAAAGCTCATGTACAGGCCCGTCTGAAGTTTGCCAATGAACACCTGAATGATTCAGAGAAAGCTTGGGAGAATGTGATATGGTCAGATGAGACCAAAATTGAGCTCTTTGGCATCAACTTCACTCGCCGTGTTTGGAGGCAGAGAAATGCCCAGTGGGGATGGTGTTCTTGGGGTCATATCCAGCATTTCTCTGCTCCCAGCTCCCTTGAGATCATTGACAAGCTCCTCCCGTGTAATTCTGGGCTGACCTCACCTTTCTCAGAATCATTCTTACCCCACCAGGTGAGATCTTGCATGGAGCTCCAGAGTGAGGGCGATTGACTGTGATCTTGTATTTCTTCCATTTTCGAATTATCGTGCCAACAGTGGTCTCTTTCTCACCAAGCTTCTTGCTGATGGTCTTGTAGCCCATTCCAGCCTTGTGCAGGTCTACAATCTTGTCCCTGACGTCCTTTGATAGCTCTTTGGTCTTGCCCATGGTGGTCGAGAGATTTGAACAGAAGAAACTGATTCTGTGACAGGAGTCTTTTATACAGGGACAGGACTAATTTGTGTGCCTTTTGTGCACATAACCGGTCTGTGGGGGTCAGAATTCTTGCTGGTTGGTAGGGGATGAAATACTTATTTCCCTTAATTAAATACAAATTAGTTTATAACTTTTATTTAATGTTTTTTTTCTGGATTTTTGGTTGATATTCTGTCTCTCTCTGTTAAAATAAACCTTCCATAAAATATATAGACTGTTCAAGTCTTTGTAAGGGGGTAAACTTACAAAATCAGCAGGGGATCAAATACTTATTTTCCTCACTGTATATGGGTCAAAGACGAGACGTAACTTTTTAGTGTCCCCACTTGATAAATAATATACAATTATATTAATATAAGTGGATATACCTTCAATCTACTTCATTTGTACATGTTTACTGAAACTTAAAGTAATTTTTACAGAAAATGTATGATTTTTGAAAAAATAACCCTTGAAACCCCCAAAATGTCATTCAGTGCAACGGTCCCCCTACCTCTTTAAGTAATATAACATTAAGAAAAAACTAATTAATCTTAAGTAAAACTTAAAATTTACTGCTTTGGCATAACTGTACTAATGTCATGTGTGACATATTAAATAATATTCAATCAGATGTGTTTTTTAATATTAATAATATTCAGGATACTTTCAGTCCCCATTTTCCCAATCTTCAGTTGTCATTCAGTACAACGTTAATAAAAAGCCTTATTTTAATATTTGATCAAGTTACTGCAGTCATGTGACCAATTATAACAACAAAAGAAGACACCTGGGGACCCTTCAGCACACACAAAGGTCAATGCATTTTAACATTATTTGATAAAAATGTCTTTTTACTGACACAGTACATTAAAGAACAAAACTGAGTGTCATTCAGTACAACACAGAAAAACGTAATATTACGGTTAATCTTGTAAACAAACAAGGTTATTAACATTTAAATGTGAATATGTGTAGAAATGTCTTTGAGCTAAGGTCAATGTTAGCTTTGGCTAACCACTGGGATAACTGTAAAATGTGCTAAAGTAAAATTTCTGTCATTCAGTACAACAACAGTCATTCAGCGCAACAGAATTTCGCTGTTGCACTAAATTGACAATGACATTGTTATACTGACTTTATAATGTTTTAAAATTATTTTTTAAAGCAAAATTGAAACAGAAATTCCTTTGTGTGGCCAAATCCACCTGATGAAATTTACTACCTTAAGTCTGATGTCAAAATCATAATCGCAGAACCAAAGCCATGTACAGCAAGAACCTCAAGGTTAACAACAAAAGATAAAATGTGACTTCAAATGGTTTTCACTGCTGAATGAATTTAGATTTACTGCAGCAACTTGCAGCACGTGTTATGACACAAATTCCACACTGTTCTGGTGCCTTACAAGTTGTTATGATGGCTTCATTAGCTATGTTTTAATATTAAAATGCTTTATGAATATATTGAAATTATATATATATATATACCATTTTTTCATGCTATGACAGGACTTCAAATGATCTTATGTTACATCACTTTTATGCAAGTTTCTTGTTTTATTTCAGAATAAAGTTTACGTTTTTGATTGCCTTACGTTTTTGTTTATTAGGATTTTAACGTCATGTTTTACACTTTCGGTTACATTCATGACAGGACACGGTACTTTATCTTCACACAAGGTTCATTAGCTTTATCAAACACAGTCATGGACAATTTAGTGTGTCCAATTCACCTCACTTGCATGTTTTTGGACTGTGGGAGGAAACCGGAGCTCCCGGAGTAAACCCATGCAGACACGGGGAGAACCTGCAAACTCATGATGTAGTAATATTATAACACATACTTGCCACTGGTGTGGCATAATTTCATTCTACTACTGCTACTTTAATCAATAAAGAACTTAAAAACAAATTAAGTCATGAATATTCTGATGTAACAGAATAATTTGGAGTATGTCATTCAGTGCAGCATAAAATCATCATACAGTGCAACAAAAACATTTGCTTAAAATAACTGTAATAAGTAATTATTATATATTTTTTTCATGTGAATGCAAGAGAATTCAGGCCTGCTTCATAGAAAACAGAGTTTGATTGGGTTTCAAATAGAATAGAATGTGTAGCAAAAACGTCTTGTATACAAATAAACAAAATCCCAAGACGCATTAGAGTACAAACAATGCACAGAAAATTTGAAACAGAGTAAGTACAGTTTGTTCTGAGGATTTAAATCTTTTGTAAGAGATATACTAAACTTATCAATTTGAAATGGCTAAGATTGTTCCTTGTGTGTGTATTTTTTCATAAATTAGTCGTTGCACTGAATGACATTTTTGTGCCCTTGTTGTGTGTCAACAACACTAAAATTATCAAATAAGCAAAATGCTGAGAAAAAAAATACATATTTACATAGGTGACACATTTGAGCACAATATTAAATGAAAAAATTATACAATTTAACCATTTTATTTTTTTGGTACTTGGAACACCCTATTCGTCTTTCACCCATATATATACAGTATATATATATATATATATATATATATATATATATATATATACATATATATATATATATATATATATATATATACATATATATATATATATATATATATATATATATACATATATATATATATATATATATATATATAATATATATATATATATATATATATATATATATATATATATATATATATATATATATATATATATACATACAGGGGTTGGACAAAATAACTGAAACACCTGTCATTTTAGTGTGGGAGGTTTCATGGCTAAATTGGACCAGTCTGGTGGCCAATCTTCATTAATTGCACATTGCACCAGTAAGAGCAGAGTGTGAAGGTTCAATTAGCAGGGTAAGAGCACAGTTTTGCTCAAAATATTGCAATGCACACAACATTATGGGTGACATACCAGAGTTCAAAAGAGGACAAATTGTTGGTGCACGTCTTGCTGGCGCATCTGTGACCAAGACAGCAAGTCTTTGTGATGTATCAAGAGCCACGGTATCCAGGGTAATGTCAGCATACCACCAAGAAGGACAAACCACATCCAACAGGATTAACTGTGGACGCAAGAGGAAGCTGTCTGAAAGGGATGTTCGGGTGCTAACCCGGATTGTATCCAAAAAACATAAAACCACGGCTGCCCAAATCACGGCAGAATTAAATGTGCACCTCAACTCTCCTGTTTCCACCAGAACTGTCCGTCGGGAGCTCCACAGGGTCAATATACACGGCCGGGCTGCTATAGCCAAACCTTTGGTCACTCGTGCCAATGCCAAACGTCGGTTTCAATGGTGCAAGGAGCGCAAATCTTGGGCTGTGGACAATGTGAAACATGTATTGTTCTCTGATGAGTCCACCTTTACTGTTTTCCCCACATCCGGGAGAGTTACGGTGTGGAGAAGCCCCAAAGAAGCGTACCACCCAGACTGTTGCATGCCCAGAGGGAAGCATGGGGGTGGATCAGTGATGGTTTGGGCTGCCATATCATGGCATTCCCTTGGCCCAATACTTGTGCTAGATGGGCGCGTCACTGCCAAGGACTACCGAACCATTCTGGAGGACCATGTGCATCCAATGGCGGTGCCGTGTATCAGGATGACAATGCACCAAAACACACAGCAAGACTGGTGAAAGATTGGTTTGATGAACATGAAAGTGAAGTTGAACATCTCCCATGGCCTGCACAGTCACCAGATCTAAATATTATTGAGCCAATTTGGGGTGTTTTGGAGAAGCGAGTCAGGAAACGTTTTCCTCCACCAGCATCACGTAGTGACCTGGCCACTATCCTGCAAGAAGAATGGCTTAAAATCCCTCTGACCACTGTGCAGGACTTGTATATGTCATTTCCAAGACGAATTGACGCTGTATTGGCCGCAAAAGGAGGCCCTACACCATACTAATAAATTATTGTGGTCTAAAACCAGGTGTTTCAGTTATTTTGTCCAACTCCTGTATGTATATATATATATATATATATATATATATATATATATATATATATATATATATATATATATATATATATATATATATATATATATATATACAGTGTATCACAAAAGTGAGTACACCCCTCACATTTCTGCAGATATTTAAGTATATCTTTTCATGGGACAACACTGACAAAATGACACTTTGACACAATGAAAAGTAGTCTGTGTGCAGCTTATATAACAGTGTAAATGTATTCTTCCCTCAAAATAACTCAATATACAGCCATTAATGTCTAAACCACCGGCAACAAAAGTGAGTACACCCCTAAGAGACTACACCCCTAAATGTCCAAATTGAGCACTGCTTGTCATTTTCCCTCCAACATGTCATGTGATTTGTTAGTGTTACTAGGTCTCAGGTGTGCATAGGGAGCAGGTGTGTTCAATTTAGTAGTACAGCTCTCACACTCTCTCATACTGGTCACTGAAAGTTCCAACTTGGCACCTCATGGCAAAGAACTCTCTGAGGATCTTAAAAGACGAATTGTTGCGCTACATGAAGATGGCCAAGGCTACAAGAAGATTGCCAACACCCTGAAACTGAGCTGCAGCACAGTGGCCAAGATCATCCAGCGTTTTAAAAGAGCAGGGTCCACTCAGAACAGACCTCGCGTTGGTCGTCCAAAGAAGCTGAGTGCACGTGCTCAGCGTCACATCCAACTGCTGTCTTTGAAAGATAGGCGCAGGAGTGCTGTCAGCATTGCTGCAGAGATTGAAAAGGTTGGGTGTCAGCCTGTCAGTGCTCAGACCATACGCCGCACACTACATCAAATTGGTCTGCATGGCTGTCACCCCAGAAGGAAGCCTCTTCTGAAGTCTCTACACAAGAAAGCCCACAAACAGTTTGCTGAAGACATGTCAACAAAGGACATGGATTACTGGAACCATGTCCTATGGTCTGATGAGACCAAGATTAATTTGTTTGGTTCAGATGGTCTCAAGCATGTGTGGCGGCAATCAGGTGAGGAGTACAAAGATAAGTGTGTCATGCCTACAGTCAAGCATGGTGGTGGGAATGCCATGGTCTGGGGCTGCATGGGTGCAGCAGGTGTTGGGGAGTTACATTTCATTGAGGGACACATGAACTCCAATATGTACTGTGAAATACTGAAGCAGAGCATGATCCCCTCTCTCCGGAAACTGGGTCGCAGGGCAGTGTTCCAGCATGATAATGACCCCAAACACACCTCTAAGACGACCACTGCTTTATTGAAGAGGCTGAGGGTAAAGGTGATGGACTGGCCAAGCATGTCTCCAGACCTAAACCCAATAGAACATCTTTGGGGCATCCTCAAGTGGAAGGTGGAGGAGTGCAAAGTCTCAAATATCCGCCAGCTCCGTGATGTCGTCATGGAGGAGTGGAAAAGCATTCCAGTGGCAACCTGTGAAGCTCTGGTAAACTCCATGCCCAGGAGAGTTAAGGCAGTTCTGGGAAATAATGGTGGCCACACAAAATATTGACACTTCAGGAACTTTCACTAATGGGTGTACTCACTTTTGTTGCCGGTGGTTTAGACATTAATGGCTGTATATTGAGTTATTTTGAGGGAAGAATAAATTGACACTGTTATATAAGCTGCACACAGACTACTTTTCATTGTGTCAAAGTGTCATTTTGTCAGTGTTGTCCCATGAAAAGATATACTTAAATATCTGCAGAAATGTGAGGGGTGTACTCACTTTTGTGATACACTGTATATATATATATATATATATATATATATATATATATATACAGTGTATCACAAAAGTGAGTACACCCCTCACATTTCTGCAGATATTTAAGTATATCTTTTCATGGGACAACACTGACAAAATGACACTTTGACACAATGAAAAGTAGTCTGTGTGCAGCTTATATAACAGTGTACATTTATTCTTCCCTCAAAATAACTCAATATACAGCCATTAATGTCTAAACCACCGGCAACAAAAGTGAGTACACCCCTAAGAGACTACACCCCTAAATGTCCAAATTGAGCACTGCTTGTCATTTTCCCTCCAAAATGTCATGTGATTTGTTAGTGTTACTAGGTCTCAGGTGTGCATAGGGAGCAGGTGTGTTCAATTTAGTAGTACAGCTCTCACACTCTCTCATACTGGTCACTGAAAGTTCCAACATGGCACCTCATGGCCAAGAACTCTCTGAGGATCTTAAAAGACAAATTGTTGCGCTACATGAAGATGGCCAAGGCTACAAGAAGATTGCCAACACCCTGAAACTGAGCTGCAGCACAGTGGCCAAGATCATCCAGCGTAAAAGAGCAGGTTCCACTCAGAACAGACCTCGCGTTGGTCGTCCAAAGAACCTGAGTACACGTGCTCAGCGTCACATCCAACTGCTGTCTTTGAAAGATAGGCGCAGGAGTGCTGTCAGCATTGCTGCAGAGATTGAAAAGGTGGGGGGTCAGCCTGTCAGTGCTCAGACCATACGCCGCACACTGCATCAGATTGGTCTGCATGGCTGTCACCCCAGAAGGAAGCCTCTTCTGAGGTCTCTACACAAGAAAGCCCGCAAACAGTTTGCTGAAGACATGTCAACAAAGGACATGGATTACTGGAACCATGTCCTATGGTCTGATGAGACCAAGATTAATTTGTTTGGTTCAGATGGTCTCAAGCATGTGTGGCGGCAATCAGGTGAGGAGTACAAAGATAAGTGTGTCATGCCTACAGTCAAGCATGGTGGTGGGAATGCCATGGTCTGGGGCTGCATGAGTGCAGCAGGTGTTGGGGAGTTACATTTCATTGAGGGACACATGAACTCCAATATGTACTGTGAAATACTGAAGCAGAGCATGATCCCCTCCCTCCGGAAACTGGGTCGCAGGGCAGTGTTCCAGCATGATAATGACCCCAAACACACCTCTAAGATGACCACTGCTTTATTGAAGAGGCTGAGGGTAAAGGTGATGTACTGGCCAAGCATGTCTCCAGACCTAAACCCAATAGAACATCTTTGGGGCATCCTCAAGCGGAAGGTGGAGGAGCGCAAAGTCTCGAATATCCGCCAGCTCCGTGATGTCGTCATGGAGGAGTGGAAAAGCATTCCAGTGGAAACCTGTGAAGCTCTGGTAAACTCCATGCCCAGGAGAGTTAAGGCAGTTCTTGGAAATAATGGTGGCCACACAAAATATTGACACTTCAGGAACTTTCACTTAGGGGTGTACTCACTTTTGTTGCCGGTGGTTTAGACATTAATGGCTGTATATTGAGTTATTTTGAGGGAAGAATAAATGTACACTGTTATATAAGCTGCACACAGACTACTTTTCATTGTGTCAAAGTGTCATTTTGTCAGTGTTGTCCCATGAAAAGATATACTTAAATATCTGCAGAAATGTGAGGGGTGTACTCACTTTTGTGATACACTGTATATATATAATATATATTTCCCCCAATCTTTATCCCCCTAATCTAGTTGTGTCCAGTTACCCTGAATGCGTCCTCTATACAGATTTGACCCTTCACCGCTGACTGAGGACGCCTCTGAACTGACATGCGCCCCCTCCGGTACGCACAGTCAGTACAGATAGTGCATTTTTCACCTGCACGAGTCGAGCTCATACACTTCATGCACGAGTCGAGGCACTGTGCACGGAGGGCCACACCCCCATCAGTCAGCCAGCAGGGGCCGCAGTCGCACCAGTTATGAGGACCTATGCTCCGACTTTCTTACCCCTAAGAACAAGAGCCAATCGTTATTCATACTGCCGCCCAGCCTAGTTGGAAAGGCAGAGCTGAGGTTCGTTACAATGTATTCGAATCCCCAACTCTGGTGAGCTAGCGTACTTTACCACTGCACCACCTGCTCGAACTCTTAACCAGAGCCCAAACCTATCAAAACCTGTGGGTGAGCTGGAGAGGAGACCATGCAAAAGAGTACATAGGAGCCTGGACTGTATGTAGAAATATTGCATTTAGGGTTGCACTTTGATGTCTAGCTCTGGGGTTCTCCAGATTTATCAAATATTATAGGAGAAGCGTGTTAGAATATGGGGATGTAATGAGCTTCTTCAAACAGGTCTTGTTAACAGGTCTATAAAATTAATAATGGCAAACAACAATTTGGGTAAGGCCCTTTTGTGTTTTAGCATAGCTGTGATTCCGCCCCACCTTCTTTTTTAACACGGACACAAAGTGGTCTGCACAGAGCCCTAACGTCAATCCTGTTTGTAATTTTGCATCAGCGGTAAAGTAATGGGGGTGGGGTGGGGGTTTAGCGCTCAGATGGCCCACCACGGCAACACTTCAGTTCCAATTTCAGACTGTGCTATCGACCTGGCCAGGCATCAAACCAGATGTTGTTAACTGGGCTTTATTGCTGCTAAAGTTCATAAAATACTGACAATACAGTCGAGTCACCTGCACTAGTGGTGGGAATTCAGAGTATGTCTTTTTATACATGCTACAGTTCTCTGTGGCACTGTGCCACTGGAAGAAGATTAAGCCACTGGTTTTGACTCCTCCTCAGCCAGTACAAAGGTGGCACAAGTGATAAGATAATCACAATATGGGAACTGGCAACGATTAGATTGGGAGAAATGTAGGGACAAACGTCCAAATAGTCATGTGTGTAATTTCCCTGTGTGTCCACTAGGGTATGCTGTAGTGTTCTTGTTATAGCATTACTGATTAGAGACATATGGCTCTCGTTTTACTACTCATGCTCATGCTTATAATGTGGTGCAGCTGTAAAACAAGTCAGCACACCAGAGCTGACATCTCGAGCTTTATTCCAGGTGTATCCAGATTATTTTTGTCACATCCTATCAAAATTCTTCATTTGTTAAACATCTGAACTAGTAGTTAAGGATTCTGTTCTTGATTCTCTCTTTCAGATTATCGACCCCAAGATGCCAAGGGAGGGCATGTTCCACAGGGGGGTACCAATACCTGTTCCTCCTCTGGAGGTGCTGAAGCTGGGCGAGCAGATGACCCAGGAGGCACGGGAGCATCTATTTCTGGTGCTGTTTTTTGACAACAAGAGGACTTGGTAAGTCCCATGCAAAATTAAATGAATGGCATGTGTATGTGTTCTGTTACAGCTGCAACAAAACAAAATGTGCTCATATGCAAGAATAAAGGTAGGTTTAAAACATACACATGTAAAGATCACTTAATAAAAAAAACAACAACGTATTATTAATGCTGAAATGTTAAAACATTTTAAGGAAATTGCACCTTTTTATTAATGATGAATTTCACATAGTGAGTGACAATCACCCCAGTAGCACAACTGGTTCAATCAAACAACAAATCATCACTGGACAGGGGTGCCACTTGAGACTTTACAGCATTCTGAATAATATTAAGCAAGGTCTGAGAGAAGCAAAAGTTGCTGGATGACCTGAGAACAGCAGGAACAACAGTTGCAAAATAAACAAGGAATGCAACTTTTGCCAGTAAAATTTACAACAGGGTCTTTTTAACTCCTGGGTCTTAGAGCCAAAAAAATAGGTTTCAGAGGGAATTAATAATGATTAAATCAACAAATTTTAACAGGCACAAACACGAAATAAACTTGTACACGAATGCCCTCCTTGTGGAGGCTTTACGTTACATCTTGTAAACCACAGTGGGACCAGATTGCCACCATTTTTTTATTAATTAAGCATTTTTTTTTGTGTTTCGTTTTGATTCATTGTTTGTGTTTTTATCATGGGTCACAAAATGTGGGTCATTTGAAAAAAAGTTTGAAAAACACTGATTTACAGGTTATCGGGCTTATATAAAAAGAACGAGAAAACACTTTGAAAATAGAATATTACTTTTGAGACCACTAGAAAATTTTAAATGTATCATATGTATAAATATCCAATATAAACGATAGAAAACATCAAATTTAATAAGGTTTTAATTCATTTTTTGTTACATCTTAAACATTAACACAGATAAAAATAGGTGTTTAGATGGGTGAAGATGCACTGTAGCTGTACAGTTACACATTACTCTGTTAGCATGTATTCTCCTCATTCACAATTTATTATCCATTGTTTGGCCAGGTTTGGTTGTGAGACATATAAGATGATGTTTTCTTCTAAACTTAAAAACCCACACAACCTTTTTTTTCCCCACACCAGGAAGGAAGTCTTTAACATGTTGGCTCAGACAGGTTATATGTTACCTGAAATTCTTTTATAATTATTAGCTTGCTTCATAAAAGATAAAAAGATCCTACGGAATATACAGGGAAAAATAGTTAACTAAATTAGTCATCAGACAAGAATCATTTATGGCATCGAGCAGACGCTTTTATTCAAATTATTACTGACATATTGTCAAATATCAATCAAATTGTTTTAACAGTCTAGTTTTATCATGTTTTTACATAACCACACGATTGAATATTTCCAGCGCACTTTTAATGTTATTTACAGAATTGTTTTTCTATTGAGCTCATTAATATCATCATTAATATATATTAATTATAAGAGCTTTATTCCAGGTGTATCGGGATTATTTTAGTCACTTCTATTAAAAAGATAGCTAGCTAGATAGATGTCCTTGGACTGTGGGAGGAACCCGGAGCTCCCGGAGGAAACCCACTCAGACACGGGGAGAACATGCAAACTCCACACAGAAAAGACCCAGATCGCTCCACCTGGTAATCCAACCCAGGACCTTCTTGCTGTGAGGCAACAGTGCACTGAGTTGATGTGTATATATATATATATATATATATATATATATATATATATATATATATATATATATATATATATATATACAGTGTATCACAAAAGTGAGTACACCCCTCACATTTCTGCAGATATTTAAGTATATCTTTTCATGGGACAACACTGACAAAATGACACTTTGACACAATGAAAAGTAGTCTGTGTGCAGCTTATATAACAGTGTAAATTTAATCTTCCCTCAAAATAACTCAATATACAGCCATTAATGTCTAAACCACCGGCAACAAAAGTGAGTACACCCCTTAGTGAAAGTTCCTGAAGTGTCAATATTTTGTGTGGCCACCATTATTTCCCAGAACTGCCTTAACTCTCCTGGGCATGGAGTTTACCAGAGCTTCACAGGTTGCCACTGGAATGCTTTTTCACTCCTCCATGACGACATCACGGAGCTGGCGGATATTCGAGACTTTGCGCTCCTCCACCTTCCGCTTGAGGATGCCCCAAAGATGTTCTATTGGGTTGAGGTCTGGAGACATGCTTGGCCAGTCCATCACCTTTACCCTCAGCCTCTTCAATAAAGCAGTGGTTGTCTTAGAGGTGTGTTTGGGGTCATTATCATGTTGGAACACTGCCCTGCGACCCAGTTTCCGGAGGGAGGGGATCATGCTCTGCTTCAGTATTTCACAGTACATATTGGAGTTCATGTGTCCCTCAATGAAATGTAACTCCCCAACACCTGCTGCACTCATGCAGCCCCAGACCATGGCATTCCCACCACCATGCTTGACTGTAGGCATGACACACTTATCTTTGTACTCCTCACCTGATTGCCGCCACACATGCTTGAGACCATCTGAACCAAACAAATTAATCTTGGTCTCATCAGACCATAGGACATGGTTCCAGTAATCCATGTCCTTTGTTGACATGTCTTCAGCAAACTGTTTGCGGGCTTTCTTGTGTAGAGACTTCAGAAAAGGCTTCCTTCTGGGGTGACAGCCATGCAGACCAATTTGATGTAGTGTGCGGCGTATGGTCTGAGCACTGACAGGCTGACCCCCCACCTTTTCAATCTCTGCAGCAATGCTGACAGCACTCCTGCGCCTATCTTTCAAAGACAGCAGTTGGATGTGACGCTGAGCATGTGCACTCAGCTTCTTTGGACGACCAACGCGAGGTCTGTTCTGAGTGGACCCTGCTCTTTTAAAACGCTGGATGATCTTGGCCACTGTGCTGCAGCTCAGTTTCAGGGTGTTGGCAATCTTCTTGTAGCCTTGGCCATCTTCATGTAGCGCAACAATTCGTCTTTTAAGATCCTCAGAGAGTTCTTTGCCATGAGGTGCCATGTTGGAACTTTCAGTGACCAGTATGAAAGAGTGTGAGAGCTGTACTACTAAATTGAACACACCTGCTCCCTATGCACACCTGAGACCTAGTAACACTAACAAATCACATGACATTTTGGAGGGAAAATGACAAGCAGTGCTCGATTTGGACATTTAGGGGTGTAGTCTCTTAGGGGTGTACTCACTTTTGTTGCCGGTGGTTTAGACATTAATGGCTGTATATTGAGTTATTTTGAGGGAAGAATAAATTTACACTGTTATATAAGCTGCACAGAGACTACTTTTCATTGTGTCAAAGTGTCATTTTGTCAGTGTTGTCCCATGAAAAGATATACTTAAATATCTGCAGAAATGTGAGGGGTGTACTCACTTTTGTGATACACTGTATATATATATATATGTATATATGTATGTAGGTAGGTAGGTAGGTAGGTAGGTAGGTAAAAAAAACCACAAAACTTTATTTGATTAATTAATTTCTAATTTTATTGTTCTCTATTTATAATAAAGATGTATTTATAAGCAAACCTTTGCACATGACAGCATTAAAAAGAGCAGGGAACTCAAGTTTAGCACACTGTTACATTTTTGAACACTTCATTTATTGCATAATTAAACAAAACCCTGTTTCTCATCCATGCATTTCAGTAAATTCGAAATAAGTCACAAAGCAGAGCATTTTATTTTATGACTCAGACTCAGTTTGGAAACACTAAGCTACCTCTGATTCTTACATTAGGCTTTATACTGATACAAAAAAAAATAAAAGTGTGTGGGCATACCATCACCACTAACTTTTCCACATCTCTGTAGGTAAATAACCAAGTGTTTTTAACCAGCAGAATTACTTAGTTGACACGTTCAATAAAGTACAGAAATGTTGGCTGCCTATTAATCTATAAGTAAAGGCAGCTCTGTTAGGTCTATAATGTTAATGTTACCTTGTGTTTTGTGATCTTTACTGATAAGGTACTCTTGTTAAATACATCTATTAAAGCTGTTTTTTATCTGTCAGTTTTCTAGACCCATAAAATTTGGTGGGGAAAATAATTAAAAGTAAAATGAATTGTAATGTAACACAACAAGGGATTTAGTGTGTTAGTTTCACAGATGTTTTATCACTAGCATAAAAATTCAATCGTTTATTTCTAGATCTTTGTAGTAAAAACCACAATGAAAGCAACTCGATGTAATACACATTTAAAACTCTTTCGGCCGCTTTTAAATCCTTTCAACAGATTTTTGCTTTTTATGTCATTTTAACTCATTCTTTCCAGCATTTCTATTTTTATTCTCTCTAATAAAAAAAATATAGCAGATTCTTTTTGAGTTATTCAGATTTAGAAATATGTTGTAGTTTCCTGTGTTTTGTATTTTTGTGTTGCAGTTTTTTTTCTTTTTGTAATTAAGTCTTTCTTTTTAGTAAATCAGTGGTATATGGAAAATTGGGCCCATTAAACCAAGGGAAATTAAAGCAAGTTATCTGTTCTACATTGGTCTGTGTACTTAAGTGAAAACTATATATATATATATATATATATATATATATATATACAGTGTATCACAAAAGTGAGTACACCCCTCACATTTCTGCAGATATTTAAGTATATCTTTTCATGGGACAACACTGACAAAATGACACTTTGACACAATGAAAAGTAGTCTGTGTGCAGCTTATATAACAGTCTAAATTTATTCTTCCCTCAAAATAACTCAATATACAGCCATTAATGTCTAAACCACCGGCAACAAAAGTGAGTACACCCCTAAGAGACTACACCCCTAAATGTCCAAATTGAGCACTGCTTGTCATTTTCCCTCCAAAATGTCATGTGATTTGTTAGTGTTACTAGGTCTCAGGTGTGCATAGGGAGCAGGTGTGTTCAATTTAGTAGTACAGCTCTCACACTCTCTCATACTGGTCACTGAAAGTTCCAACATGGCACCTCATGGCAAAGAACTCTCTGAGGATCTTAAAAGACGAATTGTTGCGCTACATGAAGATGGCCAAGGCTACAAGAAGATTGCCAACACCCTAAAACTGAGCTGCAGCACAGTGGCCAAGATCATCCAGCGTTTTAAAAGAGCAGGGTCCACTCAGAACAGACCTCGCGTTGGTCGTTCAAAGAAGCTGAGTGCACGTGCTCAGCATCACATCCAACTGCTGTCTTTGAAAGATAGGCGCAGGAGTGCTGTCAGCATTGCTGCAGAGATTGAAAAGGTGGGGGGTCAGCCTGTCAGTGCTCAGACCATACGCCGCACACTACATCAAATTGGTCTGCATGGCTGTCACCCCAGAAGGAAGCCTCTTCTGAAGTCTCTACACAAGAAAGCCTGCAAACAGTTTGCTGAAGACATGTCAACAAAGGACATGGATTACTGGAACCATGTCCTATGGTCTGATGAGACCAAGATTAATTTGTTTGGTTCAGATGGTCTCAAGCATGTGTGGCGGCAATCAGGTGAGGAGTACAAAGATAAGTGTGTCATGCCTACAGTCAAGCATGGTGGTGGGAATGCCATGGTCTGGGGCTGCATGAGTGCAGCAGGTGTTGGGGAGTTACATTTCATTGAGGGACACATGAACTCCAATATGTACTGTGAAATACTGAAGCAGAGCATGATCCCCTCCCTCCGGAAACTGGGTCGCAGGGCAGTGTTCCAGCATGATAATGACCCCAAACACACCTCTAAGACGACCACTGCTTTATTGAAGAGGCTGAGGGTAAAGGTGATGGACTGGCCAAGCATGTCTCCAGACCTAAACCCAATAGAACATCTTTGGGGCATCCTCAAGCGGAAGGTGGAGGAGCGCAAAGTCTCGAATATCCGCCAGCTCCGTGATGTCGTCATGGAGGAGTGGAAAAGCATTCCAGTGGCAACCTGTGAAGCTCTGGTAAACTCCATGCCCAGGAGAGTTAAGGCAGTTCTGGGAAATAATGGTGGCCACACAAAATATTGACACTTCAGGAACTTTCACTAAGGGGTGTACTCACTTTTGTTGCCGGTGGTTTAGACATTAATGGCTGTATATTGAGTTATTTTGAGGGAAGAATAAATTTACACTGTTATATAAGCTGCACACAGATTACTTTTCATTGTGTCAAAGTGTCATTTTGTCAGTGTTGTCCCATGAAAAGATATACTTAAATATCTGCAGAAATGTGAGGGGTGTACTCACTTTTGTGATACACTGTATATATACAGTGTATCACAAAAGTGAGTACACCCCTCACATTTCTGCAAATATTTCATTATATCTTTTCATGGGACAACACTATAGACATGAAACTTGGATATAACTTAGAGTAGTCAGTGTACAACTTGTATAGCAGTGTAGATTTACTGTCTTCTGAAAATAACTCAACACACAGCCATTAATGTCTAAATGGCTGGCAACATAAGTGAGTACACCCCACAGTGAACATGTCCAAATTGTGCCCAAAGTGTCAATATTTTGTGTGACCACCATTATTATCCAGCACTGCCTTAACCCTCCTGGGCATGGAATTCACCAGAGCTGCACAGGTTGCTACTGGAATCCTCTTCCACTCCTCCATGATGACATCACGGAGCTGGTGGATGTTAGACACCTTGAACTCCTCCACCTTCCACTTGAGGATGCGCCACAGGTGCTCAATTGGGTTTAGTCCATCACCTTTACCTTCAGCTTCCTCAGCAAGGCAGTTGTCATCTTGGAGGTTGTGTTTGGGGTCGTTATCCTGTTGGAAAACTGCCATGAGGCCCAGTTTTCGAAGGGAGGGGATCATGCTCTGTTTCAGAATGTCACAGTACATGTTGGAATTCATGTTTCCCTCAATGAACTGCAGCTCCCCAGTGCCAGCAACACTCATGCAGCCCCAGACCATGATGCTACCACCACCATGCTTGACTGTAGGCAAGATACAGTTGTCTTGGTACTTCTCACCAGGGCGCCGCCACACATGCTGGACACCATCTGAGCCAAACAAGTTTATCTTGGTCTCGTCAGACCACAGGGCATTCCAGTAATCCATGTTCTTGGACTGATTGTCTTCAGCAAACTGTTTGCTGGCTTTCTTGTGCGTCAGCTTCCTTCTGGGATGACGACCATGCAGACTGAGTTGATGCAGTGTGCGGCGTATGGTCTGAGCACTGACAGGCTGACCTCCCACGTCTTCAACCTCTGCAGCAATGCTGGCAGCACTCATGTGTCTATTTTTTAAAGCCAACCTCTGGATATGACGCCGAACACGTGGACTCAACTTCTTTGGTCGACCCTGGCGAAGCCTGTTCTGAGTGGAACCTGTCCTGGAAAACCGCTGTATGACCTTGGCCACCATGCTGTAGCTCAGTTTCAGGGTGTTAGCAATCTTCTTATAGCCCAGGCCATCTTTGTGGAGAGCAACAATTCTATTTCTCACATCCTCAGAGAGTTCTTTGCCATGAGGTGCCATGTTGAATATCCAGTGGCCAGTATGAGAGAATTGTACCCAAAACACCAAATTTAACAGCCCTGCTCCCCATTTACACCTGGGACCTTGA
Organism: Trichomycterus rosablanca; assembly: GCF_030014385.1. Classification (NCBI taxonomy): domain Eukaryota; kingdom Metazoa; phylum Chordata; class Actinopteri; order Siluriformes; family Trichomycteridae; genus Trichomycterus; species Trichomycterus rosablanca. The sequence goes on along the minus strand of NC_085994.1, from coordinate 24,765,072 downwards.
CACATGACACCAGGGAGGGACAACGACACATTTGGGCACAATTTGGACATGTTCACTGTGGGGTGTACTCACTTATGTTGCCAGCTATTTAGACATTAATGGCTGTGTGTTGAGTTATTTTCAGAAGACAGTAAATCTACACTGCTATACAAGCTGTACACTGACTACTCTAAGTTATATCCAAGTTTCATGTCTATAGCGTTGTCCCATGAAAAGATATAATTAAATATTTGCAGAAATGTGAGGGGTGTACTCACTTTTGTGATACACTGTATATACAGGTCCTTCTCAAAAAATTAGCATATTGTGATAAAGTTCATTATTTTCCATAATGTAATGATAAAAATTAAACTTTCATATATTTTAGATTCATTGCACACCAACTGAAATATTTCAGGTCTTTTATTGTTTTAATACTGATGATTTTGGCATACAGCTCATGAAAACCCAAAATTCCTATCTCAAAAAATTAGCATATTTCATCCGACCAATAAAAGAAAAGTGTTTTTAATACAAAAAAAGTCAACCTTCAAATAATTATGTTCAGTTATGCACTCAATACTTGGTCGGGAATCCTTTTGCAGAAATGACTGCTTCAATGCGGCGTGGCATGGAGGCAATCAGCCTGTGGCACTGCTGAGGTGTTATGGAGGCCCAGGATGCTTCGATAGCGGCCTTAAGCTCATCCAGAGTGTTGGGTCTTGTGTCTCTCAACTTTCTCTTCACAATATCCCACAGATTCTCTATGGGGTTCAGGTCAGGAGAGTTGGCAGGCCAATTGAGCACAGTAATACCATGGTCAGTAAACCATTCACCAGTGGTTTTGGCACTGTGAGCAGGTGCCAGGTCGTGCTGAAAAATGAAATCTTCATCTCCATAAAGCTTTTCAGCAGATGGAAGCATGAAGTGCTCCAAAATCTCCTGATAGCTAGCTGCATTGACCCTGCCCTTGATAAAACACAGTGGACCAACACCAGCAGCTGACATGGCACCCCAGACCATCACTGACTGTGGGTACTTGACACTGGACTTCAGGCATTTTGGCATTTCCTTCTCCCCAGTCTTCCTCCAGACTCTGGCACCTTGATTTCCGAAAACAGTACTTTGGACCACTGAGCAACAGTCCAGTGCTGCTTGTCTGTAGCCCAGGTCAGGCGCTTCTGCCGCTGTTTCTGGTTCAAAAGTGGCTTGACCTGGGGAATGCGGCACCTGTAGCCCATTTCCTGCACACGCCTGTGCACGGTGGCTCTGGATGTTTCTACTCCAGACTCAGTCCACTGCTTCCGCAGGTCCCCCAAGGTCTGGAATCGGCCCTTCTCCACAATCTTCCTCAGGGTCCGGTCACCTCTTCTCGTTGTGCAGCGTTTTCTGCCACACTTTTTCCTTCCCACAGACTTCCCACTGAGGTGCCTTGATACAGCACTCTGGGAACAGCCTATTCGTTTAGAAATTTCTTTCTGTGTCTTACCCTCTTGCTTGAGGGTGTCAATGATGGCCTTCTGGACAGCAGTCAGGTCGGCAGTCTTACCCATGATTGCAGTTTTGAGTAATGAACCAGGCTGGGAGTTTTTAAAAGCCTCAGGAATCTTTTGCAGGTGTTTAGAGTTAATTCGTTGATTCAGATGATTAGGTTAATAGCTCGTTTAGAGAACCTTTTCATGATATGCTAATTTTTTGAGATAGGAATTTTGGGTTTTCATGAGCTGTATGCCAAAATCATCAGTATTAAAACAATAAAAGACCTGAAATATTTCAGTTGGTGTGCAATGAATCTAAAATATATGAAAGTTTAATTTTTATCATTACATTATGGAAAATAATGAACTTTATCACAATATGCTAATTTTTTGAGAAGGACCTGTATATAATATAGACAGACAGACAGACAGACAGACAGACAGACAGACAGACAGACAGACAGATAGAATTCTAAATTAACACATATATTTATATATATATATATATACTGTGTATATATATACTGTATATGTATATATACTGTATGTATATATATAATTATATTAAAATATATCAAATTATATAAATGATAGATAGATAGATAGATAGATAGATAGATAGATAGATAGATAGATAGATAGATAGATAGATAGATATAGATATATACCATGCATATTATGAGTGTATATATATTTAAATTAAATTCATTATATTAAAAAAGCAATATTCAGATTGAAAAGCAGTATTTTACATTGTGTACTTTTGTATTTAGATAAAGGTAAAACTTTGATCTATAAAATGTTTAATAAAATATCTAACCTGAGACAAAACTGAAACAAACCAGAATTTTTAAATTTAAAATTTTAACTGGTGTAAAAATGCATTTATAATTATGTTTTCTTAATTGAGCTTTAATATATATGTTATGATTGTTTTATTTATATTATTTATTTGACCCATTGTACATTTCTTCATGTTTTTCACATCTGTCTGTTTATCTTTTGACACCAGTTATCTGTTTTATTTCTATTCTGAAAATCTGTGTAGCAGTTTAAATGTTGTCCATTTGCCTGCCTTTTTTATAAAGTTATGAAGATGAACACAAGTGTTAATAAAAGGTTTTTTTTTTATTCAGTAACAACAAAAATCTCAAACCTGCAGGATGTAAATGTCTCTAATACAGGTCCTTCTCAAAAAATTAGCATATTGTGATAAAGTTCATTATTTTCCATAATGTAATGATAAAAATTAAACTTTCATATATTTTAGATTCATTGCACACCAACTGAAATATTTCAGGTCTTTTATTGTTTTAATACTGATGATTTTGGCATACAGCTCATGAAAACCCAAAATTCCTATCTCAAAAAATTAGCATATCATGAAAAGGTTCTCTAAACGAGCTATTAACCTAATCATCTGAATCAACGAATTAACTCTAAACACCTGCAAAAGATTCCTGAGGCTTTTAAAAACTCCCAGCCTGGTTCATTACTCAAATCTGCAATCATGGGTAAGACTGCCGACCTGACTGCTGTCCAGAAGGCCATCATTGACACCCTCAAGCAAGAGGGTAAGACACAGAAAGAAATTTCTGAACGAATAGGCTGTTCCCAGAGTGCTGTATCAAGGCACCTCAGTGGGAAGTCTGTGGGAAGGAAAAAGTGTGGCAGAAAACGCTGCACAACGAGAAGAGGTGACCGGACCCTGAGGAAGATTGTGGAGAAGGGCCGATTCCAGACCTTGGGGGACCTGCGGAAGCAGTGGACTGAGTCTGGAGTAGAAACCTCCAGAGCCACCGTGCACAGGCGTGTGCAGGAAATGGGCTACAGGTGCCGCATTCCCCAGGTCAAGCCACTTTTGAACCAGAAACAGCGGCAGAAGCGCCTGACCTGGGCTACAGAGAAGCAGCACTGGACTGTTGCTCAGTGATCCAAAGTACTGTTTTCGGAAATCAAGGTGCCAGAGTCTGGAGGAAGACTGGGGAGAAGGAAATGCCAAAATGCCTGAAGTCCAGTGTCAAGTACCCACAGTCAGTGATGGTCTGGGGTGCCATGTCAGCTGCTGGTGTTGGTCCACTGTGTTTTATCAAGGGCAGGGTCAATGCAGCTAGCTATCAGGAGATTTTGGAGCACTTCATGCTTCCATCTGCTGAAAAGCTTTATGGAGATGAAGATTTCATTTTTCAGCACGACCTGGCACCTGCTCACAGTGCCAAAACCACTGGTGAATGGTTTACTGACCATGGTATTACTGTGCTCAATTGGCCTGCCAACTCTCCTGACCTGAACCCCATAGAGAATCTGTGGGATATTGTGAAGAGAAAGTTGAGAGACACAAGACCCAACACTCTGGATGAGCTTAAGGCCGCTATCGAAGCATCCTGGGCCTCCATAACACCTCAGCAGTGCCACAGGCTGATTGCCTCCATGCCACGCCGCATTGAAGCAGTCATTTCTGCAAAAGGATTCCCGACCAAGTATTGAGTGCATAACTGAACATAATTATTTGAAGGTTGACTTTTTTTGTATTAAAAACACTTTTCTTTTATTGGTCGGATGAAATATGCTAATTTTTTGAGATAGGAATTTTGGGTTTTCATGAGCTGTATGCCAAAATCATCAGTATTAAAACAATAAAAGACCTGAAATATTTCAGTTGGTGTGCAATGAATCTAAAATATATGAAAGTTTAATTTTTATCATTACATTATGGAAAATAATGAACTTTATCACAATATGCTAATTTTTTGAGAAGGACCTGTATGTTAAAATTTTTTGTACATGCTTATGTGAAAATTTGCACACCCCTGGTCAAATGTCATGTTATTTGATATTTGATTTTCTACAGGGAACAAAATTCTGCGTGTCATGCAAAAGTTACATAGGCAAATTAAATATGCCTTATGTTTAATTCAGTAAATAACTTTTTTACAAGAACTGACATGACATATTATGTACATGTAAAATATAAACATGTAATATCTGGATGGTGAAACCAAAATGTTTAATTTAAAAAAGGTTTTTATTCCATTTTCCTATAAATGTTTTATTTTTTTTAATTGCGTCTTGGTTGTTGACCCTAATGCTATTTGATTCAGAAACATTATAAATGTCATGTTAATAAACAGCATTATAGAATAAAATGTGTTACATAAATTGTATATTTAATTCAGTTCATGCTATTTACAGCTTTTCTCATTGACTATTGCATTTACTAATTATATTAGCATGAAATGTTATAAAATATGACAATTACTGAGGAATAAAAACGTTGTATCAGCTGATTAATTTCTTTAACTGAGCATGTGCTCTTGGCTAAACATCAGCATTAGGTCTTTCTGGTAGCTGACGGCAGCATTTAATTTTTTCTCAGAATTTTAGGTCTAGTGCACATCCTGTTAAAAAAGAACAAAGAGCAGTAAATAGGGCAGAGGAAACTAGCACGACACAAAGTGCTGAAAAATCTAAAGCAAAATAGAGCAGTGGAGGACTGTCAAAAGCACTGTGTACGGTAAGAGCACAGTGTGTGCACGTTTGTGTGTGTTTAACCCTGTTTAACCCCGTTCTACCGTGTTTGTGTGTGCAGGCAGTGGTTGCCACGCTCAAAGCTCGTCCCGCTGGGCGTGGATCAGGAGTTGGATAAGGAGAAGATGCTGGAAGGCAGGAAGTCCAACATCAGAAAGTCGGTGCAGGTGGCGTATTCTCGTGCCATGCAGCATCGCAACAAAGTGCAGGGTGATCCCAGCAGTGATACGAGCGATAGTGACTGAAACACACACACACACAAGCATGCATGTACACCTGATGTGAATAACAGTTTACGTTGATGGATGGCACATGGACTTTAACACACACACAATAAGCAGTCTGTTCACCTGTGCCTGGTTGCACCAACAGGTCTTAAATCACGACTCAAATGAAATTTTAAAGACACTCCTAATAACAAACACATGCATTTACTTGGCTTAACAACTCATTATCAAAATGATTCATTCCTGATTCACTTCAAATGATTCTTCATTGTTCCCTATGACTTAATTATTACTTGTTACTGGAGTACTGACATGGCTTCAATTTCTCGATCATTTAAATTTGCAGACAGTTCTCCTGTTAATAATTTCTTTATATAACAGGGTACTTAAATAATATCACTTATTTTATACCGTAATTTTATGGACTGCACATCCCATGTCTGGAAGGACTACAATTACAGTGTCCTTTTACTTTTTTATAAACCACGTTGTAGAAATGTTCATATGGAAACCACATTTGTTATATGTAAGAAGAGTGTTTTATAGTATACAGACACTCCAGGACGTGCTGTTTGTGCTGTTTTCCTACAAACCAAACCTGGCAGAGTTTAAAACACAGAACAATAAATTATGATTGACTGTAAAAGAATAAAACCCTCGGGATTGGATCATGTGTGTCTACATAGGTTAGATCCAGCCTACATGTTGTGTATAATTATGTATTATTAATTTTTAATTGGCACAGTGTTAGTCATTACATTTCATATAATATATATATTTTTTCTATTTTATTTATGCATTTTCTCCCAATTTAGCGTAGTCAATTTGTCTTCCGCTGCAGGACGATCCCTGATTGCAGTCGAGGTGGGGTATATTGCTGCTCACGCCTCCAACCCGTTTGCAGCCCTTAGCGGAACCCTTTTTCACCCATGCATTCTGCACAGGCACCTCTCTATCTGCTAATCAGGGTCCTTACACAGCGTTTGAAGACCCCACCCACATAATCCGGTCATCCCGCCCTAGCAGAAACATGTCTGCTGCGGGCACTGCCAGTTATGCCCGCTGGATGGCGCCCAGCCGACTGGTGGCAACGCCGAGTTTTGAACTGAGGAGTTCAAAATCTCGGCGCTGGTGTGCTAGCGGAATATTCTGCTGATATTTACCCAGCAATTAAACTAGGTCTAGAGGTCAATTGCATTTGGTTTACTCTGCTATATTTAGCTATGTGAAAAAGGTTTCTAAATGTCAGTTTGTAGTGCAATATGCCATAAATACTAAATTCTGAGCACTAACTGTTTAATTTAGCAGTTTTAAAAGATTTGACTTACTCTGTAACGCTGTTTTAAATTATAGTAATAAAATCACAGCTGAATATTTATGGCAGCTTACATTATTTAATTACATTTTCCCAACAATACAGAGTAGACTAAAAATATTGGAAGATTGTGGGGTACATGTGGGTACATAAGCACTGTAACAATATTTTGGAAATTTTAACATGAGTTATAATTAGGCAGACCAAATACTACTTGGGTGGCACTCTGGTTGTGCATCTACTAGGTGAATTATGCTAGCCCACTATCACTGAGTTCTAAAGTTTTAATCCCAGCGTTGCTATCGACTGGTCTGGAATTTACACACAGACATGATTGGCTGTCTTTTGGAAGAAAGGAGGATGGCAGAGGCCCTGTGATGGATTGGCGTCCTTTCCGGAGTGTGTTACTCCATTCTGGGGAAACCTTGAACAGGATAAAGCAGTAGTAAAGCATAAAAGTGAAAGTAAAATAAAAGAACCACTGTGGCAGCATGTTCATAAAATGAATGAGAGTTGGAGAGGTTTAATTATTAGCAAAACCCAAAAACACACTTGTTTGTTTTTAAAAAGGAGCCTGTTGAAACCTCTTCTTGATTAAATCAATGAAAAAATTACATCACTGTTAAAACCGGACAAGGTGAAATGGACAGGTTAGAATTTACTGTATATTATATGACCCACCTAAGAGTAGTAGTAAGGGCCGTTCAGGTGGCGCAGAGTTAAATCACACACTAGCACACCAAAGCTGGGGTATCAAATACATCGTATCGAATCTCAGCTCTGCCACCCGGCTGGGCTGAGCGGCCACATGAACAACGATTGCCCTGTTGTTCATATAGGGGTGGGGAAGAAGTAAGCCAGATAGAGTCTCCTCGTAACTGATGCAGCTACGACCTCTGCTGGCTGGTTGATGGTGCCTGCACATGGGCGGGGAAGGGGAGTGTTGATCAGGGTGTGTCTCTCCGTATTAGCTCTCGCCTAGTGCAGGTGAAAAAATGCATACGGCTGCTGCCCACGTGTCGGAGGGGGCATGGGTTAGCTTCGTTCTCCTCAAATTTAAGTGGGGATTGACATAATACAATCGGGCAATTTGACGCGCTAAAAGTCGGTAGAAAAAGGGGAGAAAATGCATAAACAAAATACAAAAAAAGAACGTAGTAGGAATGCTTAAACCAGACTACTAAAGAATCATGAAGGATCGATCACAAAGCAAAAGCACATAAAAGTGAAGAAAGGGCAAAAATAAGTACTTAAGACAGTTAATCTAGGCATTAGCAGAACGGATGAATAATTCATTACTAGTGACTATTGAAAATCAACGGCACAACAAGCTTTCGGCAAACAATTTTATAGTACAAATTGTATAATACAAGAAGGGACTGTGCATGCTTTGGAGCGAGTTGGGATACCCAGCAGTGGAAAACTAATTAGCTATGCTTAAAATCTGGAGAAAATGGGAGAAAATGGGAGAAAATGCATAAATAAACCAGGCATAAGTACAGTAATTAGTAATATTAAGTAATTAGACTGAATTATTGAGTTAACATTAAATAAGGGTATGTGATTTAGATTACACTATTGTATTGTATACAAAAATGAGACAAAATCTTTAATTGGCATAATTTGGAAGATCAATATTAGCATGTGCACCGTCAAGCAAAGCAGTTTTAAATTTAGGGCATTTAGCAGACATTGTTATCCGAAGTGACTTACAATTGTGACACTATACAATGCAAGAAATTGGGGGTTAAGGGACTTGCTTAGGCGCCCAACAGTGGTAACCCGGATGTAGTAGGGCTTGAACCAGCAACCTTCCGGTCACTAGTCTAGTACCTTAACCACTTTTTTAAGGTTAACAATGACAGCCGTTGTAACAGAACACTTTGTGACATGCTAATAACCTCACTCATGTTATTTTCTAAGGAGCAATACCTTACTTTGTGACAACATTTGAGAAGGCGGCATTGTGGCTAAGTGGGGTAGCACTGTCACCTCACAGCAAGAAGGTCCTGGGTTCGATCTCCAGGTGGGGCGGTCCGGGTCCTTTCTGTGTGGAGTTTGCATATTATCCCCGTGTCTGCGTGGGTTTCCTCCGGGTGCTCCGGTTTCCTCCCACAGTCCAAAGACATGCAAGTGAGGTGAATTGGAGATACAAAATTGTCCATGACTGTGTTTGATATAAGCTTGTGAACTGATCTTGTGTAATGAGTAACTACCGTTCCCGTCGTGGATATAACCAAAGGGTGTAAAACATGACATTAAAAATACAAATAAACAAAAACAAACAACAGTTGAGAAAGGCCTTTTTCTACTCCAGCTTGACTGCACCTCTGTGCACACAGTATGGTCGACTCCCGGGGCCTGCACAGAACCCTTACCCCACTACCACCTTTGGAATTAATTGAAACTTTAATTGCAAGCAATGGCTTCTTGTTCACCGTCAGTGCCAGACATCATAAATGCTTATTTGCCTCAATGGGTACACATTTCCACAGTCACTTACAAAATCATCTGTGAGGCCTTTCCAGAAGAATGAAGGATGTTATTGGGGCAAATGGGGGCAACTCCATATTAATACCCCTAGTTTTAGAATGGGATGTCCATCAAGCTTATGGGTTGGTGTCCTTTGACCATCATTTGATCATACAGAATAAACCTTACTAGAACCAGATATTGGATGCTGTTGGTGCAACCAGCCCCTGGTGTGCTTTCACTTTGAAAGGGTGTCCCAGACATACACAACACACACAATTCCAACCCAGCAAGCTCTTTTTCTGGTGCTTAAGAAACGTGGGCATGTATTGTGTTATGTACTTTTGGTCTTGTTCATCAGTATGTATGTAAATATATAGAATGCAAATTAGGAACAGAAGGCAGATTAGTGTGTAGGTAGTAAGCACACACACCCCTCAGCTCAGCTCACGCTAAAGTCAAAGTTCAGTGTAAGATGATAAGTCTATACACTGATCAGCTATTACATTAAAACCACCTCCTTGTTTCTACACTCACTGTCCATTTTATCAGCTCCACTTACCATATAGAAGCACTTTGTAGTTCTACAATTACTGACTGTAGTCCGTCTATTTGTCTACATACTTTTTTAACCTGCTTTCACCCTGTTCTTCAATGGTCAGGTGTGTTGTGCTGGTGTTTTTAAATACCGTGTCCATGCACTGTCCACTCTATTAGACACTCCTACCTAGTTGGTCCACCTTGTAGATGTAAAGTCAGAGACGATCGCTCATCTATTGCTGCTGTTTGAGTTGGTTGTCTTCTAGACTTTCATCACTGGTCACAGGACGCTGCCCACGGGACACTGTTGGCTGAATATATTTAGTTGGTGGACTATTCTCAGTCCAGCAATGACAGTGAGGTGTTTTAAGAACTCCAGCAGCGCTGCTGTGTCTGATCCACTCATACCAGCACAACATACACTAACACACCACCACCATGTCAGTGTCACTGCAGTGCTTAGAATGACCCACCACCCAAATAATACCTGCTCTGTAGTGGTCTTGGAAGAGTCCTGACCATTGAAGAACAGCATGAAAGGGGGCTAACAAAGCATGCAGAGAAACAGATGGACTACAGTCAGTAATTGTGGAACTACAAAGTGCTTCTATATGGTAAGTGGAGCTGATAAAATGGACAGTGAGTGTAGAAACAAGGTGGTTTTAATGGTATGGCTGATCAGTGTATGTCTGGACTTAAACCAATGACCCAATTAAAAGGCAGTCCAGTTGATTGTGTTCTCAATCATGACTAGTGTCAGTGTTTAAATCAAACACACGCCACCTTTTAGCACACTGTATTGTACATAGACGTGTATACATGATGCTAATTTACAGAACGTACCTATGGCAAGCTCTTTTAACCTAAAATGCTACTAACACAAGTCAGTTTTTTCTAGGGTGGTGCTTGTAGACCTTGTACACTAGCCAACCTCCATTGAGAACTTAGTTCAAATCTTAGTGGTGCTCCTGCCCTGGATTGCCATTGGCCGTGTTTGTGAGCATAAAGGTGGGATAAGATTTCTCCTGCTGCCTCGTCAGAGGAACACATAGGACATAGTGTGATTCTTCATACATGGTATGGCTTGCTATGAGAATTCACTGCTGGGTGACGTCAAATGATAATATTAACAGCACAAACTAGACATTCTAGAAACCTTTAAATCATTGTTCTGGAGGTGAAGTGAATAGAAGGGAACAACATATGTAGCAGACATTAAGAAGGTGGTAATGTGTAAATAAATATTAATAATAAAATAGTACCTGTGGCGAGGACAAACTACTACTCTTATAAGTCAGTAGTTGGCATCACTACCATTGGCAGATGTCTCGGCTTGCTAATGTCTAGACACGTTTAAGCTTCACTCACATTTTCTGATGTTAAGTCAGACTTACCATAAATAATTTTTGTGCAACTGATGTGTTTTGGAACATTTTGAATTTGCAGTTCAGAACTCTGTAGTGATGGATACAATGAAGCTGCAAATGGGTGAGCTTGTGTTGCCTACTTTTTTGTGGATGAGTTGTTTTTGGGACTTTATATTTGCCATTACGATAAAATCTGACTAGGTGGGTGCTCAGGTGGCACAGCGGTAAAACACACTAGCACACCAGAGCTGACATTTTGAACTCGTCGGTTCAAAACTCAGCTCTGCCATCCGGCAGGCTGGGCGCCCACACGAACATCGATTGGCTTGTTGTTCACACAGGGTGGGAGCTGGACGGGACCTCATAACTAATGCAATTATGACCTCTGCTGGCTGATTGATGGCACCTGCACAGAGTCTAGGGTTATTGCGTTGATCAGGGTGTGGCTGTCCAAACACAAAGCTCGCCTCGTGCAGGTGAAAAGATGCAGCCGGCTACTGCACACGTGTCGGAGGGGGCGTGTGTCAGTCGCTGCTCTCCTCGGTCAGGAGTGGAGGTCAACATCAGTAGAGAGGAAGCGTAATGCACTCTGACTAGTTGGAACCTAACTTGTAACAGTGCAAAGTTGAACTATACTAAGCTTCGCAGAATGATCCATTATGTTGCCAGTGTCATCAACTTTAAGCAGCTGTTAATAGCTAACTTGGCTAAAATAACCATCTGTCTTATCATAAATTGCACTTTTAATTAAATTATAAATAATTACATTAAGTTCAGTGTAAATTGAAAGATACTGTGAAGTACAACTATTCAGTATTGCAATGTGGATGTGTCACCCTGGCATTACAAAGCATAACTGCTTTATAAATGTGAAGCTTTGATGTTGTGCATAATAGAGATATAGAATTTATATTTTTATTAGTAGAAAATAACTATCTTTCTGTTATTGCTTGTATGGTTTTGGGCTAAAATGGCTTGCCGTAGATGTCTCTGAACTAAAACAATCCAGTATAGACAGGAAATGTGAGAGAGAGTGTAAAGTTACCGCCATGCATGTTTGCATGTGGCACTAGGATGAACACACTGATGCAAATATACATGATGACAAATTAAAGGAAAACGTACACATAAAGAATCTTTGTAAGATTTTAATACACGTTGACAGATACAACAAGTTTAGTACTTTTTAGAATAGAGGAATCAAACAGCATTATTTTTAAATATTCGCTGTGTGGTGTTTTGGATGATGATGATGATGATGGTAGAGAACGTCTCTTAAGAGATGGTGAAGGACATAACATATAATTTTGTCACTTTTATACCCATCAAGAATCCCTCCTTCCATCAATCCATTGACCCTAGTGTTCTACAGATTAAAGCGTTACCACCCTAAAAGTGGCCACTCCCAACAGAAAGATAAATATGCTTCCGCATACTGACCAGGTGATCAGGAATACTTTGTATTAATTTGCAGGTGGATTTAAACAGGCTAGCAACTCCCTTCCACTTCTTATGCACTCTTATTTCTTCGCTTGCATGGTTTGTCTTTCCTTTAATTTGTCACCTGTGTGAATGTGAAGAATGAGAGTGAGACAGTGTGTCCGTGTCTGTGTCTGCTTTTCTATAAGGTGGGTAAATCAGTGTGGGTAAAAATACATGCAGTCCAGATGTAGAATGCTTTCAGACTGAAGAATTTTTATTTATTAGTTTACACACACACACACTACACACACTACACACATCCACTCTTACAGGGCATGTATCACTGTGTGTTTATTCTGTTTTGTACAATACTTGTGCTTTGTATCGTGAACTGAAAAGAACTGAATTTCTGTTCTCTTTTCTGGTTACATGTTACTGTCAAACTTTTATATATTAAAAACCTAACATAGAATTTAATAATAAAACATTGAGTTTTGTAAACTCGCCTCTCATTGATTTATTTCTGTATATACACTGACTAGGCATAACATTATGACCACTATCAGGTGAAGTGAATAACACTGATTATCTTTTCATCACGGCACCTGTTAGTGGGTGGGATATATTAGGCAGCAAGTGAACATTTTATCCTCAAAACGTAAGGATTTGAGCAAGTTTGACAAGAGCCAAATTATGATGGCTAGATGACTGGGTCAGAACATCTCCAAAACTGCAGCTCTTGTGGGGTGTTCCCGGTCTGCATTGGTCAGTATCTATCAAAAGTGGTCCAAGGAAGGAACAGTGGTAAACCGGCGACAGGGTCATGGGCAGCCAAGGCTCATTGATGCACGTGGAGAGCGAAGGCTGGCCCGTGTGGTCCGATCCAACAGACGAGCAACTTTAGCTCATATTGCTGAAGAAGTTAATGCTGGTTCTGATGGAAAGGTGTCAGAATACACAGTGCATCATAGTTTGTTGCCTATGGGGCTGCATAGCTGCAGACCAGTCATGGTGCTCATGCTGACTCCTGTCCACCGCCAAAAGTGCCAACAATGGGCATGTGAGCATCGGAACTGGACCATGGAGAAATGGAAGAAGGTGGCCTGGTTTGATGAATCACGTTTTCTTTTACATCACGTGGATGGCCAGGTGCGTGTGCGTCGCTGAACTGGGGAACACATGACATCAGGATGTACTATGGGAAGAAGGCAAGCCGGCAGAGGCAGTGTGATGCTTTGGGCAATGTTCTGCTGGGAAACCTTGGGTCCTGCCATCCACGTGGATGTTACTTCGACACGTAGCACCTACTTAAGCATCGTTACAGACCATGTACACCCTTTCATGGATACGGTATTCCCTGATGGCTGTGGCCTATTTCAGCAGGATAATGCGCCCTGCCACAAAGCAAAAATACTTCAGCAATGGTTTGAGGAGCACAACAACGAGTTTGAGGTGTTGACTTGGCCTCCAAATTCCCCAGATCTGAATATGCATGATGCAGTATGAATGGAGCATGTGGGATGTGCTGGACAAACAAGTCTGATCCATGGAGGCCAGGTCAGGGCTGTTTTGGGAGCAAAAGAGGGAACCAACACAATAATTAGGAAGGTGGTCATAATGTTATGTCTGATCAGTGTACACTAAGTGGCCAGTGCACATTAGTGCACTCTTACTGCTGGTTCCAAGCTTGGGTAAATGGGGAGGGTTGTGTCAGGAAGGGTATCCAACATAAAACTGTGCTTGATTACTACTGGATTGATTGAGGCCTGGGTTAACAACGTTCACCTTCAGTACTGTTGATCAGCAGGGCACTGGTAGAAACTATACTACTGTTGCATCAAGAAGGAGAAAGAGAAAAAGGAAAAAGTGGATGTTCTACAGCAAAGAGAGTGTTACAAGGGTAAGAAGGTGGAGTAGAAATGTTAAACATGGGCAATATGATTGATAAAGGGAAAGAACAAGGGTAGACATACTATGTGTGCAGGAGACCAAGTGGAAGAGGAGTAAGGCTAGAGCATTGGAGGTGGGTTAGAACTGTTCTACCATGGTGTAGATGGAAGGAAAACGGGGTAATCCTGGAAGAAGAGTACATCAATAATGTCCTGGAAGTAGAAGGGTGTATGATAGAGTAATGCATGTAAAGCTTGAAACTGATGGAGTGCTGATGAATGTGACCAGTGTACTGTATATTGTAGTGAGTTAGATCAAGTGGTAGAAAGGTGACCCAAAAAAGAGAAGAGTTGTGCTTGGACTTCTGTGGGCATGTTGGTGAAGGGAATAGTGTAATAAAGGTGATTTTGCAAACAATGACGAATATAGCTCTTCTAGCAAGGCTTTCTACAACCCCAAATCAGAAAAAGTTGGGACAGTATGAAAAATCACTTTTATTTGATTGCAGACAGTTTGAACCCAAGATATTTAATGTTTCATCTGCTCAACTTCATTTTATTTGTTAATATACCTCCATTCCTACATTCCAAAAAAAAGTTGTGACAGGAACAATTTAGGGCTAGTAATGAGGTGAAAAAACTAAATAATGATGTGATTCCAAACAGGTGATGTCAACAGGTGATTGTAATCATGGTTTGGTACAAAAGCAGCATCCAGGAAAGGCTGAGTCTTTGATAAACAAAGATGATCAGAGGATCTCCAGTTTGTCAACAAATGTGTAAGAAAATTATTGAAATGTTTAAAAACAATGTACCTGTGCACAAAGATTGGAAGGGATTTGCATATTTCTCCCTCTACATTGCATAATATCACTAGGAATTTCAATGCATAAAGGCCAAGGACACAAGCTTAAGCTGAACGCCTGTGATCTTCCATCCCTCAGATGGCACTGCATCAAGAACCGCCACTCAACAATAGCTGATATAACCACATGGGTAAGGGATTACTTTGGCAAACCTTTGTCAAGCACTACAATACAGAGTTACACTGCCACTTAAAACTTTACTGTGCAAAAAAGAAGCCTTATGTTAACCATGTCCAGAAGCCGTGTCGAATTCTCTGGGCTCAGACACATCTAGGATGGACCATCACACAGTGGAAACGTGTATTGTGGTCAGATGAATCAGCATTCCAGGTCTTTTTTGGAACAAAAGGACGCCGTGTGCTCCGGACCAAAGACGAAAAGGACCATCCAGACTGTTATCAGCAACAAGTCCAAAAGCCAGGGTCTGTCATGGTATGGGGCTGTGTCAGTGCCCTTGGCAAAGGTCATTTACACTTCTGTGATGGCAGCATTAATGCAGAAAAGTACATTGAGATCTTAGAGCAACAAATGCTGCCTTCAAGACGTCATCTTTTCCAGAGACGTCCATGCATTTAACAACAAGACAATGCAAAACCACATGCTGCACACATTACAAAGGCATGGCTGAGGAAGAAGAGGGTACAGGTACCGAACTGGCCTGCCTACAGTCCTGACCTGTCCCCAATAGAGAATGTGTGGAGAATTTTGAAAGGAAAAATGCGACAATGACGACCCCGTACTGTTGCACATCTTAAGACGTGTTTGCAGGAAGAATGGGACAAAATAAAAGCTGAAACACTAAATCACTTGGTCTCCTCGGTGCCAAAACGTCTTTTAAGTGTGGTAAGAAGGAATGGCAACATTACAAAGTGGTAAATGCTTTACTGTCCCAACTTGTTTTGGAATGTGTTGGTTGCATTGTTTGGGGTGCCCTCTAGAGATGTCTCTCTCTTTCTGCCTCTCAATTCAACCTTTTGTTTACTTAATGAGGGTGTCCTTTTTGCTCAAGTGGTCATATGTTTCCCATCATTATATAATCTCTGGCTAAGTTTGCCATGAGCTTGCATACAACAAGTATAGTCTTGTTCTCAAGCTCTGCACAGATGGTGATTAGAGGTAAATCAAGGTACCCTGGAGCTGTTCAGCACCCACACTGGGTGCTGGTGAAGGTGAAGCAGCAATGTGAAACATGACTTGTGTGTCAGTAACAGGATATGTTAACAGCTGGTTACGTGACTCCCACTGCTATAGTGAACACTGCAGTACAAAGCAGTGGATCTGGTTCTCCTACACACACACACACACACTCCAGACAGGAATGAAACCTGTGTTGCAACACTGATATTAACACGCCCTCAGTACTGACACCTATGACTCAGTGAAATGTATATCCACTCCTACACCCTACCTACAGGAGACAGAGTGCTTCAAATTCGTTGTCCACTGACCATATTTCACAGGCCTAAAATGTTTGTGACATTATAGGCTGTGCTATAATGTAATTCCACATAGTGTTGGACAAGTAATTATGAGATATATAAGCAGAAGAAATTTTTATACTTATACTTATATATATATATATATATATATATATATATATATATATATATATATATATATATAAATCACATGTACTGTATATCTAAAGAGAAAATATCTACAGTGGGGCCAAAAAGTATTTAGTCATCCACTGATTGTGCAAGTTCTTACTACTTAGAAAGATGAGAGAGGTCTGTAATTTTCATCATAGGTACGCTTCAACTATGAGAGACAAAATGAGAAAAAAAATGGAAATCAGGAAATCACATTGTAGGATGTATAAAGAATTTATTTGTAAATTATGGTGGAAAATAAGTCAATAACAAAAGTTCAACTCAATACTTTGTAACATAACCTTTGTTGGCAATGACAGAGGTCAAGTCTCACAAGTTTCCTCTAAGTCTTCACCAGGTTTGCACACACTGTAGCTGGTATTTTGGCCCATTCCTCCATGCAGATCTCCTCTAGAGCAGTGATGTTTTGGGGCTGTCGCTGCGCAACACGGACTCCACAAATTTTCTATGGGGTTGAGGTCTGGAGACTGGCTAGGCCACTCCAGGACCTTGAAATGCTTTTTATGGAGCCACTCCTTCGTTGCCCGAGCGGTGTGTTTGGGATCATTGTCATGCTGGAAGACCCAGCCACGTTCCATCTTCAATGCTCTCACTGATGGAAGGAGGTCTTGGCTTAAAATCTCACGATACATGGCCCCGTTCATTCTTCCCTTAACACGGATCAGTCGTCCTGTCCCCTTTGCAGAAAAACAGCCCCAAAGCATGATGTTTCCACCCCCATGCTTCACAGTAGGTATGGTGTTCTTGGGATGCAACTCAGCATTCTTCTTCCTCCAAACACCACGAGTTGAGTTTTTACCAAAAAGTTCCATTTTGGTTTCATCTGACCACATGATATTCTCCCAATCCTCTTCTGGATCATCCATATGCTCTCTGACAAACTTCAGACGGGCCTGGACATGTACTGGCTTAAGCAGGGGGACACGCCTGGCACTGCAGGATTTGAGTCCCTCTCGGCGTAGTGTGTTACTGATGGTAGCCTTTTTACTTTGGTCCCATCTCTCTGCAGGTCATTCATCAGGTCCCTCCGTGTAGTTCTTGGATTTTTGCTCACCGTTCTCATGATCATTTTGACCCCACGGGATGAGATCTTGACCCCAAGGGAGATTATCAATGGTCTTGTATGTCTTCCATTTTCTTACAGTTGCTCCCACAGTTGATTTATTCACACCAACCTGCTTGCCCATTGTAGATTCACTCTTCCCAGCCTGGTGCAGGTCTACAATTTTCTTCCTGGTGTCCTTCGACAGCTTTTTGGTCTTGGCCATGGTTGAGTTTGGAGTCTGACTGTTTGAGGCTGTGGACAGGTGTCTTTTATAGAGATAACGAGGTCAAACAGGTGCCATTAAAACAGGTAACGAGTGGAGGACAGAAGAGCTTCTTAAAGAAGAAGTTACAGGTCTGTGAGAGCCAGAAATCTTGCTTGTTTGTCGGTGACCAAATACTTATTTTCCACCATAATTTACAAATAAATTCTTTAAAAATCCTACAGTGTGATTTCCTGGATTTTTTTTTTCTCATTTTGTCTCTCATAGTTGAAGTGTACCTATGATGAAAATTACAGACCTCTCTCATCTTTCTAAGTAGGAGAACCTGCACAATCAGTGGCTGACTAAATACTTTTTGACCCCACTGTAGTTAATTCCCTATTACACTTCCTCTACTGTAATGCATGCAGCACACCTACTCTGACCAAGAAGGGCCAAAGCCAAGCGCTACTTGTGACAAGATAGCAGGAGTCTCTGTTGTGTGGCATCCTTTTCTTATAATTGTGCACCCAACAGGTTAGTGGTACACTCGAGCTCAGGTCTACATGGTGCGCTTTAGACTGGTGTACACCTAAGCACCCATGGTTTTTTTTTCCAACACCTTATAGTGTGTCCTTGCAAGCCCACTAGTTAGTAACAGAAGGCATTGTAAGTCAATGTGTTAAGTAAATGTATTCTTACTAGTGTAAATCGCTTAGGATAATGATATTTTAAAATGTTTAATATTTTTAAACTAAGTGAACAAATCAGAAAAAGTTGGGACAGTATGGAAAATGCAAATAAAAGAAAATGCAGTGTTTTGAGATGCAGCCGAGATTTGAACTCGAGTTTTTTTTGCAATGGTGGGCTTACAGATTAGACCACTGCACCAACCGAAGGCCATACGAAAGTGAAGTAAATACAGTAAATACAGTTTGCATTAAATCAAAAGGATGTTTCCAGGTTTTTACAAATTGTAATTGAACTTTTTTTATATTACAACCCCAAATCAGGACTGCATGGAAAATGCAAATAATAAAAAACACAGAGTTTCTTACATTTACTTTGACTTTTATTTGATTGCAGACAGTTTAAACCCAAAATATCTCACGATTTATCTGCTCAACTTCATTTAATTTGTTAATATACCTCCATTCCTGCATTTCAAGAAGATGAGGGTACGGGTACTGGACTGGCCTGCCTGCAGTCCTGACCTGTCCCCAATAGAGAATGTGTGGAGAATTTTGAAAAGAAAAATGCGACAACGACGACCCCGTACTGTTGCAGATCTTAAGACGTGTTTGCAGGAAGAATGGGACAAAATAAAAGCTGAAACACTAAATCACTTGGTATCCTCGGTGCCAAAACGTCTTTTAAGTGTGGTGAAAAGGAATGGCAACATTACAAAGTAGTAAACGCTTTACTGTCCCAACTTTTTTTGGAATGTGTTGCAAGCCTGAAATGCAGGAATGGACATTTATTAATAAATTAAATGAAGTTGAGCAGATAAAACATAAAATATCTCAGGTTAATCCTGTCTGCAATAAAATAAAAGTCAAAGTAAATGTAAGAAACTCTGTGTTTTTTATTATTTGCATTTTCCATGCTGTCCCAACTTTTTCTGATTTGGGGTTGTAATATAAAAAAAGTTCAATTACAATTTGTAAAAACCTGGAAACATCCTTTTGATTTAATGCAAACTGTATTTACTGTATTTACTTCACTTTCGTATGGCCTTCGGTCGGTGCAGTGGTCTAATCTGTAAGCCCACCATTGCAAAAAAAAAAAACTCAAGTTCAAATCTCGGCTGTGCTATCAATCTGGCTAGGCTTCTAGCAGGCACAATTGGCCTGGTGCAGGAGGGAAGGAGGCCGACAGCGTTTCTTGCCACTGCAGAAATTCAACATGTACTTTCTGGTTGAGGCACCTGCACAAGGCAAGTGGCTCTATACATGCAGTACAAAAAAGAGAAAGAGCTGGTGACTGTAAACTTGGCCAGCATGGGGGTGGGGCAAGCAACAAGAGAATTGCACTAAAGAGTTGGAAACAACTAATATATGGAAAAAGGAAGGAAAAGGGAATGTAATCAAGTGGCTGTTTTTTTTGTTGTTTTTTTTTGCTTCATCTACAGTTATGGTGACTTAATCCATTATATTATCAATGGATACACATAAACTTTTCAGTTTTTAGTTCTTGAGTTGAAATGTTTTCAGTTTTTTTTTTTTTATCTCTTTTAGCTTTTAACATCAGTGTTTCCTGTTTACAGTTACATTTTCAGCATTTAGCAGATGCTTTTATCCAAAGTGACTTACAGTTGTGACAGTATACAATCTAAACAATTGAGGGTTAAGGGCCTTGCTGAAGGGCCCAACAGTGGCAACCTGGGAGAGGTGGGACTTGAACCAGCAACCTTCTGATTACTAGTCCAGCACCTTAACCACTAGGCTACAGCTGCTCATCCTGTTCATTTTTACATATTACCTCATTTGTAAGTTGGTCAAAGCTGTTGCTTTTTACACCAGTTTTACAGTGTGTTAAATGCCTCTTGCATTCTGTAATGTGTGAAAAACAAAAAATAGTGGATTTCCTGGAATGTTTTGGGTCGTTATCATGTTGCATGGTCCACCTCCGCTTCAGCTTCAGTTTTTGGACAGATGGTCTTACATTTTCCTTAAGCACCCTCTGATACAGTGAAGAATTCATTGTGAATTCTATAATGAAGAGCTTGCCAGGCCCTGCTGCTGCAAAGCAGCCCCAAACCATGACATTTCCACCTCCATGCTTCACAGTTGGTATGAGGTTCTTGTGCTCACATGCTGTGTTTGGTTTGCACCAAACATGTCTTCTGTTACTGTGTCCAAATAATTCAGCTTTGAATTCATCTGTCCAAAGCACATTGTTCCAGAAGTTCTGGTCCTTGTCTAGGTGTTCTCTGGTAAACTTTAGTCTTGCCCTGATGTTTTTTGACAGCAAGGGTTTCTTCCTTGCAGACCTCCCATGAAAACTTGTGCAGTCTCTTTCTGATGGTAGATGCTTGTACCTTGACATCAACTGTTGCAAGAGCTAGCTGTAGGTCCCGTGATGACATTGTAGGATTATTGGAGACTTCTTGACGCATCTTGCGGTCTGCTCTTGGGCTGAACTTGCTAGGATGGCCTGACCTGGCCATGTTGGCAGTTGTTTTAAATGTTCTCCACTTGTAAATTGATTTCTAATTGTTTTGAGATCTTTTAAACCCCTTCCCAGACTCATATGCATCTACAACCTTCTTTCTGAAGGCCTCTTTAGATCTCACCTAGGGCTGGGCGATATGGCTAAAAAAGAAGAGAAGTGGTGATATACGATACGATACGATATAATGTAAACTTAAAGTACAATGTCAGGCCACTGCCCATATTTTACCTAATATTGTTTGTTATCTTAAAAACACAAAACATTGTAGTTCTGATACATTCTGACAGAATTACAAAGTTTATATTTTGTATTAGTACAAGTCTGTATTTGTATTAATATTGACAACATTTATATTAAACAAATCAGCAGAATCTCACAATCACATTTATGCTATCCATTTTACTTCAAATTAATGAGCATAAAAAAAAATCCAGAAAACGTTTAATATTTGATAATGCTTTGCTATCATTGCAAAATGAAATCACATGGTAAACAGCAGCACCGCAACCCAGATCAACCACACAGCAGTATAAAATCATAACCGCAGCTTACCTTGAGGCCATCTTGTGTATTTCCAGAATATTTCCAGAATATAAAAATCCATATTTAACTGTGTTTATCCACCTAACTAATGAAAACAGTCAATAATTTAACTTAATTTATTCTCTCGGCTGTCGCGGTTGAAAGCTGAAACTGGTAACTCGTTCACTTATCTGTCAATTATACAACAACCAATGAGGAGAGAGATTCCGCCCAAAATCTAAATTTGCAGGCTCTGATTGGTTTATACATCTGAATCTCTTGAATCAGAGTTGTTTTGCCCACAGAGTGAGCAAAATGAAAGAATCTTTACCATAGATAGGAGCACAGTTTTCTAATTCGATTCCAATGAATAATTCGTCTGAAAAGAGTCGTTTCTTACTCATTGACTCAGTGATTCAGTTTCCATGCTCGTACGCGAAGGAAAGCGTTCCGCTTAGCGCTTTTGTGTTTTAAACGTTCTCAAATGGTAACCTGTGTATTCTATGCATACTCGATATATCAAATATGCTCATTTTCAACATCGTGTAAAAAGTGTAATCAAATATATCGATATTTACGATATACTGCCCAGCATTAATCTCACCATGGTGATACCACTCACTTCAACAATCAAGAGCAAACCAAACTAATGTCTGAGGTTTAAATAAAACTCCAATGTCCTCTAACGGTGGTCTAATCATGGCAGCTGATGTGGTGCACCTGATTCTAATTTTAGACATTTTAAGTAGTATTAAATGCCGTCATTTCAGTTTTATTTGTTTAGTTATAGAAGCTCCATCTCTTAGTACTGTCCAAATGAAGCTCAAATGTTTATATGTTTAAATATGTTCAAAAAGACAAAGGTTTTCATGGGGTTTCCTTTTTTCACATGACTGTACCTGTCATCAAGTGATGTGGCTGAAACTCAGTAACTGGTGAGTGTCCAAATACTTTTGGACATGTAGTAAAGAACTAAACTAAACATTGGATGTTTGTTTCAGCTGACTCACTTGTATCTCTTACACTCTCAGCTCATTTTTTTCCTTCCTTAAACAGAACTCGTAGATCTGAGTTACCCAGTGTTTCCCACGAAGTTGCTCAATCCAGGATCAGTTTACACTGCCTATTCATCTTCATCACTGTGTAGTGAGAATTCAGACACCATCTTACACACAAAACACCTCTTGGAGAATGCAACATGAGGTACGTGGAAAGATTTAAAAAATGTTGTTCCTAATTTGAATAGTGACTTTACCCCAGTTGTGAAAGACAGGCCAAAGATAGGCATCAAGCATGTAACAAATTGCTTTGAAACCAAGCAAACTGAAAACGATAAGCTAGATGTGCCATTTTTTTGTATGGCATTTTGCACCAAGTCATCTTGGAACGCTTTAATGGATCCCCCTCTTCCCCCAATAACCAATCATGTAGGTGCCATGAGTCGCTGTTAGCACCACTAACTTTGGAACCCGGATCACAGTGGTGGGCTAGTGTATTAGACCATTGCACCACCAAAGCATGCCATCTGTACATATCGTTGTAGGGCAGTTGTAGTTTAGTGGTTAAGAAACTGGGCTAGTAAGCCGCTCAGGTGGCGCAGCGGTAAAGTAAGCTAGCGCACCAGAGTTGGGGTTTCATCTCGGGGGGTGAATGGAGCTGTGGGCGGGTCTGGACGCTGAGCTTCTGCAAGATGATTGGAGGATCAGTCGAAAGGCTGAATCCCGTTTTGATTGACAGCTATTTTGAGATCTACACCTTCACTAAATGCGGACAGTTGTGGCCTAGCGGTTAAGGTACTGGGCTAGTAATCCGAAGGTTGCTGGTTCAAGCCCCACCACTGCCAGGTTGCCACTGTTGGGCCCTTGAGCAAGACCCTTAACCCTCAATTGCTTAGACAATATACTGTCACAGTACTGTAAGTCGCTTTGGATAAAAAGCGTCTGCTAAATGCTGAAAATGTAAATGTAAATCACTGGGAGCTTCAGTCCCATCTCGGATTTTGCGAGTGAAGTTGAAAGACAAACTGCAACCCATTTCAGGCTAGGGGGTCACTGGTTCAAGCCCCACCCCTACCAGGTTGTCACTGTTGGGCCTTAAGCAAGTCCCTTAACCCTCAAATGTTTAGACAGTATACTGTCACAGTACTGTAAGTTGCTTAATAAACATATTAAGGCTTTCTGTAAAGAATCCACTGCTGGTTGGTGTACAGATGTGGTTGGGTGCTTAAAATGTATTAGAGAAGGCGCAACCTAGCTTGTTGCCATTCTCAGCCAGTGTGGGGGTTGTGAAGTTAGAGATTGCCAAAGTACAAAGGTAAATTGAGGCCAGGGGTACCTTGAAACTCCACTTCAATTGGTTCTGGGACTGGCGTTGAGTTTCAAGGTATTTCTTCCCATAAGGATAAATAGGAAACCTGTTAATGCATTCCATGGTCCTGTGAACTTGCATATATGTAAAATAATGGGGTTGTTTTTGACACTTATACACTGAAGATAACACAAATATAATATAAAACACTGAAATAAAAAGCTGATTCTTACCATTTCTCAGAACCCTGTGAAACAGTGCAGAAAATCCAGCTAGATACATACGTAGATACACAGATACATGTGGTGCTTTCAGAGTGAATTTGACGGTTATTTCACACAAATGCAGTTTCGTCTCATATGCACACTTTGATGACGTTTTACCACACCGCTCAGGCCGAGGGCTGAACTAAGTGACTGTTTATTGTTAATTTAAAATTAAGTAAATAAATATTTACTGAAATACAAAGTAAATAAATCGTGCCGCTCAGGTGGCGCAGCGGTAAAAACATACGCTGCAACCAGAGCTGGGATCTCGAATACATCGTATCGAATCTCAGCTCTGCCTTGCCAGCTGAGGCTGAGGGGTCACATGAACAACGATTGGCCTGTTGTTCAGATGGGCGGGACTAAACCGGATATGGGTCTCTCTCTGTCAGAATGGTGCAATTATGACCTCTGCTGGCTGATTAGAGGTGCCTACACAGAGATGAGGAAAGGGTGCTCTTAGGGTGTGTCTCTCCGTACACAACTCTAGGTGGCACAACACTCGTGGGCTTGCTGCCCACGTGTCGGAGGGGGTGTGGGTTAGCTTCGATCTTCTCGGTCAGAACAGGGATTGGCATAGGCAGGGAGGAAGTATGATGCAATTGGGCAATTGGATACGCTAAAGGGGGAGAAAATGCATAAAATAAATAAATAAATAACTTAACCAAATATATATATATATATATATATATATATATATATATATATATATATATATATAGAGAGAGAGAGAGAGAGAGAGAGAGAGAGAGAGAGAGAGAGAGAGAGAGAGAGAGAGAGAGAGAGAGAGAGAGAGAGAGAGAGAGAGAGAGAGAGAGAGAGAGAGAGAGAGAGAGAGAGTTCTTTTCAGCTGCTGTATTTATGGTATTTGTTATCCATGATTTTTGTAGTTCCAGTTTTTATGCTGGATGCCCCTCCTGATGCAACCCTTCTCATTTCATCTGGGCTTGGGACCAGCACTGAGAGCACACTGGAAAGTGTTGCTCACAATGGCTAGGCTGTTCGACAAAGCCTACCCTTCCACCGCCACCCAGTAGGCTAGCATATTTTACCGCTGCTCAATCTGTGCACCCAATGCGTTGATTGATTAGACTTATTGCCGTAATAATAAACAACACCTGAATGTGAAAGGGCTGGAGAATCTTGTGCTGTTACCTTAATTACCTGATGAGGTGCTTTTAAGAAATAAATAGTACAAGTTTGCTTTGCCACTTGGTGTTGCAAGCTAGCTACAGTATATGGCCAAAATATATGGACACCACTTCTCAAAACTGAGTTCAGGTGTTTGTCACACTTATTACTAACATACTGTATGTATATAATCAATTAAATTAAATTAACTTTACGCTTCTAACTTTGTGACAACAGTTTGGGAAAGACCCAAAGGCTCAAAGCAAAACTTTGCATGCATGGATAAAAATCTACCATATATGAAGGTGGTTGAGACAGATAACCAAATGTCATAGTGCTAATTATTTTGGTTTTGTGGACGCCATAGTGCAGCACTTATATAGAGAGCTTTGATAGAATCTGGTGTGACAGAAAAGCAGCAATCCCAGAATTGTAACTGGGTAAACAAACTGATTCTCTGCTTGTTTGCTTTTTTTGATTTTATAATATTCAGACCTTTTTAAAAAATGTACAGTATAATAGGGTAATTTATTTTCTTTTTTGACCTTTTTGACAGAATGTCAGCTAATAAGTTCTGTTTCTGGTATCATTACTCACTCAAGCAGCAAAGTTTATCTGAAAATCTTAACCATGTGATGTCACACATGCAGCTATAAATTGATGTACATCAGAATCAGAATCAGGCTTTATTGGCCAAGTATGCTCAAACATAGAAGGAATTTGTTTTTGGTTACACAGATGCTTGCAGCACACGAAAAATACAATCTTATTCGCAAAGCTCACTCTCTCCTTAACACACACATTCATACCTGTAAACGTTGAAAACATTGTAAACATTGGCAAGTGCAATTCACATTGTGGGTTTAAAAAAGGTGCAGTGTTTTGTGCAATATAAAACTTATAGAAAAATAGAAATATATTTAAATAAGAAATTGAAGTGAATGTGAAAATCCTGTGTATGCAATTATATAAATTAAATAGGTAGTTTTAGATGTACAAGTGTCCCGAGCATTCAGAGTTCAGTGGTGTTTAATTGTTCATGAGCATAATGGATTGCGGAAAAAAGCTTCACTGTAGCCTGGTCATTCGGGTCTTCATGTGGCTGAAGCGTCGGCCTGACGGATGACCAGGGTGAGACGGTCAGTGATGATTTTCCAGCAGTGTGGGCAGCTTTACACCAATGGTCCTCTTTGCAGACTTTTGATGATGCACTGCAGTCTCTTGGTGTCATGTTTTGTGGCAGCGCTGCCCCACACAGTGCTGGATGTGGTAATGATTTACTCTATGATAGCTGTGTAGAACTGCACCATCAGCTTGGGGTAGGTTGAATTTCCTTAGTTGGTACAGGAAGTACATCCTCTGCTGAGTCCTCTTGATGATGGAGTTAATGTTGCTGTCCCACTTCAGGTCCTTGGAGATTGTTGTACCCAGGAACTTGTAGGACTCCACAGCCATCACAGTTTTGTCTAAGATGGTGAGTGCTGGCAGTGTTGGGGGGCTCCTTTTAAAGTCTCCACTGTTTTTGCTGTGTTCAGCTGCAGATTGTTCTGACTGCTCCAGAGGACAACCTGGTCAACCAGCAGACTCATCAATGTCACTGATAAGACCAATGACTGTAGTGTCATCTACATGAAAAATAAACAGGATTGGCACAACAATGAGTGCATGAACTCCAAGGTTTGATCCTTGGTCACAGTTTGTAGAGAGTTTAGATTTTGCACCATCCCCACTCTGGCCAAGTAGGTTCACAGACCAGCAACTGCTCATCCAACTTCTTTACACCAGCTAGCAGTGGATTCTAGGGTTAGAGAAACACAAAGTATATTTTGTACTCAGAGATCTCAGTTAAAAAGGGCAGACATGAGTGTAATGAGTGCATGGTGATGAAGATCAAAAAGGATTTTTGTGATAAGATCAGCGTATGGTTTTGCGTATGTGATGTTATTTTTGGTTGTTTGCTCTACTTCATACACTGATGTCCTTAGTTCACAAAGCTGTGTAACTACAATGAGATGAAATTAGGCATTATGTGTCTGTACAAAACCAAAACAAAGTGGAGGTGTAGCTCTTAATTAGGCTACAAAGCATACATTTTGTTCCCTTACAGACACAGTTGTTGCAGTCATATTGTCTTTTTTGTTCATGGTTTAGAGCAGGGGTCTCCAACACGGTGCCTGCGGGCAACCACGTGAGTCGCCCGCAGGGCATGTTCTAAAAATAGCACTAGTCACCATGAAGCTCCGTCTAAAAATTGTATTTGTGTCGCTGTTCTTTTTGAATCAGTAACACTTGCACTGATGTAAACTTGAAAATAACAATACTGAATATAAAATTTTAAAAACAAATCCAGAACATCACCAATGTAATGAATTAATATCAGACTCGATATTTAATAAATTAAAAGCTGAAAAAATGTACAGCATTAATAACAGAAATGAATTGAAATGAATTTTAAATAAAATTATTGAGTTCAATTTCTTCTCCTGGGTGAAACAGATGGAAATCCAGAGAAAATACTCACTGACGGCTCTTCTTCTGTCATCCACCGAAAACGACGGCACAGACACCATCACCAGCCTCATCGATGGAATCCTGGAGCAGATCAAGGAATCGTTTGGCTCACCGGGGAGCACCAACGTCCCCCTGTCCGAAAACCTGAACGAGGAGGTTGGGTGCACTGACTCCTGCACCAGCGGCACATCGGAGAATCTTCAGGTGGCCTCGTCTCAGCTGACTGACTCCGTCCTGGACCAGATAGTGGCCACTTTTTGTAAACAGGAGGAGAATCTGAAATCCACCAGGAGCGACTGAAAACCAAAGCGTGATCTAACCTTCAAGAAGTTTCTGATTCATCTGAACATTACAAAGAGGAACCCGATCGTCTGCAAAATCCCCGTGGAAAAAACAGCTAGTGAGTAAAGGCTCTACATCGAGATCTTCATCAAACCGTCATCACCAAACTGTGTTTCATTCTTCTTCTCTCTCACCACAGAGAAGAAAAACATAAAGGACCAGATCCTGGCTTTCTTCAGGAAATCTTGGAAGACCATGAAGAGGATCTTCACCAAGCAATCTAACAGAATTTCCCCTGCCTAATTTCCCCACAATTTAGTCAAAGCATCAAAATTATATTTCTATTATATTCCCTCCTCAGCTAGATAGCACGTTCTCCGAGAATTCTCCCTGCAAGAGCATTTTGGTGAGGTGCAGAAGACTCTGCAGTACTTAAACCACCTTTTTCCACCTTCAGGGCTTCAGCTTTTATCAACGTGAAGATGCCGTTCTGCCTGGCACTGCTGCGTTCTGCCCCGTGTTGGTCCCTCCAGACTTGGCCTGGTCCATCTTGTTCCCTTTCCTTCTTGGTTCTGGCTGAGAGCTTCCTAGCTGAGAGCTCCTCTGTATCGGAATGTTCTTCGGTGATCTTAGGGTGGGGACTAACATTCCACAGTCTTTGCTGCCATTCTAAACTACTGTCCCACAAACTGTCTGTTCCACAGACTTTGAATCCATCTTGGTACCAGAGGTCCTCATGATACCAGAGTCTGTGGTTCCTGGTGTTTCTGAGAACTGTTGGTTGCTCGTGGTGGTGGTGTTGGATTTCAGAATGAATTCTGGGACTGTGTGAGCTGAGCTCCATCTTCATAGATGTTGGGCTCCTGCAATACCAGGATTCTCACTTCACCACTCCATACAGAGCATCATTAGTTACCTCAGCACCTTCGTATCCGTGACGTGTACCTGCCCATCATGGTTCTACCCTGTGGAACTCTTAGATCTGGAGGATTCAATTATTTTCACTTAGGGGCAGAACAGAGCTCCGTGGCTAAGAAAGCTGAAGACATGATGCCTTGATCTGGCGCGGATCTCAGACCAGCTGCTTTCTTCTCTTCCCTTTCCTTCCTTCTTCATCAAATAAAGATCCTGTCAGATGAACGTTGGTTATAGGAATTGTGCTTGTGATGAGATTTCACACACAGCAGAATCATCTAGAGCAGGGGTGTCAAACTCGAGGCCTGCGGGCCAAATTCGAAGATTTCATGTAGCCCGCGAGAGCTTAAAAGACGTATGATTGTTGTGATGGTTCGAGTAGTTACACAGACGTACTTATAATTTAATGGGACACCTGTGTCTTTAAGCGGCAACCATTGAGATCGTAGTCATGGCAACTAACTTTGACTATGCTAAGAAGCCATGTCACTTTTACAATTTAGCGGCAAATGAACGCGGGGTAGCGTAGTCAGTAGCGTAAAAAATATTACATAGAAGTTAATTCTCTTGCAATCCAATACAGAAGCATCATCTGTAACTAGTAGACATTTATATTCTCAGTTGTTTGTAAATGTTTAGCGAGTATGTTACAGCATTTCAGTAATTAAATATGGTTGTTACCGTTACTACAGCAATTAGTATTTTTATACACAATGCTGACTTGTTAGCGCTATTTCAAGATTCAAGATTACAGTCTCCGCTCTAATTCATCCCAAAGGTGTTCAATCAGGTTGAGGTCAGGCCAGTCAAGTTCTTCCACACCAAACTCACTCATCCATGTCTTTATGGATCTTGCTTTGTGCACTGGTGCGCAGTCGTGTTGGAACAGGAAGGGGCCATCCCCAAACTGTTCCCACAAAGATGGGAGCATGAAATTGTCCAAAATCTCTTGGTATGCTGAAAGCATTAAGAGTTTCTTTTACTGGAACTAAGAGGCCGAGTCCGACTCCTGAAAAACAACCCCACACCATAATCCCCCCTCCACCAAACTCCACCTACACTTAGCACAATGCAGTCAGACAAGTACCGTTTTCCTGGCAACCGCCAAACCCAGACTCGTCCATCAGATTGCCAGACAGAGAAGCGTGATTCGTCACTCCAGAGAACACGTCTCTACTGCTCTAGAGTCCAGTGGCGGCATGCTTTACACCACTGCATCCGACGCTTTGCATTGCGCTTGGTGATGTAAGGCTTGGATGCAGCTGTTCGCCCATTGAAACCCATTCCATGAAGCTCTACACACTGTTCTTGAGCTAATCTGAAGGCCACATCAAGTTTGGACGTCTGTAGCGATTGACTGTAGCAGAAAGTTTGCGACCCACTATCCACCTCAGCATCCGCTGACCCCGCTCTGTCATTTTAGGTGGCCTACCACTTCGTGGCTGAGTTGCTGTCGTTCCCAATTGCTTCCACTTTGTTATAATACCACTGACAGTTGACTGAAATATTTAGTAGTGAGGAAATTTCACGACTGGTCTTGTTGCACAGGTGGCATCCTATCATGGTACCACGCTGGAATTCACTGAGAGCGACCCATTCTTTCACTAATGTTTGTAGAAGCAGTCTGCATGCCTAGGTGCTTGGTTTTATACACCTGTATTCAATTATTTGGATGGGTGAGTAAATACTTTTGGCAATATAGTGTATGTGCATGTACTGTATTGTTTTTTTTAATTGTTTGTATTTTGTAGTTTTACTACATTCTGATGCACACATTGTACAGTTGGGAAGCAAATAAAAGCAACATAACTGTATTTTGGAGGGAGCTGTTTGTCTGTCTAGCTGAGAAAGGGGAAAAACTCTTAGCAAGAGCAGAACAATTGTCATAAAATACACTGTAAAATCGTACATAAACTGCATCTCCCACAACACATGCTGATTTTGTGATCTGCAAAGTGACCGCATCCTGCCACTAGATGATGTTGAGAAAAATTTACAAATAATCCCAAAATGTACAAGAAGAGAAAATTGAAGCAGAAGGAGGTAATTTAATGAAAGATGGGAAAGTGAATACAAGTTAAATACAAGTTAATAAGAAAAGTTAATAAGAAAAACCGGTACGTCTCTTGTGTTATGAGGCCATGTCTGTGGTAAAGGAGTACAATATAAATGTAGATATCCATTATAAATATACAGTATTTTGACACCAAACACAGAATTTAGCCTCCAAGAAAAACATCAAATAGTCCAAGACTTAAAAGGCAGACTGCAATTACAGCAGGATACGTTACAATCGGCTCTTTGAGGGCCACCATAATGCAGATGTGGCCCTCAGTGAAAATGAGTTCGACACCCCTGATCTAGAGCATCAGATATATTTCTTTAGACTAAAGGAGCCACAAGATGATTACATTCATATGTAAATAAAATGACATTTTTGCATAATTTAATATCCAAGATGAATTCTAAATCCCAAGATAAATTGTCATAACATCATTAGGCTTTCTACAATCCCAAATCAGAAAAAGTTGGGACAGTATGGAAAATGCAAATAAAATAAAAGTACAGTGTTCCTTACAATTACTTTGAATTTCATTTGATTGCAGACAGTTCGAACTCAAGATATTTAATGTTTTATCTGCTCAACTTATCATTTGTTAATATACCTCCATTCCTGCATTTCAGGCCTGCAACACATTTAAAAAAAAGTTGGGACGGGGGCAATTTAGGGCTAGTAATAAGGTGAAAAAACTAAATAATGATGTGATTCCAAACAGGTGATTGTAATCATGGTTTGGTACAAAAGCAGCATCCAGGAAAGGCTGAGTCTTTGATGAGCAAAGATGGCCAGAGGATCTCCATATTTCTCCCTCTACAGTGCATAATATCATTAAATGATTTAAGGAATCGGGAGGAATTTCAGTGTGTAAAAGCCAAAGACAAAAGCTTAAGCTGAACGCCCGTTATCTTCAATCCTTCAGACGGCACTGCATCAAGATCCGCCACTCAACAATAGCTGATATAACCACATGGATGAGGGATTACTTTGGCAAACCTTTCTCAAGCTACAATACAGAGTTACAAAAAAGAAGCCTTATGTTAACCATATCCAGAAGTGGCGTCGACTTCTCTGGGCTCTGAGGCACTTACAATGGACCATCACCTAGTGGAAACGTGTATTGTGGTCAGATAAATCAGCATTCCAGTCCCTTTTTTGGAGAAAAATGGACGCTGTGTGCTCCGGACCAAAGACGAAAAGGACCATCCAGACTGTTATCAGCAACAAGTCCAAAAGCCAGGGTTTGTCATGGTATGAGGCTGTGCCAGTGCCCCTGGCAAAGGTCATTTACACTTCTGTGATGGCAGCATTAATGCAGAAAAGTACATTGAGATCTTAGAGCAACATATGCTGCCTTCAATCTTTTCCAGGGACGTCCATGCATTTTTCAACAAGACAATGCAAAACCACATGCTGCACACATTACAAAGGCATAGCTGCAGAAGAAGAGGGTACGGGTACTGGACTGGCCTGCCTGCAGTCCTGACCTGTCCCCAATAGAGAATGTGTGGAGAATTTTGAAACGAAAAATGCGACGACCCCGTACTGTTGCACATCTTAAGACGTGTTTGCAGGAAGAATGAGACAAAATAAAAGCTGAAACACTAAATTACTTGGTATCCTTGGTGCTAAAACATCTTTTAAGTGTGGTGAAAAGGAATGGCAATATTACAAAGTGGTAAATGCTTTACTGTCCCAACTTTTTTTGGAATGTGTTGCAGGCCTGAAATGTAGGAATGGATGTTTATTAATAAATGAAATATCTCAGGTTTGCAATGAAATAAAAGTCAAAGTAAATGTAAGAAACTGTCCATGCTGTCCCAACTTTTTCTGATTTGGGGTTGTACATCATTTTATCTTGCCTTCATCTTTTAATTTGCCTTTTGATTTGTACCACAGTTTCGAAATACTGTATATACCTGAGCTGGTTTATAACTAAATCTGAGTGTAAAAATATTATAGGTCTGGGGTTTTTTTAGTTAATAAAAATAAATAAAAAGTATTTAACACTTGGACTTTCTTTAATATAACTGCAACGTTAAATGCAATGGGCCATTACATTTTCATATCAAGCTTTCTCCTATAATCACTTCTGGCTGTTTTTAAGATAGCAATAAAAAGAGTTTTGTTTCCATTTTTTGATCTAGCTTAAAGACACAAAGTTAAGACATAAATATCAGTTTATTCTTATGTTAATTATCATCAGTACCAGTGACCCTTCTCACGTCCCTGCTGTGCTAATTTGTGCTATTTTGTAGATGTTTTGATAGCAGGAACTTACTGTTTGCTAAATGTTTCATGAGTGTCAGCTTTTTACAGCCCACTCAGGAAGCCTAACCCCAATTGTGATTGTGGGTTTGATTCCAGTCACAGGCTTCAAAAAAGATCATTTTTAAAAGATGAATTACTGTTAGAGGAGACGTGAGATGTAAAAAAGAAAAAAGGTATTTCAGTAGTGGTAAAATAGGGCTTATATTGACTGGTGGAAACAATGTTAACAATAAAACTAGATTTAATTAATATAATGTTATATGATTATGGAAATTTTTGCTAGCTATCCATGTTGCCTGGCTAACTGTGAATTAAATGCCTTTTAGCTTAAACACCAGGTGCTTCGGTTTCCTCTTACAGTCCAAAGACATGCAAGTGAGGTGAATTGGAAATACAAAAATGGCCATAACTGTGTTTAATTAGTCAAAGAAAGTCCAATTCCATGTGGTAATAAACATCACAAAGGCATGTTGGTATTTAATGCAGTGCAGAGATAGGTCACTGGCATCAAGCAGTGGTTTTTGGCTATCACTTCACAAACATGCATTTAAATACATTTTAAATCATTCAGTGATGATATGCACTGTAATGGGTAAAATTCTTGCTAGTTAAGAAACCTGATTTACTGAAAAGAGGTGAGCTTCCACTTGGCCTTTCTTGGATGCTCTTTTGTCCTCAATTTTCCCCACTTTATATTCCAATCTAGTAATTTTCAATTCCTGATTGTGAATCTGCTACCTCCTGCACGAGGACCAAGTAGAGCCAGATCACCACATGCCCCAACTTATACTGGCCAGAAGAGGTCGATCTTCTATGTTGGGCCATCCGTTTTGCCAGTGGCTGTTTAGTTTCCCTGATGTACAGTTCCCGGCACCTAACAATATACACTACATTACTCTGTTTGGGTTGAGGGACCCGGTCCTTAGGGTGAACTAATTTCTGGTGTAGCGTGTTTTGGGATTTGAAAGTAACTGAAACTCGGTGTTTGGAGAATATCCGTCTCAATTGTTCTGCTACTCCCGCCACATACGGAATCCTCATTGGTTATTTAGATACAAAATTGTCCATGACTGTGTTTGACATTAAACTTGTAAACTGATGAATCTTGCGTAATGAGTGACTACCGTTTCTGTCGTGAATGTAACCAAAGTGTAAATCATGACGTTAAAATTCTAATAAATAAATAACTTAATCCTACTTATGGTCAAATAAGGTTTGAAGCCTACCCTGCCACCAATTCTTTACAGAGTATAACACACTCACATACACGTATCATGGGCATATTAGAGTAGGTGGCAGGATACTAGATTACCAATAAGATTACCATTTTTCATATTTGTCCATACACCGAGCAGCCATAACATTAAAACCACTTCCTTGTTTCTACACTCACTGTCCATTTTATCAGCTCCACTTACCATATAGAAGCGCTTTGTAGTTCTACAATTACTAACTGTAGTCTGTTTCTCTACATACTTTATTAGCCTGCTTTCACCCTGTTCTCAGTGGTCAGGACCCCTACAGGACCACCACAGAGTATTGTGGTGGAGGTATTATTTAGGTGGTGGATGATTCTCAGCACTGCAGTGACACTGACATGGTGGTGGTGTGTTAGTGTGTGTTGTGCTGGTACGAGTGGATCAGACACAGCAGCGCTGCTGGAGTTTTTAAATATTGTGTCCACTCACTGTCCACTCTATTAGACACTCCTACCTAGTTGGTCCACCTTGTAGATGTAAAGTCAGAGACGATCGCTCATCTATTGCTGCTGTTTGAGTTGGTCATCTTCTAGACCTTCATCAGTGGTCACAGGACGCTGCCCATGGGGCACTGTTGGTGGACTATTCTTAGTCCAGCAGTGACAGTGAGGTGTTTGAAAACTCCATTAGCGCTGCTGTGTCTTATTCACTCATACCAGCACAACACATACTAACAGACCACCACCATGTCAGTGTCACTGCAGTGTTGAGAATGATCCACCACCCAAATAACACCTGCTCTGTAGTGGTCCTGTGGGGGTCCTGATCATTGAAGAACAGGGTAAAAGCAGGCTAAAAAGGTATGTAGAGAAACTGATGGACTGCAGTCAGTAATTGTAGGACTACAAAGTGCTTCAATATGGTAAGTGTAGCTGATAAAATGGACAGTGTGTGTAGAAACAAGGAGGTGGTCATAATGTTATGGCTGAACAGTGTATATTATTACTTTACATTTATGTATTTTTGTATATTTAAGAGTAAAATTTCTGTAGGAACTCCACAATTTAGATGTTGCCAATTTCCACATACTTCTCCAAGTTTCCCCTATCACACAACGTTGCACTTCATAAAAGAGGCTAAAAGCAGGTCAGTCAGTTCTCAGTTCCAGGCCACCAGCAGCATGTGGCATAGACAGAACACAAAATATAAGGCAGGGTGCCCAGGTGGCGCAGCGGGATATTCCGCTTGCACACCAGCGCCGAGATTCTGAACTCCTCAGTTCGAAACTCGGCGTTGCCACCGGTCGGCTGTCCAGCATTTAGCGGGCATAATTGGCAGTGCCTGCAGCAGACACGTCTCTGCTAGGGCGGGATGACTGGACTATGTGGGTGGGGTCTTCAAACGCTGTGTAAGGACCCTGATTGGCAGATAGAGAGGCGTCTGTGCAAAGTGCATAGGTTAAAAAGGGCTGTGTGCGGGTCAGAGGAGGCGTGGGCAGCGATATACCCATCTCGACTGCAATCGGGGATCCCCCAGCAGCGGAACTCTTGTTTTCACTAGTGAAATTCCTTTTGGCTATAAGATTTCCACATGTCTTTTAAAAAGTTTTGGTACTTTTTAATAGGTGTGGTCAAACTAGCTCTATTTATAAGCCACAAAAAGCCACCAGCTGTAGTCGATTATGGTAAAAATAAGGAATTAGAAGACTATGCTAGAAAGTTACATGACATTATAGAACCTTCTCCACCACAAAATGAATAATCAAAGTTTCTGTATGTATATGGTGTAACCCCAAGAACTTTACAATCTAGATTTGAAAGTCAACAAACGTTTGAAATTACTCTAAATTATAAATGTTTTTGAATAAGGAAATATGTGGTCACAGACTTTATTCAGACAGAACAGTTGCAGAAATCAATTAAATCTTGTCAAAATTTACCTTACAAGTTTATATGAATACCTCAGTGTATGTACCAATCAGCCATAACATTAAAACCACCTCCTTGTTTCTACACTCACAGTCTATTTAATCAGCTCCACTTACCATATAGAAACACTTTGTAGTTCTACAATTAATGCTTTGTGAATGCTTTGTTAGCCCCCTTTCATGCTGTTCTTCAATGGTCAGGACACCCACAGGACCACTACAGAGTAGGTATTACCAGGTGGTGGATCATTCTCAGCACAGCAGTGACACTGACATGGTGGTGGTGTGTTAGTGTGTGTTGTGCTGGTATGAGTGGATAAGACACAGCAATGCTGATGGAGTTTTTAAACATCTCACTGTCACTGCTGGACTGAGAATAATCCACTAACCAAAAATATATCCAGCCAATAGCGCCCCGTGGGCAGCATCCTGTGACCACTGATGAAGATCTCAAAGATGACCAACTCAAACAGCACGAATAGATGAGCGATTGTCTCTGACTTTACAAGGTGGACCAACTAGGTAGGACTCTCTAATAGACTGGACAGTGAGTGGACATGGTATTTAAAAACGCCAGCAGTGCTGCTTTGTCTAATCCACTCATACCAGCACAACACACACTAACACACCACCACCATGATCCACCACCTAAATAATACCTGCTCTGTGGGGGTCCTGATCATTGAAAACCAGGGTGAAAGCAGGCTAAAAAGATAAGTAGAGAAATAGATGGACTCCAGTCAGTAATTGTAGAACTACAAAGTGCTTCTATATGGTAAGTGGAGCTGATAAAATGGACAGTGAGTGTAGAAACAAGGAGGTGGTTTTAATGTTATGGCTGATCGGTGTATAAAGTACATGATAATATTTCCTATAGTAGGCTATGCAGTTTTGGTTAAGTGTTAACTAATAATGCTTCATGTTAGGGTGATCATACATCCTCTTTTTAGGAGTTTAATCATTGTCCAGCCTAGATTTGTTATTTCCAGGGACAGTGGTAGCCTAGTAGGTAGAGATTTGGGCTATCAACCGGAAGATTGGTGGTTCAAATCCAGGTTCTGCTATGCAGCCACTGTTGGGTCCTTGAGCAAGGCCCTTAACCCTGTCTGCTCCAGGGGCGCCGTAAGGTGGCGCCTGCGCTCTGACCCCAGCTTCCAAACAAGCTGGGATATGCGAAGAAAGAATTTCATTGTACTATGCACCTGTATATGTATATATGACAAATAAAGTATATCTTTCTATCTTCTTCCATGGACATTTGCTTTCTAAAGTTATCATATATTGTATATGGATTCTTGCTTTGAACCTTCACTGTAAATTCCTGCACTCAACCATTGCTTCTTAACTGCTAATCATTACCCTCGGCCCCACAGTAACACCAATTAAAGTGCAATTTCATTCCAGTGTCCTCCAGTGTATCTTTGTTTAGTCTTCTAAACATATGCATTTTCTCCCCTGGTTTTCCCGACTTTTAGTGCGTCCAATTGCCTGATTGTGCCATGCTTCCTACCACTAATGCCGGCCCTGGCTCCGATTGAGGAGAACAAAGCTAACCCACGCCCCTGCCAACACATGGCAGCAGCCGCTGGCATTTTGTCATCTACACCAGATGAGATCAGCTGCGAACCAGCCCTGTGTACGGAGAGACACACCCTGATCAGCACTCTCTCCCCGCCTCTGTGCAGACGCCATCAATCAGCCAGCAGAGGTCGTAGTTGTGTCAGTCATAAGAGTGTCCCTATCTGGCTCAATATCCCACCCCATATGAACAACAGGCCAATTGTTGTTTATGTGGCTGCTCAGCCCAGCCGGCAGGCAGAGCTGAGACTCGATATGATGTATTCGAGATCCCAGCTCTGGTGTGCTAGCGTGTGTTTTTACCGCTGCAGGTAAATCTTGTTAGGTGAATACAGAGCAATATCACCCCTTGGACACTAGCTAATCATGTCCATGTTCCTGGCCACTGAGATTCAAAAAATGTACAACTTAAGAAAAAGAAAAGATTCAGTAACATTTTATTTCTATGAGTTTCTAAAGTTGCCACATAATTGTAGCCTATGTGGCTTTATTAAAAAATTTGACTTAATTGAAGGTTTTTCTCATTTTTCCAGTGGGAGGTTCAGCCAATTCACCAAAAACATGAATTTATTTTTTACTCATGTTTTCCAGAGGTGCAAATCACTAGAGCAGACAGTAGAATGTCAAAACATTCCACCTTCTGTTGTAGTCTGCAACGCGCGTAACCTGGTTTTATAAAACTAGTTCTGTTTCATATTTAGCATGTTTAGGATTTATATAGTATTACTAATAGTAATATATTACAAGTAGGATGAAGTCAGGTAAGTTGGGGCATAGTGAGACAAATAATGTTTTGCATCATGGTCTTTTCAAATATTTGCAACCAGGGCCGCTCAGGTGGCGCAGCGGTTAAAACACACGCTAACACACCAGAGCTGGAATCTCGAATACATGTATCGAATCTCAGCTCTGTCATCCGGCTGGGCTGAGCGGCCACATGAACAACGATTGGCCTGTTGTTCATATGGGGTGGGGTATTAAGCTGACTGACGCCGCCTGCACAGAGGCGGGGAAAGAGTGCGGCTTAGGTTGTGTCTCTCCGTACACAAGGCTAATTCGCATATATGTACATATGCGACTCGCCTAGTGTGGGTGAAAAATGCATACGGCTATGGACCACGTGTCGGAGGGGGTGTGGGTTAGCTTCGTTCTCTTCAAATCAGAGTGGGGGTCAGCATTAGCGGAAAGGAAGCATTTTCTGGAGGAAAAAGAGAGACAATGCAGAGACTTTTTTTTAGCGCGTCTAATTGCCCCATTGCGTCATGCTTCCTTTAGCAACCAGTCACCAAACATGTTATTGCATGGTTGATACAAATGTCTATTGCATAAAGCAAGAACTTTGATTAGTCTGAGATACCTAGGAACGGCAGAACAATGATTAAAAAAAAATCACTGCTCCCTGGACTTTCTCTTATGGTAATAAGAGTACTGCAAATAGGCCGCTCAGGTGGCCCAGCAGTAAAAAGTACACTAGCACACCAGAGTTAGGGTTTCGAATACATCGTATTGAATCTCAGCTCTGCCTTCCGACTGGGCTGGGCGGCTGCATGAACAACGATTAGCTGTTGTTCATAGGGGTAAAAAGTCGGATCGTATAGAGGATGCAATCATGGTCATTTTACACGACTAGATTGGGGGGAGAAAAATTCGGGGGAAAAAGTGGGAAAAATAGAAAAAAAAAAAAAAAAAGTACTGCAAGTAAAACAATAAATAACACCAAAAATGCTTGTAGGATGTTACATTTTATTTGTATCAAATTATTTTAACATTGTACTTTTTATGGGAAAGGATTTTCAGTGGTTTTCTGATGCATTAGATAAATAGGGACAAAAAACTGCAAAATTGGTACACTTTTTTGAAGTAAAATTGGTAGGTTTCTAGGCTACCAAGTGCCATAAAATCATGAGTTACTATGCCATTGTGTACCACCCTGTTACATTATAAACAGTACGTTTGGCTTCATCCTTTGCCAACCGATACCAAACGTAGTGGCTTGAATTATGTACAGTGGGGCCAAAAAGTATTTAGTCAGCCACTGATTGTGCAAGTTCTCCTACTTAGAAAGATGAGAGAGGTCTGTAATTTTCATCATAGGTACACTTCAACTATAAGGGACAAAATGAGAAAAAAAAAATCCAGGAAATCACATTGTAGGATTTTTAAAGAATTTATTTGTAAATTATGGTGGAAAATAAGTATTTGGTCACCCACAAACAAGCAAGATTTCTGGCTCTCACAGACCTGTAACTTCTTCTTTAAGAAGCTCTTCTGTCCTCCACTCGTTACCTGTATTAATGGCACCTGTTTGACCTCGTTATCTCTATAAAAGACACCTGTCCACAGCCTCAAACAGTCAGACTCCAAACTCAACCATGGCCAAGACCAAAGACCTGTCGAAGGACACCAGGAAGAAAATTGTAGACCTGCACCAGGCTGGGAAGAGTGAATCTACAATAGGCAAGCAGGTTGGTGTGAATAAATCAACTGTGGGAGCAATTGTAAGAAAATGGAAGACATACAAGACCATTGATAATCTCCCTCGATCTGGGGCCCCACGCAAGATCTCATCCCGTGGGGTCAAAATGATCATGAGAACGGTGAGCAAAAATCCCAGAACTACACGGAGGGACCTGATGAATGACCTGAAGAGAGCTGAGACCAAAGTAACAAAGGCTACCATCAGTAACACACTACGCCGAGAGGGAGTCAAATCCTTCAGTGCCAGGCGTGTCCCCCTGCTTAAGCCAGTACATGTCCAGGCCCGTCTGAA
Organism: Trichomycterus rosablanca; assembly: GCF_030014385.1. Classification (NCBI taxonomy): domain Eukaryota; kingdom Metazoa; phylum Chordata; class Actinopteri; order Siluriformes; family Trichomycteridae; genus Trichomycterus; species Trichomycterus rosablanca. The sequence goes on along the minus strand of NC_085994.1, from coordinate 24,724,217 downwards.
GTTTGCCAGAGAGCATATGGATGATCCAGAAGAGGATTGGGAGAATATCATGTGGTCAGATGAAACCAAAATGGAACTTTTTGGTAAAAACTCAACTCATCGTGTTTGGAGGAAGAAGAATGCTGAGTTGCATCCCAAGAACACCATACCTACTGTGAAGCATGGGGGTGGAAACATCATGCTTTGGGGCTGTTTTTCTGCAAAGGGGACAGGACGACTGATCCGTGTTAAGGGAAGAATGAACGGGGCCATGTATCGTGAGATTTTAAGCCAAGACCTCCTTCCATCAGTGAGAGCATTGAAGATGGAACGTGGCTGGGTCTTCCAGCATGACAATTATCCCAAACACACCGCTCGGGCAACGAAGGAGTGGCTCCGTAAAAAGCATTTCAAGGTCCTGGAGTGGCCTAGCCAGTCTCCAGACCTCAACCCCATAGAAAATTTGTGGAGGGAGTTGAAAGTCCATGTTGCCCAGCGACAGCCCCAAAACATTACTGCTCTAGAGGAGATCTGCATGGAGGAATGGGCCAAAATACCAGCTACAGTGTGTGCAAACCTGGTGAAGACTTAGAGGAAACGTTTGACCTCTGTCATTGCCAACAAAGGTTATGTTACAAAGTATTGAGTTGAACTTTTGAAAATTTAAAAATTTAAAAATCCTACAATGTGATTTCCTGGATTTTTTTACTCATTTTGTCTCTCATAGTTGAAGTGTACCTATGATGAAAATTACAGACCTCTCTCATCTTTCTAAGTAGGAGAACTTGCACAATCAGTGGCTGACTAAATGCATTTTGGCCCCACTGTAGTTAGTATAGTCCTAGTATTAAATTAACTTTAGTTTTTCGTGGTATAGTGGGTAGAGTTAATTATATAATGAATTAATAAATGAACTAATGAATGCATTCAACCATTTAAAAATAATAAAAAGATTAAATATAGTTGTTCCTTATTTGTTTGGTGTCCCTTTTAACTTAGCTCAGTAGCTATCCCATTATACCTGAACAGGATATCGGTGTGAAGTTTGGAGTTCTTATTTTGTTTAGAGGTTCGGTTTCTTTTACTTGGCAACTTATTTTAGGTGATTTTCTTGGTAATCTACCAAAAAGTGTCCTAAATTACCTGACTTCACCCAACATAATATACTGTTGTTTGTGTAACGTGGTAAGGTATTTTTTACACGGCTGGAAGCTCGGTGGCTGGTTCAGTAATGTAATGGAATACAGTAGGAGGAGCTTCTGGGTAAAATCAAGACTACCTTTCCTTTACCTCATGGAGTGCAGATCAGGGTGTGTCTCTCCGTACACAAGGCTGATTCGCATATATGCCACCCTGTTACATTATAAACAGTACATTTGGCTTCATCCTATGCCAACCGATACCAAACCTAGTGGCTTTAATTATGTAGTTAGTATGTTCCTAGTATTAAATTAACTTTGGTAAATTCTCCCACTAGGCTACATTAATTATGTAATGAATTAATAAATGAACTAATGAATGCATTCAACCATTTAAATATATATATAAAAAGATGAAATATAGTTGTTCCTTAATTAACTGGTTTGTTTGGCGTTTCTTTTAACTTAGCTTAGCAGCTATCCCATTATACCTGAACAGGATATCTGAGTGAGTTTGAGGGTCCTTGGTGTGTTTAAAGGTCCAACGTTTCTAAGGTATTTTACTTGGAAACTTATTTTAGGTGGTTGACTTGTTAATCTACCAAAAAGTGTCTTAAATTACCTGAATTCACCCTATTTAAAATAAAAAATACTGTTGTTTGTGTAACGGCTGGAAGCTCGGTGGCTGGTTCAGTACTGTAATGGAATAGAGTGGGAGGAGTTTCTGGGTAAAATCAAGACTACCTTTCCTTTACCTCACGCGTTACTCGTATACTCAGCGTTTACCGTATGTGTAGCTGCCAAGTGAAGGAAATAAGTCGACCATGTAACCGACATTTGAGTTCGTTTTAACGTTTTATCGTACATTAACCAGCTATGTGTTTAAATACAGTAGGTCGGTAAAATTTATGTAAGGTGGCCAAATGCGCGGAGTAAACGGGTTCACATGTTTACTGCTCTTTCTACAACTAGTGCTACTGCTGTCTGCACTTAAACCCAATTCAAAACACAATGTCCTCACTGTCAGAGAGGTAAGAAACTCACCTTTTATTCTTTGTTTTTTCTGTTTATTTTATTAATTTATTAAACTCCTGTGTTTAACATTAACATTAGGATTAAACTCTAATCATGTGGAATGCTAACCGTGTTCTTTTCTGTGATTTAAACACATAACTTGGTCCAAAAACTTCCTGAGATTATATGGGTGATTCTTCAATTGGGGAACTTTTACGTCCCTAGGTTATACATTTGTGTTAAAAATACTTTATTACAAAACAAATATTTTAGGTATTAAAAAGATCATTCATTGCATCACTAAAAAAATTACATACCAAAATAATTATAATTTCCATTTTTTATGATGATTTAAACATCAATATTTTGCTACTTTGGCCTTGTCCCCAACCCAGACTAAAACTTCTCTGCTCTAATAAAATGCTAAAAAGTGATCAATTCATTGTAAAAAAAAAATCACAATATGAGTTTTATAATAACTTAAAAAGAAACAAAATGTATTTTTTTTCATATTTGAACAACTTATGCATATTTTTGAGCAATATATTACTGTCCCCAGCATTATCGTCATTACCGCAACAGTGTATGGTTTCTGTAGGGAATCATTTGAAGGTAACACTTGTTTATGTTGTAACCATGGAAACAAAGACTCGCAAGGAAGCACATGCCAGCCATGAGAGAAGATTGACATTTTAATGTCTGGAAATGTGAGTAATTGAATCATGTATTCCTCCTGATCATAGAGTATATTTATTCAGCGTCATTATCATTTACATCAATATGGCAGTACTTTACCAAAAAAAAAGAAAAAGGAATTTACACATTATTTATATGTATTTAAAGTGCATCTTGTACTAGCTGTTGACTAGCTTTAGCAAATCCATGGCCTATCTAGTTTTTTTCTTTAAAAAAGTAAAAATGGTCATTACTGCAACACGTCATTACCAACACATAATGACATTTTGCTATGCCACTACGCAAATAACTATGAAATGTTAAAATTCTATATAAGCTCAGTTGTAGCCATCATTAAGTCTTTGCTCTAAAGCATGTAAGCATTATCTTGACATAATTAAAACTAAATTATTACTAATTTTATTTTTCAAAAGTTAAGATGGTAAAAAGAGCCCACAATTGAATAATCATCCATATATATATATATATGTATATGCTGTAATTATTTGTTTTGACCTGCAGTAAATTCATAAAGTTTTTTTGTCATAATGCATTCTTTATGTTGCCATTATTTAGTCAGAGAACAGACCAAAATCTGACCAAAAACTGTTGCAGGAATATAAGAAATCCTTAGATTGCATCAGTGCATTGTGTTCACAGCGTGTGCTTTTAAAAATAAGTGAGAAAAAGAATAAATGCGTAAATGATGGTGGAAATTACAGAAGGTGTTTTAGACCCCTTTCAAATTCCCCCTCCCCTGTTTTCTCTCTAATCTGATGTTGTGAGTTAATGAGTCAGACAGAGAAGTGGTTTTTAACCTTTTCTTTTTAATATAAACTCAGAATCAAAGCGAACACAATGTGGTAGACTTGTAGGCGTTATGCAAAAGGAATTGTTCAATCTGAATGAATCAGAAGAAATGAAAACAATACTTCATCAGACGCTGTTTTCTACAGTGCTGATTGAGCTGTGTTTTGGCTTTTCAAAAAGAAACCAGAAAAGTGAAAATCCCTTCTATTTGACTGTTTTCATGACTTGTGATACTTTGTGACTCACTTGTTGCAGTATAGTAGCGTGAGATTGTATAGGTGAAATAGCCCTTTCAAAAAAGCAAGAGGAACAGAAACCCCCAGATATTTAGTGCTTTGAAAAGTGTCAAATCCTGTACATTTACATTTACGTTTTCGGCATGTCTTTATCCAAAGTGACTTACATTACAGTTACAGTATACAGTCTGAGCAACTGAGGGTTAAGGGCCTTGCTCAAGGGCCCAACATCAGCAACCTGCAAGTGATGGGGCTTGAACCAGCGACCTTCTGATTACTAGTCCAGTACCATAACCACTAGGCTACAGCTTGCCCGTAAACTGTAAACCGTTCTATCTACGCACCTGATTATGAGATTGTTGGACACCTTATTCCAAATGAATGCGGAGCTCCCCTGCTTTCGCAAGTTATAACAGCCTCCACTGTTCTGAAAAGGCTTTTTCACAAGATTTTGGGATGTCTTCAGGGATTTGCATACATTGATTTTATTTAATGATGTATTAACGCCGCTGCTAGGGATGTCAATGATTAACGATATATTATAACTGACATAGGAGTCATTGTTCCATTAATGCTACTGGTTAACAATGGCATTCAAATTCATTTACATTAGATGAAAAAGAGATGCTGCAGTCTATACAGGGTAAGAACGGCGACTTTAAAAATAATTTATGTCAAGTCAAATTTATTTATATGGCGCTTTTTACAGTGAACATTGTCTCAAATCAACTTTACAGAATCCAGGACCAACAGACCAAAAATCTCTATTGAGCAAGCCAAGAGCGACAGTGGCAAGGAAAAACTCCCTTAAAATTACAGGAAGAAACTTTGAGAGGAACCAGACTCAGCAGGGACCCATCCTTCTTGGGTGGCCTGGAGGATACTTTAAATAAATACGATTTAAACAAATCATGCAAACACAAAATTTAATTGAACTGAAAGTTATAACTAGCAAAATAAATAAATAGCTAAATAAATAATTGGAGTTCTTCCTTGTTCAGTCCAGTCTGTGATAGTCTGTTGTAAGTTTTGGACATTTTTGGTGCAAACACACCAGCTTTCTGTCACATCCAGCAGGAGCAGCTTTGTTGGCACTGCAGTCTCGACTTGCAGTCTTTAACCTTAGAAGGGTAAACAGGTTTCCTTCAGAACCACCTCAGGGTAATAGAACAGAAGATGTAGTTACAATGTGAAATCATTAAGAGTAAAATGTCAGTTTTACAGAGACTCCGGCACCCCGAATTATTACAGCATAACTAAAAGGGAGAGCGAGCAGGTAACAAGGTCATGAACTCCCAAGCGCTACGCCTTTGTCTATATATATATATATATATATATATATATATATATATATATATATATATATATATATATATTAGGGCTGTCGAAGTTAACGCGATAATAACGCATTAACGCGATCTCAATTTAACGCGATTAAAAAAAATAGTGCCGTTAACGCAAATTCTAGTTCATGTTGAGACTTGACTGGTAGAACAAACGTTTTAATGTCGGACTTGCCACCGTTTTTCATTTGCGGTTTGTTAACATAATGTAACCGAGCGTAGTGATGTACTTGCTTAATAAATAAATAAATACACGCTATATTCACAAGTTGTCGGGAGCAGAACACTTTTATTAACTTATTCTGTTACGGTAACAAATACCGGAAAGCTGAGTCAAGCACGTTAGTCCATGAACTATGGAAGCCCCAAAGGGTCAAAACACACTCACTTCGTGTAGAAACGTCCATCAAACCATTGTCACGATACAACCACAGAAAAGTCTGTTACAATAACTACGCCTTATCCCACCTAACGCACCGCTGATCTACAATGTTTGCTGATGGAGACATTTTAACCTACAATCTGACATTTACTGCCTAGTATGTGAGTGAATAAAACTCCCTTACAGTTTTCTCTTGTCCCAGCAGTTTTTAACATAAGTACATTTAGCATAAAATGTGTTTACCATTTTAATTGTAACATTTCACTTAAAAATCCTTGTTTTCTATAACATTTACACAGACTTTTTTTAATGCGATTAATCGCGATTAACTATATGAAATTCTGAGATTAATCGCGATTAAAATTTTTAATCGTTTGACAGCCCTAATATATATATATATATATATATATATATATATATATATATATATATATATATATATATATATATATATATATATATATATATATATTTTTTTTTTTTTTTTAAAGACTAATCAAAAGCCTGAGTAAATAAATATGTTTTCAGTCTAGACTTGAACATAGAGACTGTGTCTGAGTCCTGAACAGAGGCAGGAAGATTATTCCAAAGTTGTGGAGCTTTGTAAGAAAATGCTCTTTCACCAGCCGTGATATTTTTAATTCTAGGAACTATAAGTAACCCTGCATCTTGTGCTGGGCTGTAGTGCTCAGTAGGTTCACTCAGATACTATGGAGCCAGACCATGTTGCCATTTATAAGTTAGTAAAAGTATTTTGTAATTGTAGTATAAAGATGATGTGCATATGCCACCTCTGTTTTCACACTGCATTTGGAGATACGAATCCAACCATCTCTTTATGCCTTTATATTGTCTAAAGGATGAACAGCAAAAACTGTTAACCATTGCACAGGCTGTGAAGCTAGTTTGCATTTGTATACAGTCTGTCCGCATGGTAAAATATGCACGTATTGATTTTTTAATTAATGTGGATATTTTGCATCATTACAATCGTATTTTGTCCCAGTACAAATGTGAAAATCTGCTTACTTAATGCTAAGCTTAATAAGGTGCTCAGGTGGAACAGTGGGAAGACAAGGGATGATTTTTAATAAATGTAAGGATCCCAAGTTATAAAAAGGACAATGAAAGGAGGATTCTGGAAATTCGATCTAGTGCAAAGAATTAGAGGTAGAAAATGGGTCAACCACGGGCTGCACTTGTAGGAAAACATCACAGCATTTAAATGACCTGTGCTCTGTGCTTTTTGTGTTCTAAGTTGGTGAATTAGCAGTCAAGCTATACATATATTCCTGTGCTTAGGACCATTCATTGTTAAAACTGTCACTGTTAGAGTACTCGGCAAAGCGTTATGTCATTGCTAAAGAAACACACACAATTTTTACCTAAAAATCTAATTCTGCTGTAGAGCCGCATGTAATTCTGCAAATAGACGCATGTTCTCGATCCCTGTACTATGTGAAATGTTCTGAGATTCTAACATGATTCTCTGCCACTTTTAATTTGCTTCTTTGTTTTCTCTCTTTAGGAATGTCCTGATGCTGGTAAGTAACAACACAGGTTGTGTTCAGCTTTTTTCAACAGCCTTTTGTTTCTGGTTCTACAGAAGAAATAGGTTAGATACCTGTGCTGCAAATGTAAACACTATGTTGTAAAAGTATGCGACTGTACGCTTGTTGTACATCTTGTTTCTAAACCATAAGCATGTATTTGGCGGTTCCCTTCCAGCCCCTTAGCAGCATTGCTCTGGTCATGTTATGGCTATAAAAATCAACTTCTGCAGGGTCTGCAGGGTGGAAACAGACCTCTGGGAGCACAAATTGGAAGCTAATGCATCTATGATCATGTAGTCTATAGTCTATAGTCATTTACATTTACAGCATTTATTAGACGCTTTTATATTTTCATTTTATACCACTACTATATCCTGGGCAGGGTGGGTCTGGCTTTTCTGAAATCACTGGGCACAATGCAGAAACACATGCAGGGTCTTGGGCATCCACAATGTCTCACAGATATAGCCAATTATGTCTGTATGTAGAATCACTTATTGATTTTTCCTGCAATCCTGAGTTTTTCCATCACATTCCATCACATTTGCTTTTGCTTTATTCATTGTTTCATTAGAAAGCATTTTAGGTTGAATGTGTGGCCAAATGCTAGAACATTTGTGTTTTTTCCTCTGAATGTTATTTACATGTTTATACAGATGAGAAGCAGAACTTGCCCACGCTGAACCTCTCCGTTGTTGTGCGTAATGGTTCTGATATGTGCGTGCGTATGCGTCTGCGCATGGAGCCCCTGTGTAAGTAAATACGTTACAGATTTACATGTGGTTAAACAAATGTACAAAGAGAAGAAACAAGTATGCATCCATTTTTGCATTTGTTATTTAAAGACTGTAATATACACCATATTGCCAAAAGTATTCGCTCGTCTGCCTTCACACGCATATGAACTTGAGTGACGTTCCATTATTAATCCATAGGGTTTAATATGTCGGCCCACCCTTTCCACAAGGTTTAGGAGTGTGTTTATGGGAATTTTGGACCATTCTTCCAGAAGTGCATTTGTGAGGTCAGACTCTGATGTTGGACGAGAAGGCCTTGTTTACAGTCTCCGCTTTAATTCATCCCAAAGGTGTTTTATCAGGTTGAGGTCAGGATAGTGCAGGCCAGTCAAGTTCTTCCACACCAAACCCGCTCATCCATGTCTTTATGGATCTTGCTTTGTGCACTGGTGTGCAGTCATGGTGGAACAGGAAGGGGCCATCCCCAAACTGTTCCCACAAAGTTGGGAGCATAATATTGTCCAGAATCTCTTGGTATGCTGAAGCATTAAGAGTTCCTTTCACTGGAACTAAGGGGCCGAGCCCGACTCCTGAAAAACAATCCCACACCATAATCCCCTCTCCACCAAACTTTACATTTGGCACAATGCAGTCAGACAAGTACCGTTCTCCTGGCAACCACCAAACCCAGACTCATCCATCGGATTGCCAGACGGAGAAGCGTGATTCGTCACTCCAGAGAACACGTCTCCACTGCTCTAGAGTCCAGTGCCGGCGTGCTTTACACCACTGCATCCGACACTTTGCATTGCGCTTGGTGATGTAAGGCTTGGATGCAGCTGCTCGGCCATGGAAACCCATTCCATGAAGCTCTACACACTGTTCTTGAGCTAATCTGAAGGCCACATGGAGATTGGAGGTCTGTAGCAATTGACTCTGCAGAAAGTTGGCGACCTCTGCGCACTATGCGTCTCAGCATCCGCTGACCCCGCTCTGTCATTTTACGTGGCCTACCCTTTGGTGGCTGAGTTGCTGGAAGTGATTGGAACACCTACATTTAATTATTTGGATGAGTAAGTAAATACTTTTGGCAATATAGTGTATATCCACTTCAGTTTACTGTTATCATTAGGACAAAATGTGCTTCCTGTCACAGACCTCGTTTTTTAAAAATCACAGATTTTAAAGAAAAATTATAAATCATTAAATAACACTTATTAATTAAATAATGTCCTTGTTTTGACATACCCCCCTTTGCGTCCACATAATCGGTTGGGAGTTTTTCAAACTCAGTTCCAGAGTAGTGTTTTTAGCTGCTTAAGGCTTCGACATCTTGGACATTTTGTCTAACCAATTGCTAGTGTAGCCGAGCGTCTTTAGAGTTTGCTGAGTTTAAGAGAGAAATTAACTAGACAAACTATCGGGAGCATAATACTTTACTGGCTTGTTCTTTTGAGGTGCAGCACAGACTAGAGAGAGATGATCATGTGTGTAGAGAGGCACACTTTTCTATTGATTATGGAATCCCCAAAGGGACAAAATACACTCAATACGTAACATATACAGTGAGGAAAATAAGTATTTGATCCCCTGCTGATTTTGTAAGTTTACCCCCTTACAAAGACTTGAACAGTCTATAATTTTTATGGAAGGTTTATTTTAACAGAGAGAGACAGAATATCAAAATCCAGAAAAAAAACATTAAATAAAAGTTATAAATTAATTTGTATTTAATTAAGGGAAATAAGTATTTGATCCCCTATCAACCAGCAAGAATTCTGACCCCCACAGACCGGTTATGTGCACAAAAGGCACACAAATTAGTCCTGTCCCTGCATAAAAGACTCCTGTCACAGAATCAGGTTCTTCTGTTCAAATCTCTCGACCACCATGGGCAAGACCAAAGAGCTATCAAAGGACGTCAGGGACAAGATTGTAGACCTGCACAAGGCTGGAATGGGCTACAAGACCATCAGCAAGAAGCTTGGTGAGAAAGAGACCCCTGTTGGCACGATAATTCGAAAATGGAAGAAATACAAGATCACAGTCAATCGCCCTCGCTCTGGAGCTCCATGCAAGATCTCACCTGGTGGGGTAAGAATGATTCTGAGAAAGGTGAGGTCAGTCCAGAATTACATGGGAGGAGCTTGTCAATGATCTCAAGGGAGCTGGGAGCAGAGAAATGCTGGATATGACCCCAAGAACACCATCCCCACTGGGCATTTCTCTGCCTCCAAACACGGCGAGTGGAGTTGATGCCAAAGAGCTCAATTTTGGTCTCATCTGACCATATCACATTCTCCCAAGCTTTCTCTGAATCATTCAGGTGTTCATTGGCAAACTTCAGACGGGCCTGTACATGAGCCTTCTTGAGCAAAGGGACTTTGCGGGCACTGCAGGATCTTAATCCATTACGGCGAAGTGTGTTACCAATGGTTTTCTTGGTGACTGTGCTCCCAGCTCCCTTGAGATCATTGACAAGCTCCTCCCGTGTAATTCTGGCCTGACCTCACCTTTCTCAGAATCATTCTTACCCCACCAGGTGAGATCTTGCATGGAGCTCCAGAGAGAGGGCGATTGACTGTGACAGGAGTCTTTTATACAGGGACAGGACTAATTTGTGTGCTTTTTGTGCACATAACTGGTCTGTGGGGGTCAGAATTCTTGCTGGTTGGTAGGGGATCAAATACTTATTTCCCTTAATTAAATACAAATTAATTTATAGCTTTTATTTAATGTTTTTTTTCTGGATTTTTTTTTGATATTCTGTCTCTCTCTGTTAAAATAAACCTTCCATAAAAATTATAGACTGTTCAAGTCTTTGTAAGGAAGTAAACTTACAAAATCAGCAGGGGATCAAATACTTATTTTCCCCACTGTACATCAAACATTGTTGACACACTTCACCACAGAAAAGTCTGTTACACTAATTTAATTGCTAGGACCGCCTCATATTGCATATTGCACTTCATATTTCATACGGTACAGGAATAAAATATATTAAATCACTAAACACAAACCTTAAAATTCTTTTTTAAATCAGTCTAATATCAAGTGGTATCTGGAGGAGCTTTTCTTCAAAGATGTTTCTGAATTTGGCAGCATTTATTTATCCCTCAATTTTTACCTCAGGTATCTCTTACCCTGCTACTGAGAAGCAACTTCACAACATGCTGGTCTCACCATCATGTTTTACTGTAAACATTTCAGTCAGTACAACGAGTACAACTGCAGGTACAAACTTCATGGAAACCACAAGTAATGTGTGCCATTCAGGATTTCACAATGTGCGTCACTTCACCAGCACTACATTTTTTTCCAAAAAATGTCAGAGGAGATGAACTTACCAGCATCCCTTTGGCCAATCAAGCTATGCTGCTTGGCAAAATTCACAGCTTGCTAATAAAATTGTTCTTGCTGCTGAAAGCAGTTCAGCATAGTTGTAGACACATGTAGTAGTTATTAAAAAAAAAAAGTGGTAGATTTTTATAACAGGACTTTCTCCAGGATGAGGAAAAAACATTGTTATGTGAAAGTGAAATGATGTGAAAATGATGTTTAGATTGTAAATAGGAATTATTGATTGTAAAACACTAGGTAAAGTATAACAAAAAGTTACGTAGAAGCCAGCAGTTTCTCAGAATAATAAATTATCAGCCATGGATTTCGGTGTAATTAGCATTTAGATGAATTAGAATAGAATAGTAATCCGCTCAGGTGGCGCAGCAGTAAAAACATACACTGCAACCAGAGCTGGATCTCGAGTACGTCGTATCGAATCCAGCTCTGCCTTACCGGCTTGAGGCTGAGTGGCAATATGAACAATGTTTGGCCCGTTGTTCAGTTGGGGGCGGGACAGAGGGCCGGATGTGGGTCCCTCTCTGTCAGAATGGCAATTACGACCTCTGCTGGCTGATTTGAGGCGCCTGCACAGAGATGAGGAAGGAGTGCTCTTAGGGTGTGTCTCTCCGCATGCAACGCTAGGTGGCACACCACTCGTCAATATGTGGGTGGCAAAAATGCATATGGCTTGCTGCTCATATGTCGGAGGGAATGTGGGTTAGCTTTGATCTCCTCGGTCAGGGTTTGGCAGTGTTCGGCATAGGCAGAGAGGAAGCACAATGCAAATTGGACGCGCTAAAAGGGGGAGAAAAAAGGGGAGAAAAAAAAAAGAATAGAATAGAATGTTTTTATTTGTCGTATATACATATACACGTGTACAGTACAACGAAATTCTTTCTTCATAAATCCCAGCTTGTTTGGAAGCTGGGGTCAGAGTGCAGGGTCAGCCATGGTACGGTACACCTGGAGCAGAGAGGGTTAAGAACCTTGCTCAAGGGCCTAACAGTGGCTGCAGTGCTGGGATTCGAACTCTCAACCTTTATGTTAATAGCCCGAAGCTCTACTCACTAGGCTACCACTGTCCCTAAGACCAATGATTAGACCAGTGATCAGATGAAAATATACCTCTTTGTTATTAATCCACTTGTTTATGTATAAAGAAAAAGGGTTGGGTGAACAACCCTGGGAATACCATATTAACAGTGTGGTATGGAGGTGGAAGCATCATGATTTAAGACAGCGTCTCTATTAATGCTTTATCCAGTCATTATACATCATCAAAGAAAACTGAATGGAGTGATGTTTGGTGACATTTCAGTCAAGAAACTGAATCTGGAAAGACCAGTCCCATCAGAGGGACCCTAGTATCATTGGGGGATTGTAGGCCATTTGCCAAGCAAACCAGACACAGAAGTGAGCTCACCACCAGAAGTGAGCTGGCCCCAAGTGCAGGGGGCAACTGGCCAGCCACCAAAATTAAAAATAGTTGGCACCCAGGTGGTGCTAGCACACCAGCGCTAAGATTCTGAACACCCTAGTTCAAGTCTCGGCTCTGCTACCGGTCAGCTGGGCGCCATCTAGCAGGCACAATTAATTGACAGTGCCTGCAGCAGACACAAATTGGCAACCGTGTCTGCTGGGTGGGGAAATGACTGGACTAAGTGACTCCCTAAGTGCTAGGTTGAACCACAACCAAGGCCAGTCAGACACCTACTTGGTCCACCAGTCAAATGATGCAAGGTCAAGATCTCGATGCTTCTCTTTCTGAGTTAAACTAGATAAGAAAAAGATGGGAGGAAAGGGGAAACAAAGGGAAGTCGATTTAGTGAACCAGTACAGTACATGATTTAAACTGAATCGATTATGGACTCCAGATTGCAAAGCCATAACATTAAAACCACCTCCTTGTTTCTACACTCAGTGTTCATTTTATCAGCTCCACTTACCATATAGAAGCACTTTGTAGTTCTACAATTACTGACTATAGTCCATCTGTTTCTCTGCATGCTTTGTTAGCCCCCTTTCATACTGTTCTTCAATGGCCAGGACTCTTCCAGGACCACTACAGAGCAGGTATTATTTGGGTGGTGGAACATAGCACTGCAGTTACACTGCAATGGTGGTGGTGTGTTAGTGTGTATTGTACTGGTATGAGTGGATAAGACACAGCAATGCTGATGGTGTTTTTAAACATCTCACTGTCACTGCTGGACTGAGAATAGTCCACCAACCAACAATATATCCAGCCAACAGCGCCCCGTGAGCAGCGTCCTGTGACCACTGATGAAGGTCTAGAAGATGACCAACTCAGACAGCAGCAATAGATGAGCCATCGTCCCTGACTTTACATTTACAAGGTGGACCAACTAGGTAGGAGTGTCTAATAGAGTGGACAGTGAGTGGAAACAGTATTTAACTCCACCACCTAAACCTAATATCTACTCTGTGGGGGTCCTGACCATTGAAGAACAGAGTGAAAGCAGGCTAAAAACATATGTAGAGAAACAGATGGACTACAGTCAGTAATTGTAGAACTACAATGTGCTTCTATATGGTAAGTGAAGATGATAAAATGGACAGTGAATGTAGAAACAGGGAGATGGTTTTAATGTTATGGCTGATCAGTGTATTTGTCAACAATGATTTTGCAATGTAGTACTAATGTTCTTCTTTTTTAAGTCGATGTATGTGCACTAACAGTATATTAAATATCCAATGCAAAAATGGTTGAAAATTTGTTGATGAAAAAGAGGTTTATTATGTTTTAATTTCTGACGCAACAACCTACTTTCTATGTTTGCAGCAGCCAACAAAAACCTAGAGATCAGATATACGGAATTATCAACTAGACGTTTCAAAAGTTTGTCAATCAGGAGAAGTCGTCATAAAACCAACAGCCTTTTGGTGGGTTCTGATGTGTCTATTTGCAAATGCCACAATAAGTGTTTTGAATTCACTTTCGATGTCTAAGAATTAATGTTTGGACTTATGAAATATGCTTTTTTTTCTTGCTGTAGTGGAAATGGCTTGACCTCAAGGGCAGGAGAGTAAACATTACATCCAACTGCTTCTCTACTGATCTGGATGGCAGAAGAAAACCTGTGGTATGAATCAATATGGTTGACATTTTAGATAATTGTATTCTTGTTTAAGAAAGTCTGTTGTGTTCCAAATTAGTGGATTAGTCCTGTGAGGCCAGTCTACATTCACTTGAGATTTTAGGGGCACTAAATTTAGTGTGGCCACTTGCACCTTGGTGGCTCAGTGGTAGAATGTACTAACTTCGGATCTCAGTGGCGCTATCAGCCAGTCGTTCATCTACACAGACATGAAAGCTTTAGAAAAGTTCTTTGTGGAGACTGGCATGTCTGTCATGCTGTTCTTCAATGGTCAGGACTCTCCCAGGACCACTACAGAGCAGGCATTATTTGGGTGGTGGATCATTCTCAGCACTACAGTGACACTGACATGGTGGTGGTGTGTTAGTGTGTGTTGTGCTGGTATGAGTGGATAAGAGTTTTTAAACAAATCACTGCCGGACTGTGGGCAGCGTCCTGTGACCACTGATGAAAGTCTATAAGATGACCAACTCAAACAGCAGCAATAGATGAGCGATCGTCTCTGACTTTACATCTACAAGGTGGACCAACTAGGTAGGAGTGTCTAATAGAGTGGACAGTGAGTGGACACGGTATTTAAAAACTCCAGCAGCGCTGCTGTGTCTGATCCACTCACCACCACCATGTCAGTGTCACTGCAGTGCTGAGAATGATCCACCACCTAAATAATACCTGCTCTGTGGGGGTCCTGACCATTAAAGAAAAGGGTGAAAGCAGGTTAAAAAAGTATGTAGAGAAACAAATGGTAATTGTAGACCTACAAAGTGCTTCTATATGGTAAGTGGAGCTGATAAAATGGACAATGAGTGTAGAAACAAGGAGGTGGTTTTAATGTTATGGCTGATCGGTGTATGCTAACGGGTGTCCATATACTTTTAGCCAGTTTGACTTGTTTGACCATAAGAAAAGCTTTATTTGGTAGTGAAGACTGAAGTACTGTACATTGTTGTTGTTGTTCACATTGTGTGCTTCTTTCGCCCTCTAGTGGGAGTTGCAGTATGACTGTTTCCAGGCTCACGTTGGCCATAGGGTTCAGGTGCATGTGCTGGGCCTCAACAGTACACTTTCCAGCTATTTGCCCATTGAACACCAATCACCAGGAGGTAATTCATCAATTTTTCATTCTGTCATTTTCTCAATAAAAACGTTTGTGAACCATTATGACCACCGACAGGTGAAGTGAATAGCACTGATTATCTCTTCATCACGGCACCTATTAGTGGATGGGATATATTAGGCAGCAAGTGAACATTTTATCCTCAGCGAGTTTGACAAGGGCCAAATTGTGATGGCTAGACGACTGGGTCAGGGCATCTCCAAAACTGCAGCTCTTGTGGGGTGTTCCCGATCTGCAGTGGTCAGTATCTATTAAACGTGGTCCAAGGAAGGAACAGTGGTAAACCGGCGACATTGATGCACGTGGGGAGTGAAGGCTGACCCGTGTGGTCCGATCCAACAGACGATCTACTGTAGCTCAAATTGCTGAAGAAGTTAATGTTGGTTCTGATAGAAATACACAGTGCATTGCAGTTTGTTGCGTATGGGGCTGCATAGCCGCAGACCAGTCAGGGTGCCCATGCATGACCCCTGTCCACTGCCGAAAGCGCCAACAATGGGCATATGTGAGCATCGGAACTGGACCATGGAACAATTTGTTTATATTTACAAAATACAATTAAGTTGCTCAGCAACAACAGTGGACATTTTTTTGTACTTTTATCATATAAAGGTTAAAAATTCCCAGATTCTTGTTTTTATTGCTTTTTACAAAATGTCCCAACTCTTTAAGAAATTGGGTTTTTACTTTGCTGTTTAACATGATTCAAAACTAAACTAAACTAAACACATATCCATATGAGCATTGTTTTCTTGTTTAGAGTTTAAATTATTTTAATGATTAATATAATTGAAAATATGCATTTGTGTGTAATGCATAATAGTTTCCTCCTATAACCTGAAATTGTTTAACAAAGTTTCTTAGAGGGGATGCCTTAAAGGGGAGGCAAAAAAAGACATCACTGATCAAACAATGACATCAGTTAATTAGTGAATTATTACCATCCCCATCACAATCTTTCTTAGCAGCATTGTGTGAAGTTCTTCAGTTTAAAAGATTATCAGGTTATAAAATCAAACCGGAAAGTCTGCACACCCTCTTTCACCTTCTCCATGTTTTATTACATTACAGACTCATTCTATAATAGATTGAGTTCATTTTTTGTCACAAAATTCTGCACAAAACAGCCCACAATGACAAAGTGAAAGCAGGTTTTTAGACAGTTTATTTTATTAAAAATCAAAATGTAAAATATCATATGTACACAAGTGTGCACACTCTTTGATACGACACCCAAAAGTGAGCTGAGGTGCATTTTGTTTTCACTGATACTGCTTGAGATGTTTCTACAATTTAATTGGAGTCCACCAGTGGTAAATTCAATTGATTGGACATGATTGGGGATTGCCAACACCTGCCTATATAAGGTCCCACAGTTAACAGTGCATATCAGAGCAAACTCCAAGCCATGGGGTCAAAGGAATTATCTGCAGAACTCAGAAACGGGATTGTGTCAAGGCATAGATCTGGAGAAGGTACAGAAAAACTGCTGCAGGAACCCGAGGGTCACTCTGACAGAGCTCCAGGGTATCCCTGTGGAGATGGGAGAAGAAAACCTGCTCCAGAGCGCTCTGGACATCAGACTGGGGTGAAGGTTTACCTTCCAACATGACAACGACCTGAAGCACACAGCCAAGAGAACAAAGGAGTGGCTTCAGAGAAAGTCTTTTAATCTCTTTGAGTGGCCCAGCCAGAGCCCAGACCTGAATCCAACAATAGAATGAGTCTGTAACGTAATAAAACGTGGAGAAGGTGAAAGGGGTGTGCAGACTTTCTGGCTTGACTGTATTTGAGTCTTGGTTCTGGTTCTAGCCTTGCTGTTTGTTTTCATGATTTTTTCATGATTAAGCGCCCTTGGGATTGTGAAAGGCACTATATAAATGTAACATATTATTATTATTATTATGATTTTAGTACTATGTGTCTCACTTTTGCCTGTTCCCCGGCAACATGTCCTTCATTATGCTTATGGAAATTGGATTGGATTCTTGAAGTAAACCATCTGCTTAGGATACTGGCATCCTTCCCTTCTTGCTGGTATCACAGACTTGGGCATTTCAAAACACAGTTAATTTGTAAACCATTATGGTAATGCATGACTAGTGTGTTTTGCGCCATTGTCATATTGCTTCCTTTGTAGTTCTTGAAGGGGGTATTGCCTTCGCCCAGCTTTAGGCACACACTCCCCCTCCCTTCACAGACATAGACATGTTGGCTATTTTATTAGCTATGCCTACCATACAGATGAACTAGGTGGGTATGCAATTACTGACTGTACGTTTATGTTTACGGCATTTAAAGGACGCTTTTTTCTTTATTGTGACAGAACACAGTTCAAGCTGTTGAGGGTTAAAGTCTTTGCTCAAGGGCCCAACAATGGCAGCTTGGTGGTTTTGGGGTGCGACTTAAACCAAGCACCATTTAATAGTCCAGCTGCTTAACCGCCGAGCTAACATCTGTTGCTCTGTACACTTTGTTTCCCCCATTTGCCCTATTTATCAGCCTCACAAGACCCCCACTGACCAGAAGTTATTTAGGTCCATTCTCAGCGATGCAATGACACTAACATGGTAATGTAGTAAATGCAGCAGTGTTGTTGGGAATTTTAAATGCCCTCACCTTTAATGCTGGGCGGACATAAGTGCCCCAGCCGAAAATAAAGCATCCAGCGGTATGATATCTTAAGTCTCTAACTGTTCACCCAGGAGTGCTAACAGAGTATGTGTTCCTAATAAAGAGGCCTGTAGGTTTGATTTTTATTAAAAATCCCAACAACACTGCTGTACCTGATACACTTATACAAGAATAGCACACACAACCATGTTAATGTCATTGCAGGACTAAATTTGATCTGGTCAGTGGGGGTCCCATTTGATTGGCTTTAGGCACATTTAATAAATTTAATAAATGTGGTCCAAGAGGTAGGAAAGTGTACAGGGCAACATATGGTCTACAGTCAGTAACTGTATACCCACAAAGTTCATCTGTATGATAGTTGCAGCTTATAAAATGATCAGATGATGTATGTACCAAATGGTGTACCTACTAAGTGCAATATTATGTATGTGTAATAACAGTATGTGTAATGTGTTTGTTTTTTATGTGTACACCAACAGGAGATCCAGTACCTGTGTACAGTGTAACCGTGGATATCCCTTCTAAACGTTTCATGGTTGCCATAGAAGCAGGGCAAGAAGTGTTTATGAAATTGTGCCACAAAAGCCTGGAGGTGGTGTGTACTGGAAAGTCACCTCAACTGGTAAGTATCTGGACACCTTTCGTCCACCGTGTCCTCCTAATCTGCTTGTATCCAATTCCCCAAATTGTAGCTGCCAGATCCGGCCCACCACGTCATTTTATGTGGCCCGCGAGAGCTTAAACGACTGTATGATTGTTGTGATGGTTCGAGTCGTTACAGAGACGCACTTATACAGTGTATCACAAAAGTGAGTACACCCCTCACATTTCTGCAAATATTTTATTATATCTTTTCATGGGACAACACTATAGAAATAAAACTTGGATATAAGTTAGAGTAGTCAGTGTACAACTTGTATAGCAGTGTAGATTTACTGTCTTCTGAAAATAACTCAACACACAGCCATTAATGTCTAAATGGCTGGCAACATAAGTGAGTACACCCCACAGTGAACATGTCCAAATTGTGCCCAAAGTGTCAATATTTTGTGTGACCACCATTATTATCCAGCACTGCCTTAACCCTCCTGAGCATGGAATTCACCAGAGCTGCACAGGTTGCTACTGGAATCCTCTTCCACTCCTCCATGATGACATCACGGAGCTGGTGGATGTTAGACACCTTGAACTCCTCCACCTTCCACTTGAGGATGCGCCACAGGTGCTCAATTGGGTTTAGTCCTTCACCTTTACCTTCAGCTTCCTCAGCAAGGCAGTTGTCATCTTGGAGGTTGTGTTTGGGGTCGTTATCCTGTTGGAAAACTGCCATGAGGTCCAGTTTTCGAAGGGAGGGGATCATGCTCTGTTTCAGAATGTCACAGTACATGTTGGAATTCATGTTTCCCTCAATGAACTGCAGCTCCCCAGTGCCAGCAACACTCATGCAGCCCAAGACCATGATGCTACCACCACCATGCTTGACTGTAGGCAAGATACAGTTGTCTTGGTACTTCTCACCAGGGCGCCGCCACACATGCTGGACACCATCTGAGCCAAACAAGTTTATCTTGGTCTCGTCAGACCACAGGGCATTCCAGTAATCCATGTTCTTGGACTGCTTGTCTTCAGCAAACTGTTTGCGGGCTTTCTTGTGCGACAGCTTCCTTGTGGGATGACGACCATGCAGACCGAGTTGATGCAGTGTGCGGCGTATGGTCTGAGCACTGACAGGCTGACCTCCCACATCTTCAACCTCTGCAGCAATGCTGGCAGCACTCATGTGTCTATTTTTTAAAGCCAACCTCTGGATATGACGCCGAACACGTGGACTCAACTTCTTTGGTCGACCCTGGCGAAGCCTGTTCCGAGTGGAACCTGTCCTGGAAAACCGCTGTATGACCTTGGCCACCATGCTGTAGCTCAGTTTCAGGGTGTTAGCAATCTTCTTATAGCCCAGGCCATCTTTGTGGAGAGCAACAATTCTATTTCTCACATCCTCAGAGAGTTCTTTGCCATGAGGTGCCATGTTGAATATCCAGTGGCCAGTATGAGAGAATTGTACCCAAAACACCAAATTTAACAGCCCTGCTCCCCATTTACACCTGGGACCTTGACACATGACACCAGGGAGGGACAACGACACATTTGGGCACAATTTGGACATGTTCACTGTGGGGTGTACTCACTTATGTTGCCAGCTATTTAGACATTAATGGCTGTGTGTTGAGTTATTTTCAGAAGACAGTAAATCTACACTGCTATACAAGTTGTACACTGACTACTCTAAGTTATATCCAAGTTTCATGTCTATAGTGTTGTCCCATGAAAAGATATAATGAAATATTTGCAGAAATGTGAGGGGTGTACTCACTTTTGTGATACACTGTAATTTAATGGGACACCTGCGCCTTTAAGGGCAACCGGTGACATCGTAGTCATGGCAACTAACTTTGACCTTCGCTAGAAGCCATGTGACTTTTACGGCAAAAGAACGCGGGAAGTAATGTAAACAATAATAATAAATATAAATAATTATCTTGCAGTATAATACCAAAGCATCATCTGTAAGTAGTGGCGTTTATATTCTCAGTTGTTTGTAAATGATTAGTGAGTATATCACAGCGTTTTAGTTACAAATTTACCATAATTAAATACTATTGTTACCATTACTATAGCAATTAGTATCTTTACACAAAATGCTAACTCGTTAGCGCTATTTTACGTTTGGTTAAATCTCATATTGTACCAGATGCAACACTTGACTACACCTGTGTGCTTGTACTGTATTAAGTTCTTTATTGTTTTTATTGTTTGTATTTTTACTTCATTCTGGTGCACACAGTGTATCACACAGCTGGGAAGCAAATAAAACCGACTGTATTCTGAAGGGAGCTGTCTGTCTGTCTGTCTGTCTGTCTGTCTAGCTGAGCAAGGGGGATAAACTCTTAGTGAGGGCAAAACAATTGTCTTAAAATACACTGTAAAATCCTACATTAACTGCATCTCTCAAAATGCATGCTGATTTTGTGACCTGCAAAGTGACACATCCCGCCAGTAGATGATGTTAAGAAATATTTACACATAATCCCAAAATGTGCAACAAGATAAGTAAGAAAATTAAGCAGAAGGAGGAAATTTAATGAAGGTGAAAACAAGTTTGTGCTTCAGGAAGGGTGCATCACTTGTGTTATGAGGCCGTGTCTGTGGTAAAGGAGGACAATATAAATGCAGAATTCAGCCTCCAAGAAAAACAACAGACTGCAATCACAGCAGGATACGTTACAATTGGCCCTTTGAGGGCCACCATAATGGTGATGTGGCCCTTGGTGAAAATGAGTTTGACACCCCTGCTCTATGGCCAAAAGTATGTGGACACAACCCTTAATTATTAAGTTTGGGTTTTTTAGCAACACTTATTACTAGGGATGCATCGATACCATTTTTTCCCAACCGAGTACGAGTACAAGTACATGTATTTTTGTACTCGCCGATACCGATACCTATTTAGAATGATGCAATCTGGAGCATTATGGAATAGTGTAGTTTTTAGTGTAAAATAGTGCAGTGGAACAGTTGCTTGGGTTGCCATCACTAATTGTAAAAAAACAAAAAAACACCGCACAGACATCATTGAGAAAGCTTCTGACAAGCTAACGTAAACGTTCATTAATAAACGCACGTAATTAACGTTGTGCACATCATACATGCGATGCGATTCTGCTGATTGAAATATTTACTTTAAAAGGATAATACAGTCCGATCCCATCTGAGCCGATTCTATCAGCACGTACATTTGTGGTTCACCTCGGTAAATCGTAAACGACTGAGTCGGCTCCCGCTCTGTGGTAATAACCAGTATAATTAAGCCTGAGCTTTATAATGTAAGCGAGTCACACAAAATGTTCTGTAGTATTTGGTGTTTATTTACAACCGCATCATTCATTATAACAGTAAACACGGAGAGATGACTGAGAAAAGAAACTTTTTAAGCTGCGCTTAAAATGAGTCGACTCCTGAATCACTTGTATCGACACTGTGAACAGAGTATTGAACACAAACACGTCTTATAACAGCGGTCGCTGCTTTTGTAACCGGTTATCTTCGCTGTTAGCTCTATTTTTAAGGTTTTTGTTTTTTTCAAACGGAACTAAATAACATTAAATGTGCGTGTGAGCGTGGTCAGTGAGAATAATCTGTCTCCCGTGGGCGAAAAATGAATTGTTTTAGTTTTAGAAGTAAAAAAATCTCGCAATGTCACGCCCCCCCCGGTCAGGCACTCGCGCCCCACAGGTTGAAAATCCCTGCGTTAACGCAGCAACGTGCACTAGGCACAAGATATCGGATGTTTAGTATCGGAGCCTCGTTTGCGAGTATGAGTACGAGTTAATGAGCGCGGTATCGGGCTAATACCCGATACTAGTATCGGTACTCATGCATCTCTACTTATTACCTATAGGTGCTGCAAATTTGTGTCATGACTGTATGACTGAACACACTGTGCCTAAAGCCATGTCCGTAAACATTAGGGTTTGACCAGTTTGGTGTGGAGGAAGACTCGTGGTCTGCACAGAACGCTGACCTTAACATCATTGGGAATATTGATTGTGAGCCAGCGCACAAATAGGCACAAATTCTGACAGATGCACTTCTTATGATATGACTTTCCATAATAATAGAATCATAAGGAGGGGACCTTATTACATACTCACTCACTGTCTTAACCGCTTATCCAGTTAGGGTCGCGTGGGGGGTGCTGGATTCTATCCAGCTTTTCAATGGGCGCAAGGCACACAGTAACACCCTGGACCCCAGTCCATCGCGGGGCAGACACACATACACACACCCATTCACCTATAGGGCAAGTCAGTGTCTCCAATTAACCTGACTGCATGTTTTTGGACTGTGGGAGGAAACCGGAGCTCCCGGAGGAAACCCACCCAGACACAGGGAGAACATGCAAACTCCGCACAGAAAGGACCTCGATTGCCCCGCCTGGGGATCAAACCCATGATTTTCTTGCTGTGAGGCAACAGTGCTACCCACTGAGCCACTGTGCTGCCCTGGGACCTTAGTAATTAACCTAAATAGTTTTGGAATAGGATGTTAAAATCCTAATAAACAAACAAACAATATTTGATTCAACATTTTCTGTCTTTCAGATTAATGCCAGTCTTTACCAAACAGTGAATATAAGTTTTCCACACTTGGTTCCGTGTGTATGTGTGCAGGTAAGTTCTTGTTTTCACATATACAACCTCTTACTCTAAACCTACCTAAATTCTACAACTGAATTACAACCCCAAATCAGAAAAAGTTAAGACAGTATGGAAAATGCAAATAAAATAAAAATGCAGTGTTCCTTACATTTACTTTGACTTTTTATTTGATTGCAGACAATTTGAACCCAAAATATTTCATGTTTTATCTGCTCAGCTTCATTTCATTTATTAATAAATGCCCAGAGTATATCCAGTTTGTCAACAAATGCATGAGAAAATGATTGAAATGTTTAAAAACAATGAATCTCAAAGAAAGATTGGAAGGGATTTACATATTTCTCCCTCTACAGTGCATAATATCATTAAACCACTCAAGGAATCGGGAAGAATTTCAGTGTGTAAACGCCAAGAGCGCAAGCTTAAGCTGAACGCCCGTGATCTTCGATCCCTCAGACGGCACTGCATCAAGAACCACCACTCAACAATAGCTGATATAACCACATGGGTGAGGGATTACTTTGGCAAACCTTTGTCAAGCACTACAATACAGAGTTACATGCACAAATGCCACTTAAAACTTTACTGTGCAAAAAAGAAGCCTTATGTTAACCATGTCCAGAAGCGGCGTCGACTTCTCTGGGCTTGGAGGCATCTAGGATGGACCGTCACAAAGTGGAAACGTGTATTGTGGTCAGATAAATCAGCATTCCAGGTCTTTTTTGGAACAAATGGACGCCGTGTGCTCCGGACCAAAGACAAAAAACCCCCATCCAGACTGTTATCAGCAACAAGTCCAAAAGCCAGGGTCTGTCATGGTATGGGGCTGTATCAGTGCCCTCGGCAAAGGTCATTTACACTTCTGTGATGGCAGCATTAATGCAGAAAAGTACATTGAGATCTTAGAGCAACATATGCTGCCTTCAAGACGTCATCTTTTCCAGGGACGTCCATGCATTTTTCATCAAGACAATGCAAAACCACATGCTGCACACATTACAAAGGCATGGCTGCTGAAGAAGAGGGTACGGGTACTGGACTGGCCTGCCTGCAGTCCTGACCTGTCCCCAATACAGAATGTGTGGAGAAACGAAAAATGTGACAATGACGACCCCGTACTGTTGCACATCTTAAGACGTGTTTTCAGGAAGAATGAGACAAAATAAAAGCTGAAACACTAAATTACTTGGTCTCCTCTGTGCCAAAACATCTTTTACGTGTGGTGAAAAGGAATGGAAACATTAAAAAAATGGTAAATGCTTTACTGTCCCAACTTTTTTTCGGAATGTGTTGCAGGCCTAAAATGCAGGAATGGATGTTTATTAATAAATGAAATATCTCAGGTTCATCCTGTCTGCAATGAAATAAATAATTAATCATAAATAAATAATTTCTGATTTGGGGTTGTATTAAAACACAAATTAAAACCATCGCTGGTCATTTGTGCTGCCTGTTTTTAGATGTATTACAGTGAAGTCGACGCCAGAAGACACACAACCTGTCCATTTCAAGACAAAATACTGCCAGGTGAGTGGAATCTGTTTGATGTAGAAGCAGAACTGTTCTGTTACATCAAAAGAAAACAAAAGTTGCATTTTATTACTATGTTGTGGTGTAATATTTCTTGTGTTACCACAGGAGGTGGAGATGTGCTGTCCAGCAGTTCATACCTGTATGCTAGCTCATTATTTGAATGGAAGCCTATTTGCCCCTCTGCCCAATCTAAACCTGCAGTTTCTCTCTGCTGGCAGCATCACAGCAACCATTCAGTTTGTTTTCCTCTGCAAAATTCCACCCTGCATGAGACAGGAGACTTGGTGAGTGCTGAAGCGTGACTTGCCTTACATTTACGTAAACCTCATTTCAATCCCCAGATGGAGCGTTCCGAGTCCTTTATGTGAGTCTGCATGTTATCCCATATCTGCGTAGGTTTCCTCCGGGAGCTCAGGTTTCCTCCCACAGACCAAGTGAGGTGAATTGGAAATACAAAATTGTCCATGACTGTGTTTGACATTAAACTGATAAATCTTGTGTAACCAGTAATTACGTGTCCACACGAAATCCACAGTAAGGCTGCCCCAGTGGCAGAGCGCTCTAATACGCTAGCTCAGCACTGCCGAGTGATCGAGCTCTCAATTTCGAAACTACAGCACTACGGAGCTAGATGGGCATCCAACAGACACTATTGGCCATATCTAGGGGAGAGAAGGTCAGATACAATCCCTGATTTGCCATCTATGGGACTGGTTGAGGTGCTGACATCATGAGTGGTGGGGGATTCTAATAGAGCAAAGCGTGACTCTCCATATGCAATGTGGGTGTGTTAGAATTTACATTTACAGTGGTACCTTGAAACTCGACTTCAATTGGTTCTGGGAGTGGCGTCGAGTTTAAAAGTTTTCCCATAGGGACGTATGGGAAACCTGTAAATGTGTTCCATGGTCCGTAGAACTGCATACACTGATCAGCCATAACATTAAAACCACCTCCTTGTTTCTACACTCACTGTCCAATTTATCAGCTCCACCTACCATATCCACGATTTTCCTGGCAACACAATGGGGGCTGCCATGACACCTCCCTATTTCCGTTTGCCGGTTTTTCGTTTCCGGTCGCGTTAGATTTGCTGTAGTACTAACTACAACATTATTAAACTACTTTTGGTAAGGACTGCATGGTTCAAATATGAGTTCGGGCTCGACGTGTGCCGCTCTCGGGTGCCACAACAACTCAAAGAAATTGAAGCTGTTATTGGAAAGTTCGTGCTTTGAACACCAGCGGATTTGTAAACATTGTTTTTATAGTTCTGTAGCTCCTCACCGTCTACAGCTTCGGAAAAGACGAAATGGTTCACTTATATCAATATAGCTAACCTCATGTCATCTACCCACTCTGTAAGCGTGGAAGGGTGGGGCACTGTCAGAACACGGTCACCACAGCTTCTTAAAATGTCCTTACTGTCAAGTGCTAGGAATTAAGAAAGGACTCAGTTTTAACTAAAACTAAAACTACTTCTGTCGTTCAGAACGTAAACACTGTAACCGGAAGTCAAAAACCGGCTTCAGCTACGAATCACGGGAAAGGTCAAAGTTCAGGAAAATCGTGGATAGAAGCACTTCGTAGTTCTACAATTACTGACTGTAGTCCATCTGTTTCTCTACATACTGTTTTAGCCTGCTTTCACCCTGTTCTTCAATGGTCAGGACCACTCCAGAGCAGGTATTATTTAGGTGGTGGATCATTCTCAGCACTGCAGTGACATGGTGGTGGTGTGTAAGTGTGTGTTGTGCTGATATGAGTGGATCAGACACAGCAGCGCTGCTGGAGTTTATACCATGTCCACTCACTGTCCACTCTATTAGACACTCCTACCTGGTTGCTTCATCTTGTAGATGTAAAGTCAGAGCTGTTCATTCATTTATTGCTGATGTTTGAGTTGGTCATCTTTTAGACCTTCATCAGTGGTCACAGGACGCTACCCATGGGGCGCTGTTGGCTGGATATTTTTGGTTGGTGGACTATTCTCAGTCCAGCAGTGACAGAGAGGTATTTAAAAAACTCCATCAGCGCTGCTGTGTCTTATCTAGTCATACCAGCACAACACACACTAACACACCACCACCATGTCATGAGAATGATCCACCACCTAAATAATACCTGCTCTGTAGTGGTCCTGTTGGGGTCCTGACCATTGAAGAACAGCATGAAAGAGTGCTAACAAAGCCCTCAAAAAACAGATGGACTACAGTCAGTAATTGTAGAACTACAAAGTGCTTCTATATGGTAAGTGGAGCTGATAAAATGGACATTGACTGTAGAAACAAGGAGGATGTTATGGCTGATCGGTGTGTATTTTAGGCTTACAGTATGTAAAATAATGGGGTTGTTTTTGACACATACACTGAAAATAATAGAAGTATAATATAAAAAACACTGAAATACAATTGAAAAACAGTTAATCAAAATACAATAAAACCTTTTGGGAATGGTGCTTACTTTGATTTCACTTTGTTTGCAACATCAGGCTTCTGTATTGTTTCCTTATACCGTATTCCTTAGCGAGTTCAGTAACGTTAACACCGTTTTCATATTTGGCTATTAGGGTGTGTTCACATGAGAAAAATTTTGCACTTTACTCAACGTGAGCCTAGGTGCAAACTGCCTCTTTCCTCAGCGCTTGGCTTGAGCGGTGCGGTAAAACATCAGTGAAGTAGCACAAGATTTAAAGTGAAACAGTAAGGACAATACAGCTAAACATAGATGTATGTGGATGCTTTCAGAGTGATGCTTTCAGTGTTATTCCACACAAAAGCACATTCGTCTAATATTTGCAATTTGATGATGTTTTACCCCACTGCTCAAGCCAAGCACTAAGCAAAGCGGCAGTTTGCGCAGAGGCTCACATAACCCTTTTCCACTGACGCGCGTGTTTCCACTGAAAAAAAGAGGTTCCAAACAGCAAACTAGCGTTCTAAACTGGCACCACAAAATACATGGTTTTTCAGCGCGAACCGCGACGTCATCTGTGGGCGTGTCAAAGTGTAGAGGTTTGGGTGCTTTTACATGAGAAAGTTGCACTGCACTTTTATCTTTTATCTAAGTTTATCTGATTATATTTTGAGCCAGTTTGCCGCTGATATTTTCAAAGCGATGTACTGTGTGATATGACGTGGTAAAAGCGACCCAGACAGTAAGAAAAACTCTTAACGTGAAAAATAAATCCTAACGTGGCTTGTACTAAAACAATGACAACAATGAATTAGGGCAGTACAGAGCACTTATAACCAGTAATAACGGAGAGAAAGAGTGTTTCTGTGTCGTACTTTTAGTACATTAGGCCACGTTACGCTTTTTTAGGTATCGCTTTTTCAAAACGCTTCTCGCATCAATGAACTAAGGAAAACAACAACTGCGACAAACACGTCTACGTCTTCCTATCACCAGTAGCATAAAACAAGCATCTGTAACAGCAACAGCACAAATGCTCGCACATAATCTACGCTCTCCGCCATCATGTTATTGCTCTTTACATTTGTTGTGTAACGTCCCACCATTGGTGACGCATGCTTGGTTCCCAAAAACTGGTGGAAACATGGGTTGGTTCTCTACAAAACACCAAGAACCGGTTCAAGAACCAGGGTTCTTTTGGTGGAAAAGCGCTGACAGTGAGCAAAGCGCAAAATGCTTCTCATGTGAATGCGCACTAACACTCACCCCTTTGTTTTGCTGTGCTATGCGGGCTGCGCCAGCCAAATAATTTCTCGCATGCATGTCGAGTTCAAGAGCGATGCCGAGTTTATGCAGATGTTTTTTTCCAAAGCGACTAACATTACTGTGACAGTATACAGTCTAAGCAATTTAGGGTTAAGGGCCTTGCTCAAGGGCCCTGGCAGTGGTGAGGCTTGTATCAGTGACCTTTTGATTACTGGTCCAGTACCTTAACCACTAGACTACAACTGCCAGAATTGGCTGGTGAGTGCACACGTCGTATGTCCACTGAGGGTAGTACAAGCGACAGAAAAACTATGGTAGATTGAGAGAGAAGACTCTAAGCATTCTTTTTACGAAATCAGAAAGGAGATTACTCTTTTAATTTAATTAATTAATAATCTGTGCTGTTTGCAATTATGAAATTATGCAATTATGCTGTCTCCATGTTTATTAACTGACATATTCATCTTTTACAGAATTACAATATGTTGAATGTTGACAAGCATGCCCACATGTGTGTGAAGGTAAGAAATACTGCAGCTGTGTTATTAATTATTATGTCACACTAAATAGACTATTCATTTTTCTTCTTTTTTGGTTCTAGCTTTCTCTGAATGGCAGCCGTCGGGTCTTCTGTCCTTTCAGCTCAGGTAAGAATCAACTGTGAACTGAGGTGGTGCGGTGGTCTAATGTCCTAGTGGTTGTGGTTGGCTAGCCCACCACCAGTCTCAGTTGTGCCACTAGCTTGGCTGGACCCTCAACACCCACAAGTTTTTAGAGTCATTTTATTGCGTTTATCCCTTTTTTCTAAATCTAGTTGTGTCCAGTTCCCCTGATTTTAATACCACTATCTATGGCTCTGACTGAGGAGAGCTACAGACTATCACCCACGCTCTTAACATGTGGGCAGTTGCAAGCAGCTTCTTTTCATCTACCAAGGGTGGAGTCTCACAATTCTGCTCTGTTAAAGTGACCAGTCAGCAAAGGTTGCCAGACAAGCCCAAATGTTGGACCTCTGACTAGTTGACAGTACAGCTGGGATTCGAACCTGAAAGCTTGAGATGTCAGCTGTATTGGACTAGCTCATTATACCACTGCATCTGTGAATGAGGAAGGGTCTGATGGGGATTTAGCGCCTTGCCGCAGCAACAGTGACTTCTACTGTCTGGATGAGGCAGTGGTACAAGCGGCGGAAGAATATGGACAGAGGAGCCGGGTCAGCGCTGGCTGGTGTCAAGATGTGAACGGCTGCTTTATGCCTAGGTCACACTACACGATTTTTGCCCTGATTTTCGCTCGGCGACTGGTCGGCGATTGATTTTCCGGGTTGGGAGCAACTCAGCGTTTGCTCGGCGATCAAAACTCGGCTCTCAGTCGCTAAGTGTGAACTATCCAACAACTCGACCCGACCGGCTCGCCGAGCGCTCGGTGACTGGATTGAGTTTTCTAGCACGCCAGATATCTGATCTCAGACGGGCAACTGGGAATGAGTGACATGTCGAACAGCCAATGAGAACACAGTATACAGCGTGAGGGGAAATGCAGGAGAGGACAGGGGACAGGGGCTTAATTAATATAGTTTATATCAGGATACACCGTCACACACGTTTTACAGTATTTCTGATTTGATCGTCCTCTACAAAACATAATACCCACTCTGCAGTTGGTGATGGATCGTGTAGTGTGAAACCCGCTATCGCCGATCAGTCGTGTAGTGCGAAATATACACCGACTGAAAGACTCCCGAGTGCAGGAGATTCAGTCGTATAGTGTGAACTGTACAGCGACCTGACGACTTGGAAAGTCGTGTAGTGTGAACTTGGCATTACACATTTCAGAGGAGGCATGTTCCAGCCTCTGCCCCTTGTCAGCCAGCATGGGTGTTGTGCAACCAGCAGAGGTCACCAAAGTTCAGAGAGAATTTATGTATATCCAAATTGGGACAATGTCTCTTTCAAAAGGGGCAGTTATACCTTAGTGGTTAATGCACTGGACTAGTAATCAGACGGTTGTCTGTTCAGTCCCAACTACTGCCAAATTGCCTGAGCAAGGTCCTTAATTCGCAATTGCTTGCTTGGTGTTCGGTCATAACGTTTTGGGACAGTGGTAGCGGGTAGAGCTTTGGTCTACTGAAGATTGTCGGTTCAAATCCAGGCTCTTCTATTCAGCTACTGTTGGGCCCTTGAGCAAGGCCCTTAACCCTGTCTGCTCCAGGGGCGCTGTACAATGGCTGACCCTGTGCTTTGACCCCAGCTTTCAAACAAGCTGGGATATGCAGAAAAATCATTTGACTGACTGTAGTCCATCTGTTTCTCTGAGGGCTTTGTTAGCCCCCTTTCATGCTGTTCTTCAATGGTCAGGACTCTCCCAAGACCACTACAGAGCAGGTATTATTTGGGTGGTGGGTCGTTCTCAGCACTGCAGTGACACTGACATGGTGGTGGAGTTTTTAAACACCTCACTGTCACTGCTGGACTGAGAATAGTCCACCAACCAAACATATCTAGCCAACAGCGCCCCATGGGCAGCGTCCTGTGACCACTGATGAAGGTCTAGAAGATGACCAACTCAAACAGCAGCAATAGATGAGCGTTCATCTTTGACTTTACATCTACAAGGTGGACCAACTAGGTAGGAGTGTCTAATAGAGTGTACAGTGAGCAGAAACAGTATTTAAAAACTCCAGCAGCACTGCTGTGTCTGATCCCCTCATACCAGCACAACACACACTAACACACCACCACCATGTCAGTGTCACTGCAGTGCTGAGAATGATCCACCATCTAAATAATACCTGGGGGTCCTGACCATTGAAGAACAGGATGAAAGCAGGTTAAAACAGTATGTAGAGAAACAGATGGACTACAGTCAATAATTGTAGAACTATAAAGTGGAGCTGATAAAATGGACAGTGATTGTAAAACGGAGGTGGTTTTAATGTTATGGCTGATCAGTGTATATATGACAAATAAAGGCGTTCTTCTTCTGAACTGTAAGTCCAATGGACAAAAGCATCTGCTCAATGCCATGAATGTAAATGTTCTTCTCTTCTTCATCTTGTTCAGGTGGTTTCTCTAAATGGGATGCTAAAGTGGTTCCTGCATCTCAATGCCTGCATGTTCAAATCTCCTCCAGTACTCCAGCATCCTTTGCTGCCCAGTTGTGTGTGAATAAAGGGGAAGAGTGCATTCCGAAAGGAGACGTGCAGCATGTTCAAATGGTTAGTCATGTTTTCACTATGCTAGTCTGCAATATGCAGTATATTTATTAGATGCTTATTGTGCGGCTAATCATATTATTAGGCGCAATACACTGATAATATGGGGAACATTTAGAGCTGTGGTTTTCAACCTTGTGAAGGGGACCTCATGAGGTGGGTGGAGGAGATTTTTACAGTAACATTCATCTGAATTCAGGTTAGATAGATAGATTGCGGTGCTGAAGGTGGTGTTTGTTGCGGATTTTCTCAGCATACACAATTTGTTTGAGATGACCGCAGAGATAAAAGTCGAGTGGTGTGAGGTCGGGTGATCTGGGCGGCTATTCCACAGGACCACAACGGCCAATCCAATGACCAGGGAATTGAATATCCAGCCACTGAACTTCAGTCAGTCAGAATGGATGGGAACACTGTTTCCTGTAGCATTGTCAGGTAGCGCTGAGCATTTAGGGTCTGGTCGATGAAAATGGGTCCGATAACACGGGTGCCCCATATTCCACACCACACCATAACCTTCATATCTGAATTCAGGTTAGATAGCTAGATTGAATCTAATTCTCCAATCTTGCTTTTTAAAATAATAAAATAAAGGCTGGCACAGTGGTCTGTTTCGCAAGCACACTATTGGTGGGATCTGGGTTCGAACCTCAGTATTGTTATCTGCCAGCCGGGCGTCTACACAGGCATGATTGACTATGTCTGACTAGGAGCCGAAGCCCTGCAATGGATTGGCACCCTGTCCAGGGTATTTCTACCTTGCACTCAGGGTTTGCTGGTGAAATTGTACCTGTTGCGACTCTGTCTGGGATAAAGTGGTTGATTCCTTAAATCTATGCTATTATTTCAGTTAATTGGCTTGTAAGTGGCACCATCAACATTGATTTTTCTGGCCGCTCAGGTGGCGCAGTGGTAAAACACACTAGCACACCAGAGCTTGGATTTCGAATACATTGTATTGAATCTCAGCTCTGCCATCCAGCTGGGATGGGCAGCTGTATGAACAATGATTGGCTGTTGTTCATAGGGTAGAACAAGCTGGATAGGGATTCCTCATAACTGAGCGAATTACGACCTCTGCTGGCTGATTGATGGCATCTGCACAGAGTCAAGGAATAATGCTGATCAGGGTGTGGCTGTCCATGCACAAAGCTGATCGGCATATTAACTCACCTCGTGCAGGTGAAAGTTGGCTACTGCTCACGTGTGGGAGGGGTGGTGTCAGCTTCAGTAGAGAGGAAGCATAACGCAATTGGGTATAAACTGGACACGCTAAAAATCAGGAGAAAAAGGGAGAAAATGCATAAAATAATATATATAGTGGTGCTTGAAAGTTTGTGAACCCTTTAGAATTTTCTATATTTCTGCATAAATATGACCTAAAACATCATCAGATTTTCACACAAGTCCTAAAAGTAGATAAAGAGAACCCAGTTAAACAAATGAGACAAAAATATTATACTTGATCATTTATTTATTGAGGAAAATGATCCAATATTTGTTTAACTGGGTTCGCTTTATCTACTGTTAGGACTTCTGATGATGTTTTGGGTCATATTTATGCAGAAATATAGAAAATTCCAAAGGGTTCACAAACTTTCAAGCACCACTGTATATATATATATATATATATATATATATATATATATATTATATTATATTCTTAAAGAGAAATAGTTACCAAATTACTGTTAGTGGAATTGTTACCAAAATACAGAATAAGAAATGATTCGTTTGAGATGTAGAATCGCATTAGTTCCCACATTGTTTTCACCATGTCTCTAAAGAGTTTTACACCAGAACAAGAATAAAAATGTTTGAGACATCACATCAATCATTAATAGCTGTGTATTGCCTCCAGCAGGGTACAGAGAGCCAGGAAATAGTTTTTTATTCTTAGGAACTCCTAAAATAGGAACAATTCCAGGAAAACTTTCTCCAAGACTTAAATTTCAAGGAAGTGCATTGTGTGAGACATGGATTATCACAAACCACTGAGCTTCCTCATCTATTTCTGTCTGGAGTGTTTCCTACCCTTCACCCAATGAATCAGACCAACACAACACAGACCAGGATAAAGCGGTGGTAAAGTTAAGCCAGAAAGTCTGGACACCCCTTTCACCTTCTCCACGTTTTATTACGTTACAGACTCATTCTATAATAGATTGAGTTCTTTTTTTGCCTCAAACATCTACACACAATCACCAATAATTACATAGTGAAAACAACTTTATTTTAGTGACAAAAATGGTTTATTTAGGGGTTACACATCTGTACACACACTTAGCCTAATACTTGGTTGGTTGATGCACCGTTGGCAGCAATTACAGCTTCAAGGCGTCTTGGGAAAGAAGCTACGAGCTTGGCACACTTGTTTCTGGTGGCTGCATTCATCTTTCCCTCTATCAGGACTAGTGTAGGGATGGCATTAGCCAGGTGATGAGCAGTTCCTGGTTTCCCCCAGACGTGACGCTTGGTATTCAGGCCAAGAAGTTCAATTTTGCTTTCATCAGACCAGAGAATTTTGTTTCTCATGGTTTGAGAGTCTTCTAGGTGCCAGTTGGCAAACTCCCAGTGGGCTGTCATGTGCCTGTTACTAAGGAGTTGCTTCCGTCTGGCCACTCTACCATAAAGGCATGATTTGTGAAGTGCTGCCTGGATGGTTGATCTTCTGATAGGTTCTCCCATCTCCACGAGGATACACTGAAGCTCTGTCAGAGTGACCCTCGAGTTCCTGCTCACCTCCCTGGCCAAGGCCCGTCTTCCCCCATCGTTCAGTTTGGCCGGGCGGCCACGTCTAGGATGATTTTTGGTGCTTCCAGACTTCTTCTACTTATGAATGATGGTGGCCACTGTGCTCTTTGGGACCTGTAAAGCTGCAGCAATTTTTCTGTACCCTTCTCCAGATCTATGCCTTGACACAATCCTGTTTCTGAGGTCTGCAGATAATTCCTTTGACCCCATGGCTTGGAGTTTGCTCTAATATGCACTGTTAACTGTGGGACATTATATAGGCAGGTGTTGGCAATCCCCAATCATGTCCAATCAGTTTAATTTAGCACTGGTGAACTCCAATTAAATTGTAGAAACATCTCAAACAGTATCAGTGAAAACAAAATGCACCTCAGCTCACTTTTGGGTGTCATATCAAAGGTACATATGATATTTTAATCTTACGTATACCACAGTTAAATAAGTGTTGCTCAGCTCAGGGTCTCTTTAAAACATACAAAATGAAAGAGAAAACACTTCTGTTAAAATTTCTATTTCTGTGTAATTCTGTGTTCTACAGGCAGATGGAGCTGAAGATGTGGAGCTGACCGTGCCCCTGTTCCTTCCAATCTCAGGACTATGTGTGCAAGTAAGATTACTTAACTGTATCTGGTTACTTTTTCTTCTGTGGGTCTGTTTAAGGCTGTATGAATATTATCCGCCTTTCAATTTGTCTGTTTGTCTGTAGGTGTGGCGCACCAAGCCTGCTCTCCTTGGAAGGCGAATCATATGTCCTGACTGTAAGTGCCGATTTTTAGAATTGCTTGCTAAAATGACATGTGCTTATCCTCACATAGATATGCTTATTATACAGTAGATTCATATCTCTTGACTTCTTGCTGACTTTATTGTGTTGGAGATTTAGCCGATCAGCCATAACATTAAAACCACCTTGTTTCTACACTCACTGTCCATTTTATCAGCTCCACCTACCATATAGAAGCACTTTTCAATTCTACAATTACTGACTGTAGTCCGTCTGTTTCTCTGCATGCATTGTTAGCCCCTTTTCATGCTGTTCTTCAATGGTCAGGACTCTCCCAGGACCAGTAAAGAGCAGGTATTATTTGGGTGGTGGATCATTCTCAGCACTGCAGTGACACTGACATGGTGGTGGTGTGTTAGTGTGTGTTGTACTGGTATGAGTGAATCAGACACATCAGCACTGCATGAGTTTATAAACACCTCACTGTCACAGCTTGACTGAGAATAGTCCACCCACCAAAAACATCCAGCCAACAGCGCCCTGTGGGCAGCGTCCTGTGACCACTGATGAAGGTCTAGAAGATGACCAACTCAAACAGCAGCAATAAATGAGTGATCGTCTCTGACTTTACATCTACAAGGTGGACCAACTAGGTAGGAGTGTATAATAGAGTGGACAGTGAGTGGACACGGTATTTCAAAACTCCAGCAGCGCTGCTGTGTCTGATCCACTCATACCAGCACAACACACAACTGGGAATGATCCACCACCTAAATAATACCTGCTCTGTTTTGGCCCTGTGGGGGTCCTGACCATTGAAGAACAGGGTGCCAGCAGGCTAAAAAAAAGTATGTAGAGAAACAGATGGACTACAGTCAGTAATTGTAGAACTACAAAGTTCTTCTAAATGGTAAGTGGAGCTGATAAAATGGACAGTGAGTGTAGAAACAAGGAGGTGGTTTTAATGTTATGGCTAATCAGTGTATGTCTGACCTGGGGTTGCCAAGCAGCCTAACCATTGGGAGGTGCACTTGTCGGTGCATTTTCAGTGCCTGGCTTAAAATAAGGTGCAAAACCCAAGTGCAAATGCTTTAAGCAAGGTACTGAGAGCCAGTGCTGTGGCAGAAAAGCCACTACCAAAAATGGGATAGTGACAAATCAATATAATGGTCAAAACAACTGAAACAAAGTAATAAATGAAAGACACGAAACATCCATAGCTCGCAATGGAGAAAGTGGATAGATTAGGGATAGCTCAGAACTGAGAACTGGTTGTCCTCAATACACTAATGTGGGCAAAATGTCAGTGTGTCTGAATACTTTCTGATTTCACCATATCTTTATTTTAGATACACACAGAAGATGGGGTTTCATCATTGCTGTTTCATTAGCGTGCCTGGTTACCATCACAACACTGGGAATTCTCACCTATGCTTGGATCAAAAGGAGGATATCAGGTTAGTGCTTAAATCTGTTAGGTAAAGCAATAACAATTTTAGCTTTTAGTCATATAAAAGATTACATACACTTTTAAGGGACATGTATTTCATATAATTAGGACCCTACTAAATTCTTGCTTAATTTTACGGACCTTGTTTTGCGAAAATCAAAGTTTCACAGATTCTTAAAGAAACGTTCCACATTTCACTGCAGTCATTAAATAACTCGTAAATTCATTGATAGAATAAATAGAAGCTACACTACAATGAACAGCCTACCTTAATAGTTGAATGTAATTCTAGAACATCCAGCGACTGTACAAGGCTTTGTCTCAAAAACAGAAATATAGCAGAATATTCTGCTAGCACACTAGCACCGAGATTCTGAACTCCTCGGTTCGAAATACGGCGTTGCCACCGGTCGGCTGGGCGCCATCTAGCGGGCATAATTGGACACGTTTGTGCTAGGGCTGGATGACCGGACATTGTGGGTGGGTCTTCAAACGCTGTGTAAGGACCCTGATTAGCAGATAGAGAGGCGCCTGTGCAGAATGCATGGGTGAAAAAGGGTTCCGCAAAGGGCTGCGCGTGGGTCGGAGGAGGCGTGAGCAGCAATATACTCACCTCGACTGCAATCAGGGATCCCCCAGCAGTGGAAGACAAATTGACTACGCTAAATTGGGAAAAAATGCATAAATTAAATAGAAAAAACTAAATTACTTGTCCGTGTTTTGACACACACTCCTCTGCGTCCACAGAATTGGTTGGGAGTTTTCCAAACTTAGTTACCTGAGAAGTGTTTTTAGCTGCTTTAGACTTCGACATCTTGACATTTTGACTAACCGATTGCTAACTGAATTGCCGTAGGATTGCTAGGATCGCCTCATATTAGGTCCTTTAACTTTGTGGCATGGCTTCCCAATTCCATTAGGTGATTATCATAGAGTAGAGCTAATGACTTCTCTGTGTCTGTACAAACAGGGGTGTGTTTGGCTGTACTCATTACAAATTACATGAAACAGTGGTTTAAAGTGATTTTTACATGTAACTGAGAACAAAAAATAAGGTCAGCCAATTAGAAGCTGCAGGAACATAGGTGGTACTGTCCACTGTCAAGTGAGCTGTATATCACAATGGGCTTACATGCAGGAAAAAAGTATCATCAAGTTTGTTGCATACGTGGAGAGTGAAAGTGAGAAGGAGCTGCTTTTTCATATAGATGTTCTAGACCAGAGGTCACTAACAGGCGGACCGCGGTCCGGATCCAGACCCAGAAGCTGTCCCATACGGACCCGGACCTACAGCCAAAACAGAAAGTTATGATTTGAAACCTGACGGAGCGCTTCTATTTTAACCGGCGCAGCTTTTGTAGTCTTTACGGTAGCGGTTTAGCGGATGAGAACCAATCACGTGACACCACTCAGCCAATCAAGTCTGTGCATTCCAGCCGGTAAACACTGCGACTCTACAGTGCAGACAGATGAGAGAGTTAGAGGCGAGTTACATGTGGAAAGACGGTGGATAGCGAATGTAGAAAAAACGAAGGGAGAGATACAGACGACTGTGCAGGAGAAAGTTGAGAAAAGACGAGAGACAGGAGACAAATCGCGCTCTCCAAAAAAGAAACGTGTACAGCGAAAATACAGCATTTAATCCGTGATGGAGAGACTCATTTCTGTTCTTACTTCCCACTGGAGCACAATTTATTTTTATTTTCTCTTAATTTGATAAGAGAAAGGTTTGATAAGGTGGGGCGGCCCGGGTCCTCTCTGTGTGGAGTTTGCATGTTCTCCCCATGTTCGCGTGGGTTTACTCCAGGTGCTCCGGTTTACTCCCACAGTACAAAGACGTGCAAGTGAGGTGAATTGGAGACACTAAATTGTCATGACTGTATTCGATATAAACTTGTGACCTGATGAATCTTGTGTAATGAGTAACTACCGTTCCTGTCATGATGTAACCAAAGTGTAAAACACGACGTTAAAATCCTAATAAACAAACAAACATCTGATTTGAGTCAGTTATTGATTACATGCAGATGTTGATACAACTACTAGGCTATTTATATATAATATATATCAATATATATGTTATATATATATATATCAATATATATGTTATATATATATATATATACAGTGTATCACAGAAGTGAGTACACCCCTCACATTTCTGCAGATATTTAAGTATATCTTTTCATGGGACAACACTGACAAAATGACACTTTGACACAATGAAAAGTAGTCTGTGTGCAGCTTAAATAACAGTGTAAATTTATTCTTCCCTCAAAATAACTCAATATACAGCCATTAATGTCTAAACCACCGGCAACAAAAGTGAGTACACCCCTTAGTGAAAGTTCCTGAAGTGTCAATATTTTGTGTGGCCACCATTATTTCCCAGAACTGCCTTAACTCTCCTGGGCATGGAGTTTACCAGAGCTTCACAGGTTGCCACTGGAATGCTTTTCCACTCCTCCATGACGACATCACGGAGCTGGCGGATATTCAAGACTTTGCACTCCTCCACCTTCCGCTTGAGGATGCCCCAAAGATGTTCTATTGGGTTTAGGTCTGGAGACATGCTTGGCCAGTCCATCACCTTTACCCTCAGCCTCTTCAATAAAGCAGTGGCCGTCTTAGAGGTGTGTTTGGGGTCATTATCATGCTGGAACACTGCCCTGCGACCCAGTTTCCGGAGGGAGGGGATCATGCTCTGCTTCAGTATTTCACAGAACATATTGGAGTTCATGTGTCCCTCAATGAAATGTAACTCCCCAACACCTGCTGCACTCATGAAGCCCCAGACCATGGCATTCCCACCACCATGCTTGACTGTAGGCATGACACACTTATCTTTGTACTCCTCACCTGATTGCCGCCACACATGCTTGAGACCATCTGAACCAAACAAATTAATCTTGGTCTCATCAGACCATAGGACATGGTTCCAGTAATCCATGTCCTTTGTTGACATGTCTTCAGCAAACTGTTTGCGGGCTTTCTTGTGTAGAGACTTCAGAAGAGGCTTCCTTCTGGGTTGACAGCCATGCAGACCAATTTGATGTAGTGTGCGGCGTATGGTTTGAGCACTGACAGGCTGACCCCCCGCCTTTTCAATCTCTGCAGCAATGCTGACAGCACTCCTGCGCCTATCTTTCAAAGACAGCAGTTGGATGTGACGCTGAGCACGTGCACTCAGCTTCTTTGGACGACCAACGCGAGGTCTGTTCTGAGTGGACCCTGCTCTTTTAAAACGCTGGATGATCTTGGCCACTGTGCTGCAGCTCAGTTTCAGGGTGTTGGCAATCTTCTTGTAGACTTGGCCATCTTCATGTAGCGCAACAATTCGTCTTTTAAGATCCTCAGAGAGTTCTTTGCCATGAGGTGCCATGTTGGAACTTTCAGTGACCAGTATGAGAGAGTGTGAGAGCTGTACTACTAAATTGAACACACCTGCTCCCTATGAACACCTGAGACCTAGTAACACTAACAAATCACATGACATTTTGGAGGGAAAATGACAAGCAGTGCTCAATTTGGACATTTAGGGGTGTAGTCTCTTAGGGGTGTACTCACTTTTGTTGCCGGTGGTTTAGACATTAATGGCTGTATATTGAGTTATTTTGAGGGAAGAATAAATGTACACTGTTATATAAGCTGCACACAGACTACTTTTCATTGTGTCAAAGTGTCATTTTGTCAGTGTTGTCCCATGAAAAGATATACTTAAATATCTGCAGAAATGTGAGGGGTGTACTCACTTTTGTGATACACTGTATATATATATTGTCGAATTGTTGCGCTACATGAAGATGGCCAAGGCTACAAGAAGATTGCCAACACCCTGAAACTGAGCTGCAGCACAGTGGCCAAGATCATCCAGCGTTTTAAAAGAGCAGGGTCCACTCAGAACAGACCTCGCGTCGGTCGTCCAAAGAAGCTGAGTGCACGTGCTCAGCGTCACATCCAACTGCTGTCTTTGAAAGATAGGCGCAGGAGTGCTGTCAGCATTGCTGCAGAGATTGAAAAGGTGGGGGGTCAGCCTGTCAGTGCTCAGACCATACGCCGCACACTACATCAAATTGGTCTGCATGGCTGTCACCCCAGAAGGAAGCCTCCTCTGAAGTCTCTACACAAGAAAGCCCGCAAACAGTTTGCTGAAGACATGTCAACAAAGGACATGGATTACTGGAACCATGTCCTATGGTCTGATGAGACCAAGATTAATTTGTTTGGTTCAGATGGTCTCAAGCATGTGTGGCGGCAATCAGGTGAGGAGTACAAAGATAAGTGTGTCATGCCTACAGTCAAGCATGGTGGTGGGAATGCCATGGTCTGGGGCTGCATGAGTGCAGCAGGTGTTGGGGAGTTACATTTCATTGAGGGACACATGAACTCCAATATGTACTGTGAAATACTGAAGCAGAGCATGATCCCCTCCCTCCGGAAACTGGGTCGCAGGGCAGTGTTCCAGCATGATAATGACCCCAAACACACCTCTAAGACGACCACTGCTTTATTGAAGAGGCTGAGGGTAAAGGTGATGGACTGGCCAAGCATGTCTCCAGACCTAAACCCAATAGAACATCTTTGGGGCATCCTCAAGCGGAAGGTGGAGGAGCGCAAAGTCTTGAATATCCGCCAGCTCCGTGATGTCGTCATGGAGGAGTGGAAAAGCATTCCAGTGGCAACCTGTGACGCTCTGGTAAACTCCATGCCCAGGAGAGTTAAGGCAGTTCTGGGAAATAATGGTGGCCACACAAAATATTGACACTTCAGGAACTTTCACTAAGGGGTGTACTCACTTTTGTTGCCAGTGGTTTAGACATTAATGGCTGTATATTGAGTTATTTTGAGGGAAGAATAAATTTACACTGTTATATAAGCTGCACACAGACTACTTTTCATTGTGTCAAAGTGTCATTTTGTCAGTGTTGTCCCATGAAAAGATATACTTAAATATCTGCAGAAATATGAGGGGTGTACTCACTTTTGTGATACACTGTATATATATATACAGTGTATCACAAAAGTGAGTACACCCCTCACATTTCTGCAAATATTTCATTATATCTTTTCATGGGACAACACTATAGACATGAAACTTGGATATAACTTAGAGTAGTCAGTGTACAGCTTGTATAGCAGTGTAGATTTACTGTCTTCTGAAAATAACTCAACACACAGCCATTAATGTCTAAATAGCTGGCAACATAAGTGAGTACACCCCACAGTGAACATGTCCAAATTGTGCCCAAATGTGTCGTTGTCCCTCCCTGGTGTCATGTGTCAAGGTCCCAGGTGTAAATGGGGAGCAGGGCTGTTAAATTTGGTGTTTTGGGTACAATTCTCTCATACTGGCCACTGGATATTCAACATGGCACCTCATGGCAAAGAACTCTCTGAGGATGTGAGAAATAGAATTGTTGCTCTCCACAAAGATGGCCTGGGCTATAAGAAGATTGCTAACACCCTGAAACTGAGCTACAGCATGGTGGCCAAGGTCATACAGCGGTTTTCCAGGACAGGTTCCACTCGGAACAGGCTTCGCCAGGGTCGACCAAAGAAGTTGAGTCCACGTGTTCGGCGTCATATCCAGAGGTTGGCTTTAAAAAATAGACACATGAGTGCTGCCAGCATTGCTGCAGAGGTTGAAGACGTGGGAGGTCAGCCTGTCAGTGCTCAGACCATACGCCGCACACTGCATCAACTCGGTCTGCATGGTCGTCATCCCAGAAGGAAGCTGACGCACAAGAAAGCCCGCAAACAGTTTGCTGAAGACAAGCAGTCCAAGAACATGGATTACTGGAATGCCCTGTGGTCTGACGAGACCAAGATAAACTTGTTTGGCTCAGATGGTGTCCAGCATGTGTGGCGGCGCCCTGGTGAGAAGTACCAAGACAACTGTATCTTGCCTACAGTCAAGCATGGTGGTGGTAGCATCATGGTCTTGGGCTGCATGAGTGTTGCTGGCACTGGGGAGCTGCAGTTCATTGAGGGAAACATGAATTCCAACATGTACTGTGACATTCTGAAACAGAGCATGATCCCCTCCCTTCGAAAACTGGGCCTCATGGCAGTTTTCCAACAGGATAACGACCCCAAACACAACCTCCAAGATGACAACTGCCTTGCTGAGGAAGCTGAAGGTAAAGGTGATGGACTAAACCCAATTGAGCACCTGTGGCGCATCCTCAAGTGGAAGGTGGAGGAGTTCAAGGTGTCTAACATCCACCAGCTCCGTGATGTCATCATGGAGGAGTGGAAGAGGATTCCAGTAGCAACCTGTGCAGCTCTGGTGAATTCCATGCCCAGGAGGGTTAAGGCAGTGCTGGATAATAATGGTGGTCACACAAAATATTGACACTTTAAGCACAATTTGGACATGTTCACTGTGGGGTGTACTCACTTATGTTGCCAGCCATTTAGACATTAATGGCTGTGTGTTGAGTTATTTTCAGAAGACAGTAAATCTACACTGCTATACAAGTTGTACACTGACTACTCTAAGTTATATCCAAGTTTTAGTTCTATAGTGTTGTCCCATGAAAAGATATAATAAAATATTTGCAGAAATGTGAGGGGTGTACTCACTTTTGTGATACACTGTATATATATATATATATATATATACAGTATATATACAGGATATATACAGGGGTTGGACAAAATAACTGAAACACCTGTCATTTTAGTGTGGGAGGTTTCATGGCTAAATTGGACCAGTCTGGTGGCCAATCTTCATTAATTGCACATTGCACCAGTAAGAGCAGAGTGTGAAGGTTCAATTAGCAGGGTAAGAGCACAGTTTTGCTCAAAATATTGCAATGCACACAACATTATGGGTGACATACCAGAGTTCAAAAGAGGACAAATTGTTGGTGCACGTCTTGCTGGCGCATCTGTGACCAAGACAGCAAGTCTTTGTGATGTATCAAGAGCCACGGTATCCAGGGTAATGTCAGCATACCACCAAGAAGGACAAACCACATCCAACAGGATTAACTGTGGACGCAAGAGGAAGCTGTCTGAAAGGGATGTTCGGGTGCTAACCCGGATTGTATCCAAAAAACATAAAACCACGGCTGCCCAAATCACGGCAGAATTAAATGTGCACCTCAACTCTCCTGTTTCCACCAGAACTGTCCGTCGGGAGCTCCACAGGGTTAATATACACGGCCGGGCTGCTATAGCCAAACCTTTGGTCACTCGTGCCAATGCCAAACGTCGGTTTCAATGGTGCAAGGAGCGCAAATCTTGGGCTGTGGACAATGTGAAACATGTATTGTTCTCTGATGAGTCCACCTTTACTGTTTTCCCCACATCCGGGAGAGTTACGGTGTGGAGAAGCCCCAAAGAAGCGTACCACCCAGACTGTTGCATGCCCAGAGTGAAGCATGGGGGTGGATCAGTGATGGTTTGGGCTGCCATATCATGGCATTCCCTTGGCCCAATACTTGTGCTAGATGGGCGCGCCACTGCCAAGGACTACCGAACCATTCTGGAGGACCATGTGCATCCAATGGCGGTGCCGTGTATCAGGATGACAATGCACCAATACACACAGCAAGACTGGTGAAAGATTGGTTTGATGAACATGAAAGTGAAGTTGAACATCTCCCATGGCCTGCACAGTCACCAGATCTAAATATTATTGAGCCACTTTGGGGTGTTTTGGTGAAGCGAGTCAGGAAACGTTTTCCTCCACCAGCATCACGTAGTGACCTGGCCACTATCCTGCAAGAAGAATGGCTTAAAATCCCTCTGACCACTGTGCAGGACTTGTATATGTCATTTCCAAGACGAATTGACGCTGTATTGGCCGCAAAAGGAGGCCCTACACCATACTAATAAATTATTGTGGTCTAAAACCAGGTGTTTCAGTTATTTTGTCCAACCCCTGTATATATACAG
The DNA here is from genome assembly GCF_030014385.1 of Trichomycterus rosablanca. Lineage (NCBI taxonomy): Eukaryota > Metazoa > Chordata > Actinopteri > Siluriformes > Trichomycteridae > Trichomycterus > Trichomycterus rosablanca. The sequence continues at coordinate 24,679,657 of NC_085994.1, read as the reverse complement.
TGTATCACAAAAGTGAGTACACCCCTCACATTTCTGCAAATATTTCATTATATCTTTTCATGGGACAACACTATAGACATGAAACTTGGATATAACTTAGAGTAGTCAGTGTACAGCTTGTATAGCAGTGTAGATTTACTGTCTTCTGAAAATAACTCAACACACAGCCATTAATGTCTAAATAGCTGGCAACATAAGTGAGTACACCCCACAGTGAACATGTCCAAATTGTGCCCAAATGTGTCGTTGTCCCTCCCTGGTGTCATGTGTCAAGGTCCCAGGTGTAAATGGGGAGCAGGGCTGTTAAATTTGGTGTTTTGGGTACAATTCTCTCATACTGGCCACTGGATATTCAACATGGCACCTCATGGCAAAGAACTCTCTGAGGATGTGAGAAATAGAATTGTTGCTGTCCACAAAGATGGCCTGGGCTATAAGAAGATTGCTAACACCCTGAAACTGAGGTGGCCAAGGTCATACAGCGGTTTTCCAGGACAGGTTCCACTCGGAACAGGCTTCGCCAGGGTCGACCAAAGAAGTTGAGTCCACGTGTTCGGCGTCATATCCAGAGGTTGGCTTTAAAAAATAGACACATGAGTGCTGCCAGCATTGCTGCAGAGGTTGAAGACGTGGGAGGTCAGCCTGTCAGTGCTCAGACCATACGCCGCACACTGCATCAACTCGGTCTGCATGGTCGTCATCCCAGAAGGAAGCTGACGCACAAGAAAGCCCGCAAACAGTTTGCTGAAGACAAGCAGTCCAAGAACATGGATTACTGGAATGCCCTGTGGTCTGACGAGACCAAGATAAACTTGTTTGGCTCAGATGGTGTCCAGCATGTGTGGCGGCGCCCTGGTGAGAAGTACCAAGACAAATGTATCTTGCCTACAGTCAAGCATGGTGGTGGTAGCATCATGGTCTTGGGCTGCATGAGTGTTGCTGGCACTGGGGAGCTGCAGTTCATTGAGGGAAACATGAATTCCAACATGTACTGTGACATTCTGAAACAGAGCATGATCCCCTCCCTTCGAAAACTGGGCCTCATGGCAGTTTTCCAACAGGATAACGACCCCAAACACAACCTCCAAGATGACAACTGCCTTGCTGAGGAAGCTGAAGGTAAAGGTGATGGACTAAACCCAATTGAGCACCTGTGGCGCATCCTCAAGTGGAAGGTGGAGGAGTTCAAGGTGTCTAACATCCACCAGCTCCGTGATGTCATCATGGAGGAGTGGAAGAGGATTCCAGTAGCAACCTGTGCAGCTCTGGTGAATTCCATGCCCAGGAGGGTTAAGGCAGTGCTGGATAATAATGGTGGTCACACAAAATATTGACACTTTGGGCACAATTTGGACATGTTCACTGTGGGGTGTACTCACTTATGTTGCCAGCCATTTAGACATTAATGGCTGTGTGTTGAGTTATTTTCAGAAGACAGTAAATCTACACTGCTATACAAGTTGTACACTGACTACTCTAAGTTAGATCCAAGTTTTTTTTCTATAGTGTTGTCCCATGAAAAGATATAATGAAATATTTGCAGAAATGTGAGGGGTGTACTCACTTTTGTGATACACTGTATATATATATATATATATATATATATATATATAGTTAAACATTCCGGACCTTTGCTTCAAAAAATTTTCTCTACTGGACCTCTTTACATTTTAGTTGAATACCCCTGTTCTAGACCCATGTTGATTCATTATGGTCAAATGTAATTTTGGGAATTAAACAAGTTTTCTTGAATAATTTAATGCTTTATATTAATTAATTAATAATTTATTTATTTATGCCGCTCATGTGGGGCAGCAGTAAAACACACACTAGAACACCAGAGCTGGGATCTCGAATACATTGTTTCGAATCTCAGCTCTACCTGCCGGCTGGGCTGAGCGGCCACATGAACCATGATTGGCCTGTTGTTCAAATAGTGGTGGGATTTAAGCTGGATAGGGACTCTCTCATGACTAATGCAACTACGACCTCTGCTGGCTGATTGATGGCGCCTGCACAGAGACGAGGAAAGAGTGCGCTGATCAGGGTGTGTCTCTCTGTACACAGTGCTGATCCGCACATGCACTCGTCAAGTGTAGGTGACAAGATGCATACGGCTGATGCCCACGTGTCGGGGGGAGGGGGGGGGGGGGGCGTTGGTTAAATTGTAGATGTAGTTGGTTGTAAATTGTAGATGTAAATTGTAGTTGGTTAAATTGGTCGTTGTCCTCAATCAGAGCCAGGGTTGGCATCAGTGGAGAGGAACCATGACGCAATCAGGCTATTGGATGCGCTATTTATTGCAAATATAATACACACAATGCACATAATAACACTGACCCATATAACAAATCTATGTTTCTCACTCTTTCCTCAGTGTGGCGCTCTGCACAGAGGAAGCCCGTGTTACTGGTCTGCTCCTCCGATGATACAACTCACATTTCCACCGTATGCGCTCTGGCCTCCGGTTTGCATGAGGAGCTACACGTAGACGTACGCCTGGCACAGTGGGCCCACTGCAGCACCCAGGCCTCTCTGGCTCACCTGGGACCTGCGCCCTGGCTCTACGGACAGTGCCAGCTGGTGCAGCGTGCGGGAGGCATGGTGCTCGTAGCCTGGAGCCCTCAAGCCCAGCAGGCATTTCTTAAATGGAGGGACAGAGGGGGTGGACAGAACAAGAATGAGAAAGAGTGGCTGGATACACCTGAAGAAAGCTGTGCAGAGAGGGGCTGTTCAGTAACTGCTACTGTTTTTAATGCTACACTTTTTAGTCTGTGGGCGGGGCTACGCAGCGAGAGGCGTGGCCAGGGATTTGGTCTTGTATGCTTTCGAGGGATTAGTGGAACTAGCCGTATTCCGAAGGAGCTCAGGGGCATCCGGAGGTACTGCCTGCCCCGCGATCTCTCCAACTTAATACACGAATTAAATCTGAAGGAACACGGGACTGGAAAGGGTGTCGAAGACAGGGTCAGTGGGGGGTGCTGTTTGCCCCGCTTTTTCTCAAAATTTCTGGCTTTCTGGTTGTCGCAGAGTCTTGCTAGGAGGCTGGATGTCTGGCTTCCTCAGACAGCCTCGGTAATAGACAGGAAACCTTTTTTTAAACCAGTACGTGAAGGTGCTGGTGATAAGACTAAGAACCTGAAGAAGAAAAGGAAGAAGAAAGACTGGTCAGCATGCCCTACCAGAAAGAAAAGTGTGGAATGGAATGTGGTTACAGAAAAAGAGCTACTGGCATGAGGAATTTGTGGTGCAAACAGACTGACTCTATACCATAACCAAAAGTATTCATTTGTTCCTCTTTTATACATTATTTAGGCAATAGCAGTGCTGGGGAGTCGAACTCTGGACCCCAGCCTGTGTAGACTAGTGCAATTTACAACAGCACCACCCAAGCACCAACATAAGGTTGATGCACAGACTGAAAGATCTGTGATTTATCAGTGCAAAAGGCAGGAAATACAATTTTAGTTAGCTTGGCATAACATTATGACCACCTTCCTAATATTGTGTTGGCATGGAATCCAAGGTTTCCCAGCATGTAATGTCGTGATGATGAGTTAATCAGTGTTATTCACTTCACCTGTACGTGGTCATAATGTTATGCCTGGTCGGTGTAGACACAGTGGGTCTGTTCGAAAACCTAGTGAGCTCTCTACATAGATGCATTTTGTCGTCCTACGCGCTCCAGAGAAGAAGGATGTCCGAATTCTTAGATACCTTAAAATGCTGCCTATTAAGGTGCCTTATTTTATTTTTTCTCCTCAATTTTCTCCCCTAATTTAGTCGTATCCAATTACCCTGGTTGCGTTACGTTTCACCTCTACTAATACAACCCTCCACTGCTGACTGAGGAGCTTTGCAACTGACACACGCCCCCCTCCGACACGTGTGCAGTACCTCTTTTCACCTGCATGAGGCGAGTTCATATGCGAATCAGCCTTGTGCGCGGAGAGCCACACCCTGGTCAACACATTATTCCCCAACTCTGCGCAGGCACCATCAATCAGCCAGCAGAGGTCGTAATTGTACCAGTTATGAGCAACCCTGGTCCGGCTTTCCCATCCCTGAACAACAGCCAATCGTTGTTCATGTGGCCTCCCAGCCCAGAAGGATGGCAGAGCTGAGATTCGACAGACCCAGTGATGTCACAGATACAGTTTTCTGTGGCTGGTCAAATGGTCAAAATTAGGACATTTCAGCTCTACCTCTGCTATTTACCATTGTTTACATGCACTGTAAATCAGTTAATAAACCAGCATCAAGTATTACACTATGGTCTATTTAAGGTAAATCACTGACCATATCACAGGGACTTCTTTAAGTCTGTAGAACAGTGTTCCATTTTGTACGACAGCACTCTTGAATCATTAAATCATTTACTCATTGTCTGTTTTACCTCTGCTTTATGCTGTTCAGGGTCGCGGTGGGTACAATTTACTGTGTGAAAGGTAGGAAACACCTCAGACAGTTCACCAGTCCATCACAGGGCAAACACACACATTTACACACTCAGGGCAAATTTTCACTCGGTAGCTTCAGTAAACTGACTGCACGTCTTTGGACTTGTTGGAGGAAACCCACACAGACACAGGGAGAACATGCAAACTCCACACAGAAAGGACCTTCTTGTTGTGAAGCAACAATGCTGGCCACTGTGTCGCCCATAACTCTTGAGTCAAAACCATAACATTAGCTATGTGGATTGTATGCGAGTCTAAACAATAATGGGCCTAAAACAGGACCTTGTGGGACTGCACTCTTTTCGGCACTGAAAAACCCTGATTACAAACCATCACATTTTTTTTTTTTGCATTGTCTCACTTTTAAAATACTCAATTCCCCTGTGTACTTGTCTGTGTACTTGCAATGTATGTTGCCTCCTCGACACGTAGTACACCACCTGCTTTCACAGCTACTACTGCACAACCCAAATATTATTCTATTCTTTTGTACAACCCCAAATCAGAAAAAAGTTGGGACAGTATGAAAAATGCATATAAAATAAAAATGCAGTGTTCCTTACATTTACTTTGACTTTTATTTGATTGCAGACCGTTTAAACCCAAGATATTTTATGTTTTGTCTGCTCAACTTCATTTCATTTGTTAATAAACGATTATTTTGTATTTATTGTATTTATGGTCTGGTACAAAAGCAGCATCCAGGAATGGCTGGGTCTGAACGCCTGTGATCTTTGATCCCTCAGACGGCACTGCATCAAGAACCACCACTCAACAATAGCTGATATAACCACATGGGTGAGGGATTACTTTGGCAAACTACAGTATAGTCAATCACTACAATACGGAGTTACATGCACAAATGCCACTTAAAACTTTACTGTGCCTTATGTTAACCATGTCCAGAAGCGGCATTAAGTTTTCTAAGCTCAGACACATCTAGGATGGACCATCACACAGTAGAAACGTGTATTGTGGTCAAATGAATCAGCATTCCAGGTCTTTTTTGGAAAAAACGGACACGTGTGCTCCGGACCAAAGGCGAAAAGGACCGTCCAGACTGTTATCAGCAACAAGTCCAAAAGCCAGGGTCTGTCATGTTATGGGGTTGTATCAGTGCCCTTGTCAAAGGTCATTTACACTTCTGTGATGGCAGAATTAATGCAGAAAAGTACATTGAGATCTTAGAGCAACATATGCTGCCTTCAAGACATCATCTTTTCCAGGGACGTCCATGCATTTTTTCAACAAGACAATGCAAAACCACATGCTGCACACATTACAAAGGCATGGCTGCGGAAGAAGAGGGTACGGGTACTGGACTGGCCTGACTGCAGTCCTGACCTGTCCCCAATAGAGAACGTGTGGAGAATTTTGAAAAAAAAATTTGACAATGACGACCCCGTACTGTTGCACATCTTAAGACGTGTTTGCAGGTAGAACGAGACAAAATAAAAGCTGAAACACTAAATTTTTTGGTCTCCTCGGTGCAAAAACATCTTTTAAGTGTGGTGAAAAGGAATAGCAACATTAAGAGGTAAATGCTTTACTGTCCCAACTTTGTTTGGAATGTGTTGCAGGCTGGAAATGCAGGAATGGATGTTTATTAATAAATGAAATATATCAGGTTCATTCTGTCTGCAGTCAAATAAAAGTCAAAGTAAATGTAAGAAACTGCATTTTCGATGCTGTCCCAACTTTTTCTGATTTGGGGTTGTACTATAAGTCCAGCCCCTGAGGCAGGAATGCAGCATACATATTTAGCATTGTATTGTTGAATTGGTTGGTTTTATTTTTTATTTTGTTTTTTAGATCTGGTAGCCCAGTGATTTAAACGAACATAAGCTGAAGGTATTTTTTATCTATACTAGATCAAAGAGGGTATTGTAGATACTATTTAGTATCAAGTCGCTTGCTTGTGCACAGTAGCTAATTAATTTGATGACTGACTATTCTGTTTAATTTTTGTTACATTTACTTACGTACATGTGGTTATAAATCTACATAATGTGCTGAATAGCATATTGCATAGGATTTTGGTACAAACCCCAGTTCCAGAAAATATGGGACATATTGTAAAATGGAATAAAAACAAGAAAGTGATTTGTTTATTTTTTTTAAACCTTTATTAAAAAGACAAAAAGTACAAAGAAATTACTATTAGTTTTTTGACTACCAGACTTGATTGTTGCTGGGACAAGGCAACATACGAGTATAAAAGTGTATATACACTATATTGCCAAAAGTATTAGCTCGTCTGCCACACGCATATGAACTTCCCTTGACATCCCATTCTTAATCCATAGGGTTTAATATGATGTTGGCCCGCCCTTTGCAGCTATAACAGCTTCAACTGTTCTGGGAAGGTTTTTGGGAATTTTTGACCCTTCTTCCAGAAGCACATTTGTGAGGTCAGACACTGATGTTGGACGAGAAGGCCTGGCTCGCAGTCTCCGCTCTAATTCATACCAAAGGTGTTCTATCAGGTTGAGGTCAGGACTCTGTGCAGGCCAGTCAAGTTCTTCCACACCAAACTCGCTCATCCACGTCTTTATGGACCTTGCTTTGTGCACTGGTGCGCAGTCATGTTGGAACAGGAAGGGGCCATCCCCAAACTGTTCCCACAAAGTTGGGAGCATGAAATTGTCCAAAATCTCTTGGTATGCTGAAGCATTAAGAGTTCCTTTCACTGGTACTAAGGGGCCGAGCCCAACTCCTGAAAAACAACCCCACACCATAACCCCCCCTCCACCAAACTTTACACTTGGCACAATGCAGTCAGACAAGTACCGTTCTCCTGGCAACCACCAAACCCAGACTTGTCCATCGGATTGCCAGACGGAGAAGCGTGATTCGTCACTCCAGAGAACACGTCTCCACTGCTCTAGAGTCCAGTGGCAGTGTGCTTTACACAACTGCATCCGACGCTTTGTATTGCGCTTGGTGATGTAAGGCTTGGATGCAGCTGCTCGGCCATGGAAACCCATTCCATGAAGCTCTCTACACACTGTTCTTGAGCTAATCTGACACATGGAGATTGGAGGTCTGTAGCGATTGACTCTGCAGAAAGTTGGCGACCTCTGACCTATGTGCCTCAGCATCCGCTGACCCCGCTCTGTCATTTTATGTGGCTACCACCTCGTGGCTGAGTTGCTGTCATTCCCAATCGCTTCCACTTCCACTGTTATAATAGCACTGACAGTCGACTGTGGAATATTTAGTAGCGAGGAAATTTCACGACTTGTTGCACAGGTGGCATCCTATCACAGTACCATGCTGGAATTCACTGAGCGACCCATTCTTTCACAAATGTTTGTAGAAGCAGTCTGCATGCCTAGGTGCTTGGTTTTATACACCTGTGGCCATGGAAGTGATTGGAACACCTGAATTTAATGATTTGGATGGGTGAGTGAATACTTTTGGCAATATATATAACACGTCAGACAAGGCCATTATGAGGAATTAAAGCGAATTATTGAAGTTTATAGTTTATATATCCAATATATCCAAGGTGCCTTCATGTATGAGTTACAAAAAGGAAACCCTTACTATATCAAATAATTTTTAATTCTGTGTGGGAATATGTGCCCATGCAATCAACGTTATAAGGTCAAGAACTTAAATTTGAGACAAAAAGTGAGTACTATTTATTTCATCATGATAAAAGATCAGGTCCAGAAGTCCTATCATGTGTCACGACAGAAAACGCTTTTAAATTTTTTGACTATTAAAACCTGCGGATGGATTTGTATGTTTTTTTAAATAAACTAAAGGTGGCATGGTGTGTTCCAACCAAATAGGGGCACACTGTTTTGAATAATATCGTACCATCAACTCACTGTCTGAAAGTAAAAGGTACTTTCCATTATAGTGTTTTAATCTCCAACACACTTAGACGCTTTAAACAACGGCCAAAAATCTATACAAATTTCTTCATGGAGTGTTATAAAAACATTAGTGAGGGATTAAAACATTGCCACTGCTTATTTGCCTAAGCTGGGTGTTTTGGGCTGATCTGTCTGCCGTTTGACACTGTACTGATTATACAGGGGTTCAAAACATTTTGTATGTGTGGAGTATCACACACATGACATCTGTCACAAATTCAAATTCATCATGCTTAATCCATTCATCAGACTTAGAAGAGAGGGTGATATAACTGCTCATTATTCATCTCATAGTTATGAAAAGTAAATTATTATACACCGATCAGGCATAACATTATGACTTGTTTCTACACTCACTGTACATTTTATCAGCTCCACACATATACTGACTGTAGTTCATCTGTTTCTCTACATACTTTTTTAGCCCCCTTTCACCCTGTTCTTCAATGGTCAGGACCCCCACAGGACCACCACAGAGCTGGTATTATTTAGGTGGTGGATGATTTTCAGCACTGCAGTGACACTGACATGGTGGTGGTGTGTTAGTGTGTGTTGTGCTGGTATGAGTGAATCAGACAGCAGAGCTGCTGGAGTTTTTAAATACCGTGTCCACTCACTGTCCACTCTATTAGACACTCCTACCTAGTTGGTCCACCTTGTAGATGTAAAGTCAGAGACGATCACTCATCTATTGCTGCTGTTTGAGTTGGTCATCTTCTAGATGTCATCTTCTTCATCATTGGTCACAAGATGCTGCCCACAGGGTGCTGTTGGCTGGATATTTTTATTGTCCAGCAGTGACAGTGAGGTGTTTAAAAAACTCCATCAGCATTCCTGTGTCTGATCCACTCATACCAGCACAACACACACTAACACACCACCACCATGTCAGTGTCACTGCAGTGCTGAGTATTATCCACCACCCAAATAATACCTGCTCTGTAGTGGTCCTGTGGGGGTCCTGACCATTGAAGAACAGGGTGAAAGCAGGCTAAAAAAGTATGTAGAGAAACAGATGAACTACAGTCAGTAATTGTAGAACTACAAAATGCTTCTATATGATAAGTGGAGCTGATAAAATGGACAGTGAGTGTAGAAACAAGAAGGTGGTCATAGTGTTATGCATGATCGGTGTGTATGCATAATGGTTCACAAACTTTAATGTGAAGTGGTATGGTGGTGCAGTATGTTGTGTGGGTACTGGGATGTGACACTCAGATTTATTGTGGAAAGTTCATAAATTACAACTTGCCATAGGTTTAATGTTTTATGTACAACCTCAAATCAGAAAAAGTTGGGACAGCATGGAAAAAGCAAATTCCTTTTTTTGTCATTCCTGTTCACCACACTTAAAAGACGTTTTGGCACCAAGGAGACCAAGTGATTTAGTGTTTCAGCTTTTATTTTGTCTCATTCTTCCTGCAAACACATCTTAAGATGTGCAACAGTACGAGGTCGTCATTGTCACATTTTTCCTTTCAAAATTCTCCACACATTCTGTATTGGGGACAGGTCAGGACTGCAGGCAGGCCAGTCCAGTACTCGTACCCTCTTCTTGCTCAGCCATGCCTTTACAATGTGTGCAGCATGTGGTTTTGCATTGTCTTGTTGAAAAATGCATGGAAGGCAGCATATGTTGCTCTAAGATCTCAGTGTACTTTTCTGCATTAATGCTGCCATCACAGAAGTGTAAATTACCTTTGCCAAGGGCACTGACACAGCCCCATACCATGACAGACCCTGGCTTTTGGACTTGTTGCTGATAACAGTCTGGATGGTCCTTTTCATCTTTGGTCCTGAGCACATGGCGTCCATTTTTCTCCAAAAAAGACCTGGAATGCTGATTCATCTGACCACAATACATGTTTTCACTGCATTGTCCATCCTAGATGCCTCTGAGGCCAGAGAAGTCGACGCCGCTTCTGGACATGGTTAACATAAGGCTTCTTTTTTGCACAGTAAAGTTTTAAGTGGCATTTGTGCATGTAGCTCTGTATTGTAGTGCTTGACAAAGGTTTACCAAAGTAATCCCTCACCCATGTGGTTATATCAGCTATTGTTGAGTGGCGGTTCTTGATGCAGTTCCGTCTGAGGGGTCGAAGATCATGGGCGTTCAGCTTAAGCTTGCACCCTTGGCCTTTACACACTAAAATTCCTCCAGATTTCTTGAATGGTTTAATGATATTATGCACTGTAGAGGGAGAAATATGCAAATCCCTTCCAACCTTTCTTTAAGGTACATTGTTTGTAAACATTTCAATAATTTTCTTACGCATTTGTTGATAAACTGGAGATCCTCTGATCATCTTTGCTCATCAAAGACTCAGCCTGTTCTGGATGCTGCTTTTGTACCAAACCATGATTACAATCACCTGTTGACATCACCTGTTTGGAAACTTTAGTTTTCTCACCTCATTACTAGCACTAAATTGCCCCCATCCCAACTTTTTTTGGAATGTGTTCCAGGCCTGAAATGCAGGAATGGATGTTTATTAACAAATGAAATGAAGTTGAGCAGACAAAACATGAAACATCTTGGGTTCAAAATGTCTGCAATCAAGTAAAAGTCAAAGTAAATGTAAGGAACACTGCATTTTTATTTTATTTGCTTTTCCATACTGTCCCAACTTTTTCTGATTTGGGGTTCTATATTGTTAGTCAATGAAAAGACTATGAAAATACTTAAAATTGGTTTAACAATAAAATAAGGTAGTTAGTTTTGCCTGTATACGTGTATGTATTTTAAATACACAGCTGGTTGGATGTCTACGTACAGACTTAGGCGGTTGTAGGAAATGAAATAATCAGGAAAGTCAGTCAGTGTTCTTAAAAAATTAAGCTAAGCAACAATCTAAATTGACCTACATTATATAAATTATTATACTGTGTTAATATGCATGTAGACGTTGGTGATTTTAAATTTGTTCTACAGATTCTGATCTACAGCTTTACAAAACTGAGTGGTAAGGCATTCACATACAGAAATTTTACATTAATTTAAGGAAGGATAGTACTCAGGGTGTCAACTTGCCAAATTGGGGGTTAAATCATGCAAAATGCTTTGTTTGCTTGACAGAAACTTATAACATTAAGCTCATTAAACAAACTAAAGGTTTTCTGTTTGTTTTTCACACCCATTATTTTGATATGCTTAGTTTCTCTTTGCACTTTGGCAGGTTCCTGTTGCACAACGCCATTGCTGGCTGGAAGGGCAGCAGACTAGCACATGCCTCCTCAAAGCTTACAAGCCTATGTTTATATTGACGGCGTATCTTTACAGTGTATTTTTTACAGAGAGTTTCAGCACGTATGGAGGACCACATTGCTCCCTTCATATTCTTCCTCCTATTCTGAGCCATGTGTGTGGCAAGAAGGTAAATCTCTACCTGGCCCTCCACTGTAAGACAAGGTCATGTGTCTGTAGGGTGCAGGGATGGATGAATGGACGGGTGGATGGATGGACAGGTGGATGGATGGATGGACAGATGGATGGATGGATGATAGATAGATACTTTAGACTATGCACATAGATAGATAGATAGATAGATAGATAGATAGATAGATAGATAGATAGATAGATAGATAGATAGATAGATACTATGCACAAAGATAGATAGATAGATAGATAGATAGATAGATAGATAGATAGATAGATAGATAGATACTATGCACAAAGATAGATAGATAGATAGATAGATAGATAGATAGATAGATAGATAGATAGATAGATAGATAGATAGATAGATAGGTACTGTAGACTATGCACATAGATAGATAGATAGATAGATAGATAGATAGATAGATAGATAGATAGATAGATAGATAGATAGATAGATAGATAGATACGTACATAGGTACTGTAGACTATGCACAAAGATAGATTAGATAGATAGATTACATAGACAGACAGACAGACAGACATAGATAGAGAGATAGATAGATAGATACTGTGGACTATGCACAAAGGTAGATAGATAGACAGTAGACAAATACGTACCTGCATAATGACACACTACAATAATAGGGCTTGTCTATGTGTACCCACATATGAATACATATGGGTACATATAGAGATGCTTTAGTTAAATGCTTTTAATAATTATCATATTATTGTGGCGACCGGCCAGTTCACTGATATAATAGGTGGGATGCAGGAATACTCTGAAGAGGGCACCAATCCAATGCAGAACTTCAGCCACTCCGCTTAGACATAACCAATCATGTCTGAGTAGGCACCCAGCCGACCAATTGGTGGTGGGCTAGCGTAATAGACCTCTGCTAAGCTTTAAGAAACAATGCTTCAGAGGTTGCTATATGTATCTACTACATGGAAGTGTTGTGATCTCATAGAGCACAGAGGAATTATTACAATCTAACTTTACTTATATTAGCAGAAACACAGTGAAGCAAAGTACAGAGAAGACAAATATTCAGCTTTCTGGAGGCAATAGAATAGAATAGAATGCCTTTATGTCATATATACAGTGACAGGTGAAGTGAATAACACTGATTATCTCTTCATCACGGCACCTGTTAGTGGGTGGGATATTTTAAGCAGCAAGTGAACATTTCATCCTCAAAGTTGATGTGTTAGAAGCAGAAAAAATGGCCAAGGGCTAAATTGTGGTGGCTAGACGACTGGGTCAGAACATCTCCAAAACTGCAGCTCTTGTGGGGTGTTCCCAGTCAGCAGTGGTACAGTATTTATCAAAAGTGGTCCAAGGAAGGAACAGTGGCAAACCAGCGACAGGGTCATGGGCGACCAAGGTTCATAAATGCACGTGTGGTCCTATCCAACAGATGAGCTACTGTAGCTTAAATTGCTGAAGAAGTTAATGCTAATTAATACATTGTAGTTGCAGGGCTGTTTTTGGCATCAAAAGGGGGACCAACACAATATTAGGAAGGTGGTCATAATGTTATGCCTCATTGGTGTATACACGTGTACAGTACAACAAAATTCTTTCTTCGCATATCCCAGCTTGTTTGGAAGCTGGGGTTAGAGTTTAGGGTCAGCCATTGCATGGCACCCCTGGAGCTGAGAGGGTTAAGGGCCTTACTCATGGGCCCAACAGTGGCTGTATGACAGAGCTAGGATTAAAACTCTCAATCTTTTAATTGATAGCCCAAAGAGTCCCCAATCTCAGCACTGCTCAATAGTTAAAAACCTCATCCTAACTGCAAAGCAGAGTGAAGGGAGCATCTGTCCCGGACAGCTTGCAATTATTTTGCAATAAATATTTTTTACAAGAGAGTTCTGGGTCAAAGACTTGAGGGTTAGAAGATACCTAAATATCTAAATTAAAAAGAAGTACAACCCCAAATCAGAAAAAGTTGGGACAGCGTGGAAAATAATAAATAATAAATAATAAAAAAACACAGAGTTTCTTACATTTACTTTGACTTTTATTTGATTGCAGACAGGATGAACCTGAGATATTTCATGTTTTATCTGCTCAACTTTATTTCTTTTTTTAATAAACATTCATTCCTGCATTTCAGGCCTGCAACACATTCCAAAAAAGTTAGGAAGTAAGGCATTTACCACTTTGTAATGTTGCCATTCCTTTTCACCAGACTTAAAAGACGTTTTGGCCCCGAGGATACCAAGTGATGTAGTGTTTCAGGTTTATTTTGTCCCATTCTTCCTGTAAACACGTCTTAAGATGTGCAAATTCTCCACACATTCTCTATTGAGGACAGGTCAGGATTGCCAGTCAAGTACCCACTTCTTCCTCAGCCATGCCTTTGTAATGTGTGCAGCATGTGGTTTTGCATTGTCTTGTTGAAAAATGCATGGACGTCCTTGGAAAAGATGACGTCTTGAAGGCAGCATATGTTGCTCTAAGATCTCAATGTACTTTTCTGCATTAATGCTGCCATCACAGAAGTGTAAATTACCTTTGCCAAGGGCACTGACACAGTCCCATACCATGACAGACCCTGGCTTTTGGACAGTCTGGATGGTCCTTTTCGTCTTTGGTCCGGAGCACACTGTGTCCATTTTTTCCAAAAAAAGACCTGGAATGCTGATTCATCTGACCACAATACAAGTTTCCACTGTGTGATGGTCCATCCTAGATGCCTCCGAGTGCAGAGAAGTCGACGCCGCTTCTGGACATGGTTAACATAAGGCTTCTTTTTGCCCAGTAAAGTTTTAAGTGGTATTTGTGCATGTAACTCTGTATTGTAGTGCCTGACAAAGGTTTGCCAAAGTAATCCCTCACCCATGTGGTTATATCAGCTATTGTTGAGTGGTGGTTCTTGATGCAGTGCCGCCTGAGGGATCGAAGATCATGGGCGTTCAGCTCAAGCTTGCACCCTTGGCCTTTACACACTGAAATTCCTTCTGATTTCTTGAATCATTTAATGATATTATGCACTGTAGAGGGAGAAATACACAAATCATTTCACATTGTTTTTAAACATTTCAATCATTTTCTCACACATTTGTTGACAAAATGGAGATCCTCTGATCATCTTTACTCATCAAAGACTCAGCCTTTCCTGGATGCTGCTTCTGTACCAAACCATGATTATATTCACCTGTTGACATCACCTGTTTGGAATCACATGAAATATCTTGGGTTCAAACTGTCTGCAATCAAATAAGTGAAGGTAAGGAACACTGCATTTTTATTTTATTTGCATTTTGCATACTGTCCCAACTTTTTCTGATTTGAGGTTGTATTTTAGAGTCCTGGGCCCAATTGTTAGTGTAAGAGTAATTCATGCAAAAAATACAGGCAAATATTAGGTGTTTTCAACCAGAAGGGTTTTTGGCAGCAGTAGCTCAGAAATGTGATACTTGAGTAAGAGTAAGTGCTGTATCCTAAGGTGCAATATCATGTTCCTTTATTACTAACTGACAGATTTTTACTGATAGTCAAACCTGAGGTATGCAAATAAACATGTTAAAGAGCAAAACCACACTGGTCTAGTGTCACACTTCTTAAAAAAAATATTAAAAAATACTCACATAACACACTTGTTTGTCAAAACATGCATGGGTGTGATAAAGACAGGAATGTGAAGTTGATGAATGTGCCAAGTTTCACACACATCAGCGAGAAGGCATGCAAGCCAACCACTTTTTCTGTCAGGATAAACTGGATTAATTGTTGTCTTGGAAGAGGCTCAATATGATATTATTGCCCCATTCTACTGTACTGATCAGGTGATCAGTCAGAATATATTTGTCTTGATTTGTAGTGACCCTTTACTCTAAGGCAGGGGTGGGCAATTCAATTTTGCAAGGGGCCACATGAGAAACTGGGACTGTTTGTTGTGGCTCATTCACTTTCTTAACCACTTATCCAGTTAGGGTCACGGGGTGGTGCTGGAGCCTATCCCAGCTTTTCAATGGGCGGAAGGCACACAGTAACACCCGGGATGGGGCACCAGTCCATCGCAGGGCAGACACACATACACACCCATTCACCTACAGGGCAATTCAGTGTCTCCAATTTATCACTCCAATTTATCTCCTTCGAACCGAGGAGTTCAGAATCTCGGCGCTGGTGTGCTAGTGGAATATCCCTGGTTTTTAAAATGCGCACGTTTTAAACTTTATACAATGTGCTATTGCTGTTTTTTTGTCTAATTACCTCATTTGCTGTTTTTAGTCCATTGTTCTTGTTGGATATTGTTTCTAGATATCACAAAGCTGGTTTTAACTGCTCCAGTCCTGGATGTGTAAAACGTACAAGTTCTTGTGTTTCTCTCTGTGTTTATTGCCGTAATGGCGATTTAAATTGTAATCCTTTAACATTTACACATTGTGTAAATTCTATTCATTTAAATTAGTCTCCAGGCCACCCAAGGAGGATGGCGGTCCCTGCTGAGTCTGGTTCCTCTCAAGGTTTCTTCCTGTAATTTTAAGGGAATTTTGCCCTGCCACTGATGCCCTCGGCTTGCTCAACAGGGGTTTTTGGTCCTGGAGTCTGTGAAGTTGCTTTGAGACAATGTTCATTCTAAAAAGTGCTATACAAATAAAAACTGACTTAAAATGACTTGACATAGTGGTCTGGTCACCACAAACTAAACACTGTACACAGCTTTACATCTGCATTAAATAAATGTATACTAAGAAGTTCATGTTTAGTTAAATCAATCACACTCACAGTTCTATTTGCCAACACATACAAATTTAGCTAAACCAAAAAAATAACAGTCCCTTCAAAATAGAAAGAATGCTATTGTATTGCATGTATGATGTACACTAATTTACGTCTTATTTCTAATTACAACCGACCTCATGTGGGCCGGTCAGAGACACCCAACGTGGCAGATGTTGCCTGGGGCCGTACAGTGCCCAGTTGTGTTCTAAGGGGTTGAAATGTCCCAAACCAGGCCAGCTAAATGCCCCCCACACTATAACAGAGCGATGGTTTGTTTATTAGGATTTTAACATCATGTTTTACACTTTGGTTACGTTAATGACAGGAATGGTAGTTACTCATTACACACTCAGCTCACAAGGTTATATCGAACACAGTCATGGACAATTTAGTGTCTCCAATTCACCTTACTTGCATGTCTTTGGACTGTGGGAGGAAACCGGACCTCCCGGAGGAAACCCACACAGACACGGGGAGAACATGCAAACTCCACACAGAAAGGACCCAGACCGCCCCGACTGGGGTTTGAACACAGGACCTTCTTGCCGTGAGGTGACAGTGCTAGCCACCGTGCCACCCCAGAGCCATGGTAGGATAATAACTACTTGTAATATGTTGTTCAAAACCCTAAAAACTGAAATTCAGCAAAACAATGCAACATTGAGCTTACAGTTCAGGGTTTAGAAATACATTTGCATCACACACACACACAAAAACTGATATTCTGGATGTTTGGTACACATGCAAAGTAGAAGTTCCTTCCCTAAAAAGTAAACAACTTTCTGTCACGCACAGCATGAAAAATCTAATTTTCCACCCTGAAATTATGTCATTTATTTGTTAATTTTCAGTAACTGCTTTGTCCTGATCAGGGTAGGGGTGGGTTTAGAGGCAATCCCAGCAATGCTGGGTGCATGTTGGTTCTTGCCCCTCTGAAATCCTCACCTGATTGTTTATGTTATCCTCCTAAAATTCCATAAAAAGGCTTTGGTAGCTCAGCGGTTAAAGTACAGGATTAGTAACTGGTAGGTAACTCAAACCCTACATCAGCCAGGTTGCCACTGTTGGCCCTTAACCCTCAATTGCTTGCAATGTATACAGTCTCAATTGTAAGTCGCTTTTGGATAAAGGCGTCTGCGAATGCTGAAAATGTAAATGTAATCTAGCAGAATTAAAAAGCAGCAGTAATAAGGAACCTCTTAGCATTACAAGACAAATTGTGTGGAGATCAGGAAAGTAATATGCCATGCTTCAAAATTCTAAGAAAGTGGGTCACGTCTCGCCACTAAAGCAGCAGGTGTAGCCCTGTACCTGCAAAGACCAGGGAGGATAAACTCAATATGCAGAATGCTTACCCAGGTAGAGCTAATGAGCCACAAACAAAATAAAACTACAAAACAAAACAGAAATAAAAGAATGAAACTAAAAGACCAAATAAAATCTGCAGCTCAAGGCAGAGAGGCAACAGAATAGATAGACGAGTGCATTAGTGGTGTAAGGAATATCGCATTCACAACACTAGCTACTCAGTCCACCAGTGTGCAATAACTCAAGTGTAATACACTATATTGCCAAAAGTATTCACTCACCCATCCAAATCATTGAATTCAGGTGTTCCAATCACTTCCATGGCCACAGGTGTATAAAACCAAGCACCTAGGCATGCAGACTGCTTCTACAAACATTTGTGAAAGAATGGGTCGCTCTCAGGAGCTCAGTGAATTCCAGCGTGTTACCATGATAGGATGCCACCTGTGCAACAAGTCCAGTGGTGAAATTTCCTCGCTACTAAATATTCCACAGTCGACTGTCAGTGCTATTATAACAAAGTGGAAGCGAATAGGACCGACAGCAACTCAGCCACGAAGTGATAGGCCACGTAAAATAACAGAGTGGGGTCAGTGGATGCTGAGGCGCATAGTGCGCAGAGGTCACAAACTTTCTGCAGAGTCAATCGCTACAGACCTCCAAACTTCATGTGGCCTTCAGATTAGCGGAAGAACAGTGTGCAGAGAGCTTCATGGAATGGGTTTCCATGGCCGAGCAGCTGCATCCAAGCCTTACAGCACCAAGCGCAATGCAAAGTGTCGGATGCAGTGGTGTAAAGCACGCCACCACTGGACTCTAGAGCAGTGGAGACGTGTTCTCTGGAGTGAAGAATCACGCTTCTCCGTCTGGCAATCCGATGGACGAGTCTGGGTTTGGCGGTTACCAGGAGAACGGTACTTGTCTGACTGCATTATGGGATTATGGTGTGGGGTTGTTTTTCAGGAGTCGGGCTCGGCCCCTTAGTTCCAGTGAAAGGAACTCTTAATGCTTCAGCATACCAAGAGATTTTGGACAATTTCATGCTCCCAACTTTGTGGGAACAGTTTGGGGATGGCCCCTTCCTGTTCCAACATGACTGTGCACCAGTGCACAAAGCAAGGTCCATAAAGACATGGATGAGCGAGTTTGGTGTGGAAGAACTTGCCTGGCCTGCACAGAGACCTGACCTCAACCCGATAGAACACCTTTGGGATGAATTAGAGAGGAGACCAGGCCAGGCCTTCTCGTCCAACATCAGTGTCTGACCTCACAAATGTGCTTCTGAAAGAAGGGTAAAAAATTCCCATAAACACACTCCTAAACCTTGTGGAAAGCCTTTCCAGAAGAGTTGAAGCTGTTATAGTTGCAAAGGGTGGGCCGACATCATATTGAACCCTATAATTAAGAATGGGACGTCACTCAAGTTCATATGCGTGTGAAGGCAGACGAGCGAATACTTTTGGCAGTATAGTGTATATCCTGAGCAGCCATTAAAAAAGAGCAGAGTAGCAACTACATCACTGACACAGCCCGCAGCCAGTGTAAATGTGTCTGTGGAGCTCCAGTGTTTTTTTTCCTTTTATCTCAACCATCTCAAATGCTTTCTTTTATCAAATGCCTTCTCTACACTCTAAAAAACGCTGGGCTGAAAACAACCCAACCATGGTTATTTGGCAACCCAGCACTGGGTAAATATTGGACAGAACCCAGCTGGGTTATTTTAATCCAACTTGTTGGGTAATGCAATTTAACCATTGAGCTGGGTTGTTTTAACAACCCAATTATGAGGTTCTTTTTTACCCAATGCTGGGTTAATTTCACCATGAATGTTGGATTGTTAACTCTAATGCTCATATGTAATATGTAAATAATAGTAAAACTGCTACTATTACTACTACTACTTTTTTTTTAAATGATAATAATAACAGCAATAATAAACAGTCAGCAAAAAGATGTTTTTGAGTTATTATTTAGAATAAATAAAAAATAAATTATTAAATGAAAAAAATGTATATGGATACACACAAAAATGTGGAAAATGTTAACATAAAATCAGACAGAAGAGGCAAACTGAAAACTTTAATGGAATTAAACTAAACATAGGGTTTGTAATGGTTTAAACATCTATTTTTTTAGCATTTAAAGTATTAAAATAAACTGGAAACACCTACCTCAAATACACCAACAAGGCATAACATTGTGACCACTGACGGGTGAAGTAAATAACACTGATTATCTCTTCATCACGGCACCTGTTAGTGGGTGGGATATATTAGGCAGCAAGTGAACATTTTATCCTCAAAGTTGATGTGTTAAAAGCAGGAAAAATGAGCAAGCGTAAGGATTTGAGTGAGTTTGACGAGGGCCAGATTGTGATGGCTAGTTGACTGGGTCTTGGGTTTCTCCAAGAGATCTAGTTCCCTCCCACAGTCCAAAAACATGCAGTCAGGTTAATTGGAGACACTGAATTGCCCTATAGGTGAATGGGTGTGTGTGTGTGTGTGCTCTGCAATGGACTGGCACCCCATCCAGGGTGTTACTGTGTGCCTTGCGCCAATTGAAAAGCTGGGATAGGCCCCAGTAAACCACGCGACCCTAATTGGATAAGCGGTTTAGAAAGTGAGTGAGTGAACATGCCAAAGGTTTATTGGCTTCTCTAAATCATGCCTAGGTGTAGGCTAAATAAGTTATGAGCTGTGCGTAGGTTGGCATTAGTTCCCTGTCCCTGCTTATTCCTTAATTGAGTCATTAGATTTGGGGTAGGCTATGGACACACCACAACCCTGAGCAGGATACAGCAGTTACAGAAGTTGAATGAATGAATATACAATTAAATAGATCTTTTACCATTTGCACTGCTGGGCAGCTTGTGGTGCAGCTGCTAGTGTGGGTGCCCACAGCAACATGAGTCTGGATGGTCTAGGTTCGATAATGAAGTTAAGCTTGTTCCTGTTATGTTTGTGTGAGTTTCCTCTCTAGGTACTTCCTCTAACCTCCCAAAATACACATAAAGTTGATTGGCAACTGTTAATTGGTGAGTAAGGGTGTGTTTGTGTAACAGTTTGATGCCCAGTGATGGATTTGAGACCTGTCTAACTGGTATTTCTATTCAAGGGTTGTTTTCCTTGATTCCAACCAGGATAAGAGTTTAGTAAAATTAATAAATTGACAAATATTTCGCGGACTTGTTTGTCTCGATTGGATTGAGATCTGGGGAATTCGGAGGCCAAGTCAACA
The DNA here is from genome assembly GCF_030014385.1 of Trichomycterus rosablanca. Lineage (NCBI taxonomy): Eukaryota > Metazoa > Chordata > Actinopteri > Siluriformes > Trichomycteridae > Trichomycterus > Trichomycterus rosablanca. The sequence continues at coordinate 24,658,645 of NC_085994.1, read as the reverse complement.
CCTCAAACTCGTTGTTGTGCTCCTCAAACCATTCCTAAAGCATTTTTGCTATGTGGGAGGGAGAATTATCCTGCTGAAAGAGGCCACCGCCTTCAGGGAATACCGTTTTCATGAAAGGCTGTACATGGTCTGCAACAATGCTTAGGTAGGTGGTACGTGTCAAAGTTACATCCACATGGATGGCAGGACCTAAAGTTTCCATGCAAAACATTTCCCAAAGCATCACACTGCCTCCGCCGGCTTGCCTTCTTCCCATAGTGCATCCTGGTGCCATGTGTTTCCCAGGTAAGCGATGCACACGAACCCAGCCTTCGCTCCCCATGTGCATCAATGAGCCTTGGCCACCCATGACCCTGTCGCTGGTTTACCACTGTTTCTTCCTTGGACCGCTTTTAATAGATACTGACCACTGCAGACCGGGAACACCCCACAAGAGCTGCAGTTTTGGAGATGCTCTGACCCAGTCGTCTAGCCGTCACAGTTTGGCCCTTGTCAAACTCGCTGAAATTCTTACCCTTGCCCATTTTTTCTGCTTCTAACACATCAACTTTGAGGATAAAATGTTCACTTCCTGCCTAACAGGGGCGGATCGTTCCTTAGGGCGATCGGGCGACGCACCACCAAAGGACGAAAGGGAAGACATTTTTCTATCACAGCTGTGACTGTTCTGGAGTCTGTCTTGTCTCTGAATATCGTAGTCCAATCAGTGTCGAGTTTTGTGTTCCGTACAGTACCGCCCCTTTCGGGGCAACTTCAGTCTAACTGAAAATCGCCCCGGATTGCTCTCAAAGACATGTTAAGGGCCCAACAGTGGCAACCTGGCAGTGGTGAGGCTTGAACCGGTAACCTTCTGATTACTGGACCAGTACCTTAACCACTAGGCAACAACTGCCATTCAGTTGTAGTAGTAATCAGGGTAAATTAGCAACTAAAGAATTAGAGCCACCCAGACCAAATTTAAACATCTAGCATCTACAAAGGGGTAGATCACATAAGATCACATAAGGGGGGAATCACATAAGTTACAAGTATTTTTAAATAGTGAATTGTGATTGCACTTATTGTATCTCCCCAATTGTTTAATTGTACTTCTTTATTCATTGCACATCAGCCCCAATGCCAATCTTTATTCTGGATCTGCTGCACCTAAAATAAAATGCTATCTGATTAAGACTGAATCAAATTGTTAGTGTGAAGGCTTTACATAATGTTATGATTAATGGTAAAGCTGCTCTCTCTCCATGTTCAAAGTTATTTGTGAGTGCAAACTGACAGATGTTAATTATTTAAGCTTTAATTTACCCATTGAACGGGTCACCTTGGCCATCATCGCAACAATTGCCCCCCCTGAGGGATTTGGCAGTATCCGCCACTGCTACTAATGTACTTTCAGCAGTTTTTCTCACGAAGCTGCTGTTTAGCTGGAAGCTGGATTAGCTCATACCTGCGGTAAGCCCCGCCCACTCTGCCAGTCTCATTATGTGGAACTGAGATTCCTGATATTGACGTCTGCGTGGATTTGAAAACTCAGGGTAACATTTCTAAATACTTTATTTTTAACATAGACTGTGTTTAGACTTGTAGTTTAATTGTGATATATTTATATTTTTTATCCTATTCGTTATGTAACGTTTATTATTACTTTCTATATCACACGTCAAGTTTCACCGTTATCGTGAGTTGGTTTGGGACGGTGCCACTCCTACCGTTCTGTCAGCACACACACCTTAGAGAACTGCACTAATAATGTCCGATTCATTTCAGCTCCTTCTAAACTATTGTTTTGTGTTTTTATTTGTCGACGCTTTATATATTTGAATATGTTAAATGGTAATGTTTTATTTAAAGTGTATAGCCGACGTCTTCCGCATATAGAGGCTCCCTGATGCCCGCAAGTCAGATAAAATCTCCCGGAATCTAGAATGAGAGCGGCCAAGAGCGACACACACACACGCACACACACACGCACGCACGCAGGCAGGCGACACAGACTTTTTTCCCCAATCGCGTATTAAATCCGTGATCTGATATACAATCTAGCACGCTGTGTAGGGAACATAAATCAATTGTCTAATATACTGTCTAGTGCACTATGTAGGGAACATAAATCCGTTATCTGATATACAATTTAGTGCACTATGTAGGGAACATAATTAATTATAACACTATCTAGTGCACTATGTAAGGAACACAAATCATCTAGTTATACTTTCTAGTGCACTATGTAGTGAACATGAATGCGTTATCTAATACATTATCTAGTTAACTATGTAGGGAACATAAATCCGTGATCTGATATACAATCTAGTGCACTGTGTAGGAAACATAAACCAACTGTCTAATATACTGTCTAGTGCACTATGTAGGGAACATAAACCAACTGTCTAATATACTGTCTAGTGCACTATGTAGGGAACATAAACCAACTGTCTAATATACTGTCTAGTGCACTATGTAGGGAACATAAACAACTGTCTAATATACTGTCTAGTGCACTATGTAGGGAACATAAACCAACTGTCTAATATACTGTCTAGTGCACTATGTTGGGAACATAAATTCGTTATCTGATATACAATTTAGTGCACTATGTAGGGAACATAATTAATTATGTAATACACTATCTAGTTCTGTCAGCAACACAAATCATCATCTAGTTATACTTTCTAGTGCACTATGTAGTGAACATGAATGCGTTATCTAATACACTATCTAGTGCACTATGTAGGGAACATAAATCTGTGATCTGATATACAATCTAGTGCACTGTGTAGGGAACATAAACCAATTGTCTAATTCAGGGGTTTTCAACCTTTTTAGGCATGCGCCCCCCTTCGTGTACCGAGCGCGGCTTGCGCCCCCCTCGTCAATTTCGTATGCCGCACTCAGCTTCCCTCCGCCACGCACCCCTCCCCTTGATGAAGCACGGCTCAAACGCGGATGCCGAGCACAGTTTCCGCCACGCTCCCCTCCCCTTGATGAAGCACGGCTCAGACACGGATGCCTAGCGTGGATTCCCCCACGCCCCATTCCCCTTGATGAGGCACGGATCCACAGGTTGAAAACCCCTGGTCTAATTCACTATCTAGTGCACTATGTATGGAACATAAGTTCATATCTAAAATACTATCTAGTGCACTATGTAGGGAACATAAGTCCGTTATCTGATATACAATTTAGTGCACTATGTAAGGAACCTAAATCCGTTAACTAATATGCTACCTAAAGCATTATGTAAGAAATATAAGTCTATTATCTAGTACACTATCTAGTGCACTAAGTAAGGAACATAAATTCTTTTCTAATATGCAATCTAGTGCACTATGTAGGGAACATAAATCTATTATCTTTTACACTATCTAGTGCACTTTGTAGTACACATTAATGTGTTTGTGATGCGAACAGTTAGCTTAGTAGCTCAGTTAACAGCTCCTAAAAGTTCTGTTATCACCCATATCCTTTGGTGTGTGTGAGAGTTTTTTTAACTTTTTTATTTTTTGGGGGGGCTTGGGGGGTCGGGGTCGAGGTCCGGGTCCGGGGGTACCTCCCTGAAATGAGTTTTTGCAACTTGGGATGTCTGGTATAGTGAGCTGTTTTCGGTTCTTAAGTTCATGCGAGTTGGGAAATAACGAACCAGAAGAACACGCCTGACAAACCACCAGATGCTGTAAACAACTGTAATTGTCACATTTTAAGGAGGGGGGTGGCATAGGGGTAGGCTGGCACAGTGAGATGGCTGGCTCACTGATACCATGAGTCATAGGTGAAGAAGTGGCACAAAAGTTTAAAATGATAAAGTTGAGTCAAGTCAACTTTATTTATATAGCGCTTTTTACAATAGACATTGTCTCAAAGCAGCTTTACAGAATCCAGGACCAACAGACCAAAACCCCTGTTGAGCAAGCCGAGGGCGAGAAACCAGACTTAGCAGGGACCCATCCTTCTTGGGTGGTGGGAGAATAATTTGAATAAATAGGATTTACACAATATCATACACACACAAATTAAAATGAACTAAAAGTTATAACTAGCAAAAATAATTGGAGTTATTATTCAGTCCAGTCTGTGATAAAGTCTGTAGTGAGTTCTTGACATTCTTGGTGTAAATACGCCAGGTTTCCGTCACATCTGGCAGGAGCAGCATTGTTGGCACAGCAGTCTCGACTTCATTCCTTAACCTGGGGTGGGTAAACAGGTTTCCCTCAGAACCACCTCTGGGTAAAACAACAAATTATGTAGCTAAAAATGTAAAATGTGAATTAAGTAAAATATCAGATTTATAGAAAGTAGCTTTAGACTACGGCACCCCTAAATGTTACAGCATAACTAAAAGGGAAAGCGAGTGGGTAACAAGGTCATGAAGGATTACAGTTGAAGTTAAAAGTTTAGGAACATGTACAGTGGGGGCCAAAATTCTTTGACCACTAGTTACACAGTATTTAAAAACTCCAGCAGCACTGCTGTGTCTGATCCACTCATACCAAAACAACACACACTAACACACCACCACCATGTCAGCGTCACTGCAGAGCTGAGAATCATCCACCACCTAAATAATACCTGCTCTGTGGTGGTCCTGGGAGAGTCCTGACCATTGAGGAACAGCATGAAAGGGGGCTAACAAAGCATGCAGAGAATCAGATGGACTAGTCAGTAATTGTAGAACTACAAAGTGCTTTTATATGGTAGGTGGAGCTAATAAAATGGACAGCGAGTGTAGAAACAAGGAGGTGGTTTTAATGTCATGGCTGATCAGTGTATATACAGTGTATCACAAAAGTGAGTACACCCCTCACATTTCTGCAAATATTTCATTATATCTTTTCATGGGACAACACTATAGACATGAAACTTGGATATAACTTAGAGTAGTCAGTGTACAGCTTGTATAGCAGTGTAGATTTACTGTCTTCTGAAAATAACTCAACACACAGCCATTATTGTCTAAATAGCTGGCAACATAAGTGAGTACACCCCACAGTGAACATGTCCAAATTGTGCCCAAATGTGTTGTTGTCCCTCCCTGGTGTCATGTGTCAAGGTCCCAGGTGTAAATGGGGAGCAGGGCTGTTAAATTTGGTGTTTTGGGTACAATTCTCTCATACTGGCCACTGGATATTCAACATGGCACCTCATGGCAAAGAACTCTCTGAGGATGTGAGAAATAGAATTGTTGCTCTCCACAAAGATGGCCTGGGCTATAAGAAGATTGCTAACACCCTGAAACTGAGCTACAGCATGGTGGCCAAGGTCATACAGCGGTTTTCCAGGACAGGTTCCACTCGGAACAGGCTTCGCCAGGGTCGACCAAAGAAGTTGAGTCCACGTGTTCGGCGTCATATCCAGAGGTTGGCTTTAAAAAATAGACACATGAGTGCTGCCAGCATTGCTGCAGAGGTTGAAGAGGTGGGAGGTCAGCCTGTCAGTGCTCAGACCATACGCCGCACACTGCATCAACTCGGTCTGCATGGTCGTCATCCCAGAAGGAAGCTGACGCACAAGAAAGCCCGCAAACAGTTTGCTGAAGACAAGCAGTCCAAGAACATGGATTACTGGAATGCCCTGATAAACTTGTTTTGCTCAGATGGTGTCCAGCATGTGTGGCGGCGCCCTGGTGAGAAGTACCAAGACAACTGTATCTTGCCTACAGTCAAGCATGGTGGTGGTAGCATCATGGTCTTGGGCTGCATGAGTGTTGCTGGCACTGGGGAGCTGCAGTTCATTGAGGGAAACATGAATTCCAACATGTACTGTGACATTCTGAAACAGAGCATGATCCCCTCCCTTCGAAAACTGGGCCTCATGGCAGTTTTCCAACAGGTTAACGACCCCAAACACAACCTCCAAGATGACAACTGCCTTGCTGAGGAAGCTGAAGGTAAAGGTGATGGACTAAACCCAATTGAGCACCTGTGGCGCATCCTCAAGTGGAAGGTGGAGGAGTTCAAGGTGTCTAACATCCACCAGCTCCGTGATGTCATCATGAAGGAGTGGAAGAGGATTCCAGTAGCAACCTGTGCAGCTCTGGTGAATTCCATGCCCAGGAGGGTTAAGGCAGTGCTGGATAATAATGGTGGTCACACAAAATATTAACACTTTGGGCACAATTTGGACATGTTTACTGTGGGGTGTACTCACTTATGTTGCCAGCTATTTAGACATTAATGGCTGTGTGTTGAGTTATTTTCAGAAGACAGTAAATTTACACTGCTATACAAGTTGTACACTGACTACTCTAAGTTACGTATATCCAAGTTTCATGTCTATAGTGTTGTCCCATGAAAAGATATAATGAAATATTTGCAGAAATGTGAGGGGTGTACTCACTTTTGTGATACACTGTATACAGTGGGGTCAAAAAGTATTTAGTCAGCCACTGATTGTGCAGGTTCTCCTACTTAGAAAGATGAGAGAGGTCTGTAATTTTCATCATAGGTACACTTCAACTATGAGAGACAAAATGAGAAAAAAAAATCCAGGAAATCACATTGTAGGATTTTTAAAGAATTTATTTGTAAATTATGGTGAAAAATAAGTATTTGGTCAATAACAAAAGTTCAACTCAATACTTTGTAACATAACTTTTGTTGGCAATGACAGAGGTCAAACGTTTCCTGTAAGTCTTCACCAGGTTTGCATACACTGTAGCTGGTATTTTGGCCCATTCCTCCATGCAGATCTCCTCTAGAGCAGTGATGTTTTGGGGCTGTCGCTGGGCAACACGGACTCCACAAATTTTCTATGGGGTTGAGGTCTGGAGACTGGCTAGGCCACTCCAGGACCTTGAAATGCTTTTTACGGAGCCACTCCTTCATTGCCCGAGCGGTGTGTTTGGGATCATTGTCATGCTGGAAGACCCAGCCACGTTCCATCTTCAATGCTCTCACTGATGGAGGGAGGTTTTGGCTTAAAATCTCACGATACATGGCCCCGTTCATTCTTTCCTTAACACGGATCAGTCGTCCTGTCCCCTTTGCAGAAAAACAGCCCCAAAGCATGATGTTTCCATCCCCATGCTTCACAGTAGGTATGGTGTTCTTGGGATGCAACTCAGCATTCTTCTTCCTCCAAACACGACGAGTTGAGTTTTTACCAAAAAGTTCCATTTTGGTTTCATCTGACCACATGATATTCTCCCAATCCTCTTCTGGATCATCCATATGCTCTCTGACAAACTTCAGACGGGCCTGGACATGTACTGGCTTAAGCAGGGGGACACGCCTGGCACTGCAGGATTTGAGTCCCTCTCGGCGTAGTGTGTTACTGATGGTAGCCGTTGTTACTTTGGTCCCAGCTCTCTGCAGGTCATTCATCAGGTCCCTCCGTGTAGTTCTGGGATTTTTGCTCACCGTTCTCATGATCATTTTGACCCCACGGGATGAGATCTTGACCCCAAGGGAGATTATCAATGGTCTTGTAAGAAAAAGACGTTTCCTGAATGGGTTCAAATTTGCCAAGGAACACATTAACTGGTCCAAAAAGAAATGGCTCAACATTTGTGGACTGGTGAAAGCAAAATTGTTCTTTTTGGGTCTAGTGGCCGTAGACAGTATGTCTGACGCCCCTTGAGCACTGAATTCAAGCCAAAGTTCACTGTGAACACAGTAAAGCATGGTGGCACAAAATGATGATATGGGATGTTTCTCATACCATGGTGTTACGCCTATTTATCGCATACGAGGGATCATGGATCAATTTAAATATATCAGAATACTTGAGGAGATCATGTTGCCCTATGTCGAAGAAAAAATGTGCTTAAAATGGGTGTTTCAACATGACAATGACCCAAAACATCTTGGTTACAGACAAACAAGATTGAGGTAATAGAGTGGCCAGCCCAATCCCCTGACTTCAATCCCACAGAGAACTTGTGGGCTGAAATCTGAAATGCGTTCTTTTGAGGCAAAACCCAAAATTGCAGAAGAACTGTGGAATGTAGTCTAATCATCCTGGACTGGAATACCTGTTCAGAGGTGCCAGAAGTTGATCGACTCCATGCAACACAGATCTCGGAAACAATTGTTATGCCACTAAATATTAGTTCAGTAATTTAAACTAAAGTGAAACCTCAAACATTTTTAGTTTATAGATACATTTTTTGAGAAAAATGCTGGCACTGCTATTTTTTTGAACAGCCTAATATTCATTTTTCTTAACTTTCTGTAAAGGATGAACACAAACAGGCTAAATTTTGTTAAGGTTTTGATTTAGAATTGAAAGTGTAGTATTTTCAGTGCATTTGCATTCATGGAAATAAAAATTATTAGAATGATTTTGTGCTTTATTCACTTTTTTAAAATATATACAGTATATATATATATGGAAGGGAGTTTCAAAGTTTGGGGGCTGAGGAACTAAAAAACCTACCGCCGACCAACACAAGTCTAAAACGCGGAGCGCCCTCGGAGAATTCAGGATATTTTCACCTAAAAATGAGCGAAACATTAAACTTGACTGTGGTTCTCCAAGACTGTATGTGCAAACAATGAAACAACTGCACTTATGAAGTGAAGAGTAAATACAAAAAATACTGCAGTAACACCAGAGAAAATTAAGTTAATTGGTTAAAAAAAAAAACTAGCCCAGACACCTGAACAAAGCACATTATGTTCCAAACGGATTATGTATCAAGGAGAATATGTACCAGGGCTACAAGTGTTTATTTATTTATGACAAATAATAATGTGTAGCTTAGGTAGATAAAAATAGCTAGCTGGTTTGATTCCTGTCCTATTTAAAGAAATAAAGATATGTATTAAATAATAATAATAATCAGTCTAAAAACATTGTGTTTCTTTTGAATGATTTAGTAATGAGACTGTGTTCTGATCTCTCTCTCGCTCTCTGTTGCACAGATGTCGGGTAAAATGTCAGGTTGTTGGTGATGACGTCATTGTGCGGGATGCAGTCAGGGATGACTCTTTCTGGATGGAGAGTTGTGTATATGAGACAGACAAGAGGACATGCTGTCACAGAGTTTCACACTGATCATCGGTGGCTTTAGTACGCTTCAGCGCATGAGGTCATGAGGCTCCTGACACTGTTTGGAGCACTGCTGGCCTCATGGCCGATAATCCCCACCAGCACAAAGAGACTTGAGACTATGGAGTATTCAGAGGAACAGGAGCTCACCTGCAGCCAGGTAAGGCACCAGCAAATTTCATCTTTATGAATTATTTACTGCCACTATCTGGACAGAAATCATGATTTGGTACTGGTTTATGGAGCCTACATTACACTCATGTTAATATTTACTGCAAAGAACACCTTACAACAGTTTAGTATATTACACATTACATATCTCATCCATAAATGTTTACTACAATGTCAGTTTTTAACAGTATAATAATAAAGATTAGTTAGGTATATATCATAATAATAATAGTAATAATAATAAAAGATTAGTTAGGTATATATTATAATAGTAATAATAATAAAGATTAGTTAGGTATATATTATAATAATAACAGTAATAATAATAAAGATTAGTTAAGTATATATTATAATTAGGGCTGTCGTTTAACGCGTTAATTAACGCGATTAACGCGTTAAATTTTTAATCGCGATTAAAAAAATTTATCAAGATTAAAAAAATTTATCTAACTATTTTTATTTGGCTGTTTGTGCCACGTAAATATGTGTCTCTGTGGTAATAAACTGTATTTCAGATGAATTTGGATGTAAAGCGCATGAACTGTACACAGAACTTTACAAACACTGCTGTTAAATGGATCACTACTAAAGCAATAAGCCACGAGAGGCCGTACGTTACTGTGATTTTAGCACGGGGATGACGTTTTGTAAAATCGTAACAATAACGTACGGTCTCGAGTGGCTTATTGCTTTTATAAAACGGCGGTCAACATAAAATATAATAAATACAACAATGTTTAATTCATGTATGTATTTATCGTGTATAAACTTACAATAAAGCATTCTTCCGCGACGCAAAATAGTTCGATTAACAGTGTTGCTAGGCAACATGAGGGCGAAAATAACATTAAATTTTTCTTTTCAGTGGCGTATTAATATGGAATGATGTGAGGTGGTCATAGGTGTGAGTTTATGGGGGATTTTACAACGGCTTCGAACGCGGCTCAGCCAATCAGATTTTAGGACCGGAACTATCCGTTTTATAATACTACTTTTAGCGGTTTTACATGTTGATGAAAAGATGAATGAAATAACGCAATCGCTGAAACGAGTATCTCCATTGGCTGCTAGAGCTGTCCATCAAAACCGCGTAGCTCCGCCTCCTTCCCTCGGGTACTGTTTGAGACAGAAGTGAAACTGCGTAATGCTTCATTTATACAGTTTATTCAGCTTATTCTATCACATGGTTGTAAACATGATTTATATTTGTGACGTTTGTAGTTTTTTAAAAACACATTTGTATCTGCTATTTATATGGACTAAGCATTTACATGGACTGTATTAATTAACACTTTTATAGCTACAGTCAATAACTTATAATGTTTGGTAACTTGATTGTTTCAGGTACACTGTAAGCCCGGATAAGTTCAATCTACTTAAAAAATGTGAGGAAACCGGTTGCCTTAAAAAAGTTAAGTAATGTATAATAAAAACTTGAGTTAGCATAACTTAAAACATTAAGTTATTACACCTAAAAGGCAAGTTGATTAAACTTTCTTTTTTTTGTTATACCAACTGCTTTTCCCAATAATTCTACTTAATATCTTGAGCTCAATGGAAAAAACTATTGATTTCTTCTTAGTTTTCATGTTAATTACATTTTAAATATGAATTACAAATGTTTATAGAGAAACAGACACAATTATAAAATTATTTTTCTTTATTTCACTTCAGAAGTATTTACTTAAAATACAACATGTCAAGAAAACATCTTTAAAACTGTACAAACTGTACATAAAGTTCTGATGAAACACAAACAGCTCCTCACAGTAACCATGAACCTGTAAAACAACAAAAAGGAACAAGAAACAGAAGTATTAAAATCAACATTAATAGCATTCATTTAAGGATTAAAATAAAGCAGGCCAGCACACTCTTTGCTTCGTATGAAGGCTAGCATGCTAACATGCTAGCATGTAGCCTAAATACGGCAAATAAAGCAGCGCTGTTTGATTATTTATTTAGTGTCAACATTAAGATAATTTATTTTAAACAAAATTGTTAAGTAAAGTACAACACTTACCAAAATTAGACGGAAGATGAAAAAGCCCCATCAGACTGGTGTACATGCTACTCAAAAATAGCATAATGAGGAAGAAAATGTTCGTCCACTTAGTTTAACAAAGGTTCCACTTCACAAAAGACATTTCAGGAAGACAAGTTTACTTTTGCAAAAAGCCTTCAATGAAAAGTAAAAAGTAATTTGCAACAACAGGTTTCAAAAGTTAAAACAAATGGCTGCCTGATTCACCAACAGCAAGCTGAAAAAAGGCAGACTTACATGTAAATGGTGGCGTTTTTCTGTTTTATTACCTTAACTTAACTTTTTTAAGTTAATCTGATAGAAAAGTAATTTTTTTTTGTTTAGTAAACTTAAATCTTTTAGCACATTTAAATGTGTACTCAAATTAGTACAATGTACTCTGCATTTTATAGTAGAGCAAAAAAACTTAAATAATTTATGTATGTTGTACTAAAAATGTTTGATTAAATATAAAGTCCGGGCTTACAGTGTATTTATAGGTGTTTAAATTGTAATTTAGAACAATATTTCCCAGTCATGTTTCTGCACTACACATTATTAAAAGCTTTTCTTAATAGATCTGTGAAATAATCATATCTGTGTTTTGTTATTGATGCATAATATTAGATGAAAATATTTTGAAAGCATGATTTCTGGGTTAGCCAGAAAGCTTAAGCACCAGGGCCCAGGGAAAGGGGAGGGGGGGGGGGGGGGGGGGGGTTCTGGGGTCCTCCACGACATGAACTCAACCACTCACCTCACTAGGACCCCCCCACCCAACCCCCCACCTCCCCCCTCGCTGCACTCACCAAGTCATTTTTATTATATTACAAAGTACAATTAAAAAACTTGTATTTTTTTTAACTGGGGCCCCTGAGCTCCTAGTTACACCACTGGTGTTGCATCTAGAAATTGTTCTTGCAATAAATATGTGCATAACTGTTCAAATTTTGCTTAATTATTAGCTGTCATGCGATTACAAATTTTAATCGAGATTAATCGTGATTAAGGAGCCAAATTAATCGCGATTAATCTAGATTAAAAAATTTAATCGCATGACAGCCCTAATTATAATAATAACAGTAATAATAATAAAGATTAGTTAGGTATATATTATAATAATAACAGTAATAATAATAAACATTAGTTAGGTATATATTATAATAATAACAGTAATAATAATAAACATTAGTTAGGTATATATTATAATAATAACAGTAATAATAAAAGATGTGTAAACAATAACTATACAACTGTAACTCTAACTATATATGGACGGTGCTAAATAACTATAATTATACATATATATGTAAAACGGTTGTGTAAAGTGCAGGTGCAAATGATAAATAATAATAACAGTCCAGTGTGTAATCCGGGGTGTTGATGGTATTAACAGTGCAAATGATAAATAATAAATAATATGTCCAGTGTGTAGTCCAGGGTGTTCGTGGTGTTAGCGGCGTAGTGTAGTGTGCAATAAAGTAATTGAGGAGGGAAAAAGCCGAGCCAGTTTTTGAGCCGACTGGTCCTGGCATGTATGCTCCTGTATCTTTTCCCAGATGGCAGAAGGTTATACAGTGTGCGGCTGGGGTGGTAGGGGTCCCTGATGACGCTGGTGGTGAAGGTCTCCGATGGTAGGGAGCTGTGTACCAATGATACTTTGAGCAGTCCTCACCACCTCATGAAGGGTGTATATTATAATGACCACAACTCAAGTTGATGTTTAGTGTAACCATTATTTCAATTAAAAACTGCAGGCTCACTAAGATGCAGCTCTATACGAAAATCAGTTCACAGGCAGTTGTAGCCTAGCGGTTAAGGTACTGAACTAGTAAGCAGAAGGTTGCTGGTTCAAACCCCACCACTTCTAGGTTACGACTGTTGGGCCCTTGAACAAGGCCCTTAACCCTCAATTGCTTAGACTGTATACTGTAAGTCGCTTTGGATAAAAGCGTCTGCTAAATGCTGAAAATGTAAATGTAAAATCAGCTAGTAGTACAAACCAGTAGGTTTGAAACGTAAATGAGAAGCAACCGCATTTTAGTTCAGATTTATATTATATTTATTGTACAGTATTTATTATTATTTATTTATATATATATTACATATATATTACATATAATATATATATATATATATATATATATATATATATATATATATACATATATATATATATATATTATATTATATTATAATTAGAAGTAATTTTGGGTGAAGATTCATTTATTGATGATGGTCCATAATCGTAATTTTAATATTGAGCTAAATATACATTCATATCATTTAAACAATTACGAGCAGACCTAATGTCTTAATATTTAACATTTCTGGTTAACATTTCTGGTTACATCTAAATTGTAATGTAAATGTAAATAGACAGACAGACAGACAGACAGACAGACAGACAGACAGACAGACAGACAGACAGACAGACAGACAGACAGACAGACAGACAGACAGACAGACAGACAGACAGACAGACAGTTTATTGATCCCGAAGGAAATTAAAGTTAAATATTGGAAATGTAAAATTGGCTGTTAGACACTAATAAAGATGACACTAAATAATACTTAACCTAATATTTAACATTTCTTGTTACATCTAAGTTTTGTAATGTAAATGTAAATGTTTGAAAATGTAAAATTGGCTGTGAGACACTAATAAAGATGACTAAATAATAATTTAAGTAAGAATTTCTTTTTAAAAAAATGAATAAATATGCCAGACTTTTTCCACTGTACTTAGTATATAGTAATTCTTAATATTGCTTATGTATTTAGTTCAGAAATACACACATTTACTACCCAATATATACAAATCTCATTAATTTCTTTTATTTTCATGTTTTACCATCTTTTTATCATGGTCAGGGTGGCTGGGAACCATGCAGTAATGCACCCTGAACAGAACGCCAATCCATTGTGGATATAATCATATGTGAAATCCGGAAAACTTACTCGAACAATACAGTGGTACCTTGAAACTCAATGTTAATTGGTTCTGGGAGTGGCGTTGAGTTTAAAAGGTGTTGAGTTTTAAGGTATTTTTCCCATAAGGATGTATGGAAAACCTGTTAATGCGTTCTGCATATATTTTAGGCTAATGTAAAATAATAGGGTTGTTTTTGACACTTAAACACTGAAAATAAATATATAATATAATATATATAATATAATATAAAAACTGAAGTAAAAAGCTGATTCTTACAATTTCTCAGAACCTCGAGCTACAACACAAGTTTAAAAGTGAAACAGTGAGGAAAATCCAGATAAACACAGATACATGTGGAGCTTTTCAGAGTGAATTTGATGGTTATTCCACACAAATGCAGATTCGTCTCAAATTCACACTTTGATGACGTTTTACTGCACCGCTCAAGCCGAGCACTGAACGAAGCGGCTGGTTAATGTGAATTTGAAATAAAATAAATAATTTTTATAAAGAAACTGAACACGTTGAGTTTAAGGGAAACATTGAGTTTAAGGGTACAAATTTCTCGACAAAGGGCGTTGAGTTTCAAAGATTTTGAGTTTTGGGGACGTTGAGTTACAAGGTACCACTGTACTTAGTATATTTAGTACTTAGTCATTTTTAATATTGCTTATATATTTAGCTCTTATATATTTTTACCTATAAGGATGTATGGGATACCTGTTAATGTGTTTTATGGTCCCATGGAACTGCATATATTTTAGGCAAATGTAAAATAATAGGCTTGTTTTTTTACACTGATACACTGAAAATAACACAAATATAATATAAAAACACTAAAATACAATTTAAAACAGTTAAAATCAATAAAAAAATACAATAAAACCAGTACTTTACCTTTACTTCTTTATTGTTTCCTTATGCTTCTTAATTAGTGGAGACAACTTATGAGCAGTAATAATTAAGAGAGTTTTAGTGTTTCTATGTCGTTCTTTTAATACATTGTCACATTAAGCTGTTTTTTAACGTTATGCATTTTAGATTAAGAAAACACTGACAATAAATATATAATATAATATATATAATATAATATAAAAACTGAAGTAAAAAGCTGATTCTTACAATTTCTCAGCACCCCCAATCTATAAAACAAGTTTAAAAGTGAAACAGGAGAAAAATCCAGATAAACACAGATACATGTGGAGCTTTCAGAGTCTCGTATTCACACATTGATGACATTTTACCACACCGCTCATGCTGAGCACTGAGCAAAGCAGCAGTCACACACACGTTGAGTGTACAAATTTCTCGACAAAGGGGGTTGCGTTTCAAAGATTTTGAGTTTAAGGGACGTTGAGTTACAAGGTACCACTGTACTTAGTATACAGTAATTCTTAGTATTGCTTATATATTTAGTTCAGAAATACACAAATTTACTACATACTATATAATAATTTCATTAGTTTCTTTCATTTTCATGTTTTGCCACCTCTTCATTTTGTGGTTAGGGTGGCTGGGCACCATGCAGTATTGCACCCTGAACAGGATGCCAATCCATCGTGGATATAATAATATTATAATAATAATACTATAATAATACTATTACTTCTACACAGTAATAATAAAAAGTTGTTATTATTATTGTTAGTGTAAGAATTACTAGCAGTCCACCAGTTCGGGTCCTTTCTGTGTGGAGTTTGCATGTTCTCCCTGTGTCTGCGTGGATTTCCTTCGGGAGAACTGGTTTCCTCCCACAGTCCAAAAACATGCAGTCAGGTTAATTGGAGACACTGAATTGCCCTATAGGTGAATGGGTGTGCGTATGTGTGTCTGCCCTGCGATGGACTGGCCCCCCTTCCAGGGTGTCACTGTGTGCCTTGCGCCCATTGAAAAGCTGGGATAGGCTCCAGGACCCCTCCGCGACCCTAGTTGGATAAGCGGTTAAGAAAGCGAGTGAGTGAACTGTTTCGGCTTCTGTGATTTTCAAGTGCAACAGGTTCCCAACAGTTAGTTCACCTCCTCTTACAAATTCCATTCCAGTCTAGAGGTTTTGTTTGATTTGTGCCCGTCTCTCTGTGCCTATCATGCTCTGTGTTGGCACGGCACACACGTTTCACATGCAGATCATTTGTCTTCAGTTGACTCTGACTGACAAAAAACAGCTCCCTTATTTGCACTGTGGTTTAAGTATGCAGATCTCTTGAGATAAAATGACAAGTGAAATGTTTGCTTGTGTCCTTACTGTTGCCCATGTTTTTAAAGTTAAAGTGTTAAGACGTTCGTCTTGTGAGGTGGCGTTTCACTGCTCTTAAGCCAAATCATGCACACCATTATACACCGATTAGCCATAACATTAAAACCACCTCCTTGTTTCCACACTTACTGTCCATTTTATCAGCTCCACTTACCATATAGAAGCACTTCGTAGTTCTACAATTACTGACTGTAGTCCATCTGTTTCTCTGCATGCTTTGTTAGCCCCCTTTCATGTTGTTCTTCAATGGTCAGGACTCTCCCAGGACCACTACAGCGCAGGTATTATTTGGGTGGTGGATCATTCTCAGCACTGCAGTGACACTGACATGGTGGTGGTGTGTTAGTGTGTGTTGAGCTAGTATGAGTGGATCAGACACATCAGCGCTGATGGAGTTTGTAAACACCTTACTGTCACTGCTGGAGAATAGTCCACCAATTAAAAATATCCAGCCAACAGTGCACCATGGGCAGCGTCCTGTGACCACTAATGAAGGTCTAGAAGCAACAGCAGCAATAGATGAGTGATCTTCTCTGACTTTACATTTACAAGGTGGACCAACTAGGTAGGAGTGTGTAATAGAGTGGACAGTGAGTGGACACAGTATTTAAAACTCCAGCAGCGCTGCTGTGTCTGATCCACTCATACCAGCACAACACACACTAACACACCACCACCATGTAAGTGTCACTGCAGTGCTGAGAATGATCCACCACCTAAATAATACCTGCTCTGTGGTGGTCTTGTGGGGGTCCTGACCATTGAAAAACAGGGTGATGAACTACAGTCAGTAATTGTAGAACTACAAAGTGCTTCTATATGGTAAGTGAAGCTGATAAAATGGACAGTGAGTGTAGAAACAAGGAGGTGGTTTTAATGTAATGGCTGACTGGTGTATGTAAAGTAATCCAGGATCTTCTTTTGTCTGAGAGGTGACCTAGTACACGCTCTTTCACATGGACAGACTAGATGAAGCATTACTTACTTATTTATAAGGCCAGCCGGGCATGACACCCTATGCTAAGGCTCGTGTATGCTGTAGCTATGGTGATGGTTATCAGTTACCATCTCAAGGACAGGACTGCATGGCTGAATTTGGTTTGTGCCTCCACATTGTTTTGTTCAATTTATTCACACTTCCCTTCAAGACATAGACAATTATGTCTGTATGCAGACATCTGACAGGCTGATAGCACAGTTGGGGATTTGAACCCTGGATTCGAGTAGCTTGAGTGCCTACCTTTGATGATTAAATATCACTAATGATTTGTAGCTAGCGAAGACAAAACATGTTTGATCCTGTTGGGTGTGGGAAGAACGTGTGAAAAGTAATCATTTTTGTTTGTGTATGATCCGTGAGCGTAACTGTTGTTTTGAACTGAAATGTTTGCGTGCCTGTATTTATGCTAGCAATTTGTTTGGAATTCTACTGAAGCGTAGCAGATACTGATAAAAAATACTGATGTCTGTTTGATTTTGCACACGCGACATTTACAAAATATTTCCGCTGGTGGGTTCCTTGATGTGTCTATTTCCACATGACTGGAAAACCCTTTGTAATGGGTCCACCTGCCGTAGCGACCTGCAGGGTGCGAGTTAAAGGCTGATGCCCATACAAACAGAACTTATCTAACTATAGTGCAACTTACTGGGGCAGAGTGTGCTTCCTGATGTGATTAACATTGGATTTGGAGGAAAAGAACAATCGAGCAACATTATGGCCTGCAGGGGGTATGAAGACACACATGACTGACAGTGACTGACAGTGGCAGTTACTTTAATCAGGCAGTCAATCAGCATTAGATTAATCAGCATTCCTTTAATCAGCATTAGTGTTTTGCCCTTTATAAACCAGCTTTGTCGCCACCTTGCTTGCACCTTGTTTCTGTTGCTCTTATTCCTGTATTTTTTTCGGTGTTGCATTGGCTCTCAGCCATCATGGCATAACCACCCTCTATTGTCAAGCTGCCTCCAGACCGGACCGCTATGCCACCTGAGTTACTGTTGATTGCTTGTAGGTGTGAGTAAACGAGTGCCTTGCACTCTAGCCACTAATGAACATGAACCTGTTAATGAAAAAAATATAAGAGGTCGCCACAGCAGATCATGTTGGTCTGTACATTTGATTTGACAGTTTTACACCCAAAGCCCTTTCTGATGCAACCTTCAGGCTTGAGACGGGCAATGATAAATGAAATAAAAATAATTAGAATTTAGTTGAAATAAGTTGTTACTCTTTTGGCTGAAACTGTAAATTTCTGCTATGCACTAGATGGCTGGTTGATTGCAAGCATGTATATTTTATTTAATTTTAAGATATATTAGTCTATTTGTTTTTAGATTTTTAGTTTTTTTTGTTTGTTCAGCCTTGCGAAAAATTTATTTCACACATCCCAAACCTTCACATAAAAGTCACACAGTTACATTAGATCCTACAGCAGGGGGGGGCTAAACTTTTTGGCTGAAGGGCCACACTGGGTTTTAAAATTTGACAGACGGGCCGGACCAGTAGCAGATGGGGATGAACTAATATAAATTATCAATCAAAGAATGAAATATCTGTGTGTATAGATGATAGACTCAAATTTAAAAAAGGTCGGTAGTGTTTGGAGTGCACAAACTAGTGGAATCAACTAGTGGCGATGCGATAAGATATAATGTAAACTTAAAGTACAATGGCAGGCCACTGCCCGTATTTTAGCTTATATTGTTTATAAGTTATCTTAAAAACACAAAATACTGTAGTTCTGATACATTCTGACAGAATTACAGTGTTTATATTTTTTGTATTATTGCAAGACTGTATTTTGACAATTGACAATATTGACAATATTAATATTATATCTATATTATATATACATATTGACAATATTCAACAAACCAGCAAAATCTCACAATCACATTTATGCTCCGTTTTACTTCAAATAAATGAGCATAAAAAAATCACAATATTTGATAATGCTTTGCTATCATTGCAAAATGAAAGCGCATGGTAAACAGCAGAACCATGACCCAGATCAACCACACAGCAGCAGAAAATCATAACCGCTGCTTACCTGATCCCTGTGTTGTTCCATTAGGAATATAATCCACTTGTTTTTCTTCTTGGCGACCAACTTGTATGTTTCCAGAATATTTCCATAATATATAAAATCCATACCCAATTGTTTTTATTCACCTAACTAATGAAATCCATTTTAAATCATTTATTCTGTCTGCTTTAGCGCTAAAAAGCTGAAACTGGTCATTCGTTCACTAAATGGCACTTAACAACTAATGAAGAGAGAGATTGAATTTCTGCCCAAAATCTGAATTCGAAGCTCTGACTGGTTTATACAGCTGTTTATCAAGACCTGGACCACGACTTAATCTTTTTAACAAATGAACTGATTCATTAAGTTGTTTTAGCACGGCTCTGTAATGAAATAGAGTGAGCAAAACCAATGAATCTTTACCATAGATAAGGACGCAGGTCCCTGATTCAATTCCAATGAATAATCCGTTTGAAAAGAGTCGTTTTTGACTCGTTGACTCAGTGATTCAGTTTGCAAGCCCTACTCTAAAGAACAACTTTGTAAATGCTTAACGGGCTGGATCAAACAGCCTAACGCCTAGGGCCGTAGTTTGCCCATCACTGTTCTACAGCAACACCATGTCACAACCTAGGAAAATTCTCCATATATTATTTTAATGTAGCCTATTTGATTAAAAAGAGCTCCTTCTAAGGTTTTAGGACTATAGCACACCTTAATAAAAGTGGTGAATCTCACCAGGGCTTTCCATGCTAAGCTAAAGTCAGTGATCAGAACTGCACACTAAGTAAGCAAAATGGGACTCATGGAAGGGAAACCCCCAGTACATGTATGACATTTGCAAAAGAAGCACCTTGATGATCCCCAAAGCTTGTGGGATAAGGTTCTGTATGCAGACAAATTACATTTCTAACCTTTATTGACAGCAAGGGTGTGATAATGCTTGTCTAAATGCAAATACAATGTTTAATGGTAGGTATATTATACAGTTAACCATGAAGGTGAAGGTAAACTCTGTGACTTGAGGAATTAGACAAACAATAATTTCCGTTCCTTCCCAGAAGGTTTTTTCAGAAGGATTTAAGGTAATTTGAACTTATATTTACTTGATAAATTCAACATATTAAAACGTGTTACATGGGAGAAGTTACGGCACATTTAATAAGTATGTTTAATGTTTTAAGTGTTTGTACAGCGTAGAGGACACATGTTGAAATGTTGAAAATCAATGGGAAAGGTGAGATTTGCCCAGGGTGTTCTAATTTTCACATACTTCTGCAAGGTTATTGGAAGGTTTTGGAAGGAATGTTATGTGTGTTTTAACATGTTTACTATGTTCTATAGACCAGTAATTTATCTCTCTCTCTCTCTCGTTCTCTCACTTTTTCTCTTTATATCTCTCTGTTTTTTTCTCTTTCATCCTCTCTATCTTTTCTTGTTTGTATTTTTATCTTTCTTTTTTTAATTCTCACCCCCCCCCCCCCCACCTTTGGTCTTTTTGCAGGGCCTGACTAATTGTAAAGTAAATCACAGTAAGTCACATCTGTTTTAATATACATTTACAAATGATAACACCCATTTGCATTTCCAATTGATTTCTGCAAAATGAACTCATAACGTTGTTTAAAATGTATTAATTCAATAGCCATTGGCATCCTTAGTTCAAGTTCCAAGCATGGATAAATAGAAGGGTTGCATCAGGTGTAAAAACTCTGCCGAAGACCCCACCCACATAGTCCGGTCATCCACCGTAGCAGAACCATGTCTGCTGCAGCCACTGCCAATTATGCTAGCTAGATTGCGCCCAGCCGACCAGTGGCAATGCCGAGTTTCGAACCGGGGTTCAGAATCTCGGCGCTGGTGTGCTAGCAGAATATCCCACTGCACCACCTGGACACCGATACCAACCTTTTTTTACACAGAAACTCTGGGTGGAAAGGCAGAAATAACCAGGACAGGGAGCCAATCCATCAGGGTGTCGGCCAGCCATTCAGACATAGTAAATCATATCTGTGTAGACGCTTGGTTGATTGATAGTATCGTTAGTCAATAGCTAAGCGTGGGCTAGCCTAATAGATTGTTTTTACTGGTTTAGCGTTTTTACTGCATTGTTCTCAGTTGCGAAACATTTGCTTATGCAGACACTGTTTACAAGTGAAACCTTGGCTGCGTCCCATACTGCATCCTATGTGCTACAGAGTGTACTATACCATTCAAAGTGCACTAGTCAGACATACTATTTAGCAAAGCAGTGTTTGATTTGGGACACAGCCGCTTGAACTATGGAGGCATAGATCAACTTTTATAGTTCAAAAAAAGTTTGTCTGCCCTGTGGAGTCTTTGTTTTCACCCATCTTCATCCCAAAATTATCCTACAGATTCTCCAGACTTGAGTCTTGTCATAGTTAACGTACTGCAACCCAAACCCAACCCAACTCAGTCTCATTTCTTTAATTAGAACATCTGACACTGGGAAGTAAGAAATAATGTGTTCAGTAAAGGCAGGAGAAATGCACTTTGTGTGTTATTTGTTTAGGCAGAAGATGTTTGTCTTGTCATGACTTGAATGAGCAATCATGAGTAATTAAAGCAGAAATTTATGCGAGTTTTGTTTGATCCTTTTTTTTTTTTAAGTAGGTGGTACGTGTGTTTATTATGAGAGCTACGTGATTGGTCTTGCTGCTCATGCGTTGCTGTGCCACAGTGATGAAGGATGGCTCCCATGCCTGAGAATCCAGCTTAACATCACAGCTACAGGTACCTTATGTCCTTCATAATGTCTTATGCCTTATGTCTTTCAAAACCTTATTATAAGAAAACACTTAATTATCTGTGTAACGTACTAGCCACCCCACTAAATACCTTTATTGGGCACCTGCGCAGTGGTAGCTCAGTGGTTTAGATGCCAGTCTTGTAATTGGATGGTTACTGGTTAAAGCCCCATTATAGCCACATTGCCACATCGGGCCATGCCACTAAGCAAACTCCTTAACTGTCAATTACTTGAGTTGTAACATGATTGTAAGTGGCTTTGGATAAAAAAATGATCTTGTGTAAGTCAAGAGTTTGACGTTATGTAGAAACAAATAAACATTTAATGTTCCACCTTTGAAGCAGAGGCACTTATGGCATTATATACTGCTGTACAAATACAGGAAAAGTACACAGGGGACACACTGAGCCCTTTTCCACCGACTCGGAGCGGGTGGATTCTCAGCGTTCCTCACAACCCCTGTAACAGGTTGATTACCTTCATCCAGCGTTTCTCGCGGCAGGAAGAGTATATCGGCCCGTTCCAAAAGAACTACAAGGCCCAAAAGCCACAGCGCTGATTAGCGCTAATTTATAGCACCTGCAAGTGAATCTATGCAAGCAAACTCTGAGAACAAGTCCCAAAAGCAACAGCGATGATTAGTTCAATTCTTAAATTCATCAGCTGAATCTGACTCTCGAGTCGATTCCTATCTTTAACTATTATTTCCCTGTTTTCTTCTCCTTTTAGTTTAGATTTTGGGAATAAGCATTCTGGATCTCAGCTGATTGGTGGAACGAGTAGCTGGTTGGCTGACCGCCTAGGGCTTTACCTTCTAATAGTAATAGTTAGAATTTTTTAGTTCCCCTTTTTTATGCTCTGCATCCTGGGCCCTGTTTTCTTTGGCTGGTTTGTCCCAGTGGTGTACGGAGAGCCATGCCCCGATCTCTGCGCTCCTACACTTCTGTACAGGCACCCTGGGCAACCAAGGTCCTTACACAACATTGATAACCCCAACCCTTAGTCCGGTCTTTCCCACCCAGCAGATCGTAAACCAATTTTGTCTGCTGCAGGCACTAGGCAATTATGCCTGCTAGAGGTAACAAAACTGAGATTTAAACCAAGGAGTTTAGAATCTCTGCGCTGGTGCACTAACGGATTATCCCGCTGCACCACCTGAGCGCCCGTTTCTACTGTTTATTTATGTTATGCAGTACCCACAGTTAATGATGCATGATTGGCTCCCAAAAACTGGTGGAAAAGCGGGCCGGTTCTCTTAAAAGCACAGAGGTTCAAAGAAGCCCGGAAGGAACTGGTTCAAGAACCAGAGTGCTAAAAAAGTGCTAAGTACACCAGAGCTGGGATCTCAAATACATCGTATCGAGTCTCAGCTCTGACTGCCGGCTGGGCTGAGCATCCACATGAACAACGATTGGCCTGTTGTTCAGATAGGGGTGGAATATTAAAAAGCCAGATAGTGACTCTGTCATAACCAATGCAACTACGACCTCTGCTGGCTGATTGATGGCACCTGCACAGAGACAGGAAAAGAGTGCTGTCAGGGTGTGTCACGCCGTACACGGTGCTGATTGGCATTGCACTCGTCAATGTGTAGGTGACAAAATGCATACGGCTGCTGCCCACGTGTTGGAGGGGGCGTGGGTTAGCTTCGTTCTCCTCAATCAGAGTGGGGATCGGCATTGGTGGAGGAAGCATGAAGCAATCGGGCAATTGTACAATTGTATAATATTTAATATAAATTAATATTAATTTAATATTTAATTGTATAATAGTTACAAACAAGTATTTTTTGTTTAGGATTCCATGAAGATCTAGATCAGTATGCAGAAGCTAGCTATGAAACTGGAAGCGGTATGAAAGTTCCCATTCATGTTTCACCATCTATCCAAGTGTGCTATCAAGGCTCAGACTTCTTTGGCTCAAGAGAACTGACCTTCACGCCCATCTCAGATGACAGTACCACAGAGGTAATGTGGGGTTACACCTGCTTAACTAAAAAATTCCATTTCATTTGAGTTTTATCAACTGGTCAAGATTGTGTTTCCATCGGGTTGTGCCGCCTCAGCCTATTGGTTTGAATGGCCTGAGACTAACTGTGTTAGCTTAAGCTAAAACTGTGGTGATGTAATCACTGTCTGAGTAGTGTGTCTGAATAATCTGCCTTACACACCGATAACATTAAAACCACCTCCTTGTTCCTACACTCACTGTCCATTTGATCAGCTCCACTTACCATATACTTTGTAGTTCTTTGTAGTTCTACAATTACTGACTGTAGTCCATCTGTTTCTCTGCATGCTTTGTTAGCCCCCTTTCATGCTGTATTATTTATTTATATTATTTATTATTTGGGTGGTGGGTCTTTCTCAGCACTGCAGTGACACTGACATGGTGGTGGTGTGTTAGTGTGTGTTGTGCTGGTATGAGTGGATCAGACACAGCAGCGCTGCTGAGGTTTTTAAACACTTCACTGTCACTGCTGGACTGAGAATAGTCCACCAACCAAAAACATCCAGCCAACAGCGCCCAGTATGCAGTGTCCTCTGACCACTGATGAAGATCTCATAGTTGACCAACTCAAACAGCAGCAATGGTTGAGCGATCGTCTCTGACTTTACATCTACAAGGTGGACCAACTAGGTAGGGGTGTCTAATAGAGTGGACAATGAGTGGACACGGTATTTAAAAACTCCAGCAGCACTGCTGTGTCTGATCCACTCATGCCAGCACAACACACACTAACACACCACCACCATGTCAGTGTCACTGCAGTGCTGAGAATGATCCACCACCTAAATAATACATGTTCTGTGGTGGTCCTGACACCTGACCATTGAAGAACAGCATGAAAAGGGGCTAACAAAGCATGCAGAGAAACAGATGGACTACAGTCAGTAATTGTAGAACTACAAAGTGCTTCTGTATGGTAAGTGGAGCTGATAAAATGGACAGTGAGTGTAAAAACTGTGTAATGATCAATTTCCTTGCACTGTAATTTGATTGTGATTGTGTTGACTTTGTGTTTATGGGTTTAAATGTACTGCAGATGTGGATGTCATTGGTGGTGATGCTGGAAAAAGTTCATTTTGGCAGTGAAGTCCATATCTTCTGTCCACCCTCTCTGAAACACAACTTCAGCATACACGTCAGTCTTCCTGCAGAAGATACAGGTAGAACACACACACATCCTACACACACAACACACACTTTCTTACTTCCTGCACATCAGCATTATTATGGTTAAGAGAAACTAAACAGAAACATACTTTTTAGTTTACTAAATTATATAAAGATACAAATTATACGGGTGCCTTTAGCTGTACTACATTTACATTGTCTGCATTTAGCAGATGCTTTCATAAAAGCAACTTACAGTACTGTGACAGTATACACCGATCAGCCATAACATTAAAACCACCTCCTTGTTTCTACACACACACATTTTATCAGCTCCACTTACCATATAGAAGCACTTTGTAGTTCTACAATTACTGACTGTAGTCTATCTGTTTCTCTGCTTGCTTTGTTATTTCCCTTTCATGCTGTTCTTCTATGGTCAGGACTCTTCACAGGACCATCACAGAGCAGGTATTATTTAGGTGGTGGATCATTCTTAGCACTGCAGTGACACTAACATGGTGCTGGTGTGTTAGTGTGTGTTGTGCTGGTATGAGTGGATCAGACACAGCAGCGCTGATGGAGTTTTTAAATACCATGTCCACTCACTGTCCACTCTATTAGACACTCCTACCTCGTTGGTCCACCTTGTAGATGTAAAGTCAGAGACGATCGCTCATCTATTGCTGCTGTTTGAGTTGGTCATCTTCTAGACCTTCATCAGTGGTCACAGGAGGCTGCCCATGGGGCGCTGTTGACTGGATATTTTTGTTTGGTGTACTATTTTCAGTCCATCAGTGACAGTGATGTGTTTAAAAACTCTGCTGCTGTGTATTATCTACTCATACCAGCACAACACACACTAACACACCACCACCAAGTCAGTGTCACTGCAGTGCTGAGAATGATCCACCACCTAAATAATACCTGCTCTGTGGTGGTCCTGGGAGAGTCCTGACCATTGAAGAACAGCATGAAAGGGGGCTAACAAAGCATGCAGAGAAACAGATGGACTACAGTCAGTAATTGTAAAAGTACAAAGTGCTTCTATATGGTAAGTGGAGCTGATAAAATGGACAGTGAGAGCTGAAACAAGGACGTGGTTTTAATGTTATGGCTGATCGGTGTATATTGTCCAAGCAATTGAAGGTTAAGGGCCTTGCTCAAGAGCCCAACAGTGGCAACCTGGCAGCAGTGGGGCCTGAACCAGCGCCCTTTCGATTACTTGTCCGCTTCCTTAACCGCTAGGCTACCACCACCCTTTACTATCTATCAGCCGGATGCCCACCCAGACTGAGATGGAATGGTCAAACGGGTTCCTCATTGCTGCTGGAACTGTGGCCTCTGTTGGCTGGGTTGAGGCACTTGCACTATAGACAGTTGATTAATGGGTAGAGGTGCATGACTCTCCGTACATGATACTGCTCTCTGTGAGACTCTATTTCTGCCAGGTGAAAAGATGCAAGGGCTGCCTGATAGTCTGCAGCTCAAATCAAATCAAGTCAAGGTTTATTTGTCACATACATACCTGTAGTCATATACAGTACAACTGGCAGTGAAATGCTCCTCTGTCAGAATAGGGGTCTTCAGTGGTGGAGGAATACGCTTAGATTAGGAGGACAAGGGGGGAATGCAATTATGCACGTTTTAATTAATATGGTAGTACCTTGAAACTTGATGTTATTTGGTTCTGGGAGTGGCGTTGAGTTTAAAAGGTGTTGAGTTTTAAGGTATTTTTTCCCATAAGGATGTATGGAAAACATGTTAATGCGTCCATGGTCCGGTAGAACTGCATGTATTTTAGGCTTATGTAAAATAATGGTGTTGTTTTTGACACTTACACTAAAAATAACACAAATATAATATAAAAACACTCAAATAGAATTAAAACAGTTAAAAATCTATAAAAAATACAATAAAACCTGCACTTTGTTTCCTTATTCTTCTTAATTAGTGGAGAGACCTTATGGGCAGTAATAATTAAAAGAGGTTTAGTGTTTCTATGTCATTCTTTTTATACAAGTTGCATTAAGCTTTTTTTAACTATAAGCGTTTTAGACTCTCTCGGAAAAGCTGATTTTACAATTTCTCAGCACCCCGAGCTATAACACAAGTTTAAAAGTGAAACAGTAATGGAAATACAGCTAAACACAGATACATGCAGAGCAAATTCAGAGTGAATTTGATGGTTATTCCACACAAATGCAGATTCGTCTCATACTCATACCAGGGCAGTTGTAGCCTAGTGGTTAAGGTACTGGACTAGTAATCAAAAGGTCATTGGTTCAAGCCCCACCACTGCCAGGTTTCTGCTGTTAAACCCTTGAGCAAGGCTCTTAACCCTGAATTGCTCAGACTGTATACTGTCACAGTGCTGTAAGTCGCTTTGGATAAAGGCGTCTGCTAAATGCCGAAAATGTAAATGTACTCGCAACTTTGATGACGTTTTATCGCACTGCTCGAGCCGAGTGCTGAGTACAGCGGCAGTCACAGACACGTTGGGTTTAAAGGAAACGTTGAGTTTAAGGGTACAAATTTCTCGACGTAGGGCATTGGATTTTAAAGTTTTTGAGTTTAGGGAACGTTGAGTTACATGGTACAAGGTATTTAACAATAACAGTAAATGAAAACTACACAAATGAAATGTCTAATGAAATCATTGTCTTACTTTGCCTGTCTGTTCCAGTTTGTTCCCATGGTCTAGGAGTTGAGTGGTGTAAAGGTGAGTTCATGTATGTCTAATGTGGTTATGAGTATTTTGACACCTGAACACAAGCTTGTTGGACATTCCATTTCGAAAACTAATGGTATTAAAATAGAGTGAT
The DNA here is from genome assembly GCF_030014385.1 of Trichomycterus rosablanca. Taxonomy (NCBI): domain Eukaryota; kingdom Metazoa; phylum Chordata; class Actinopteri; order Siluriformes; family Trichomycteridae; genus Trichomycterus; species Trichomycterus rosablanca. Next base: position 24,630,533 of record NC_085994.1, on the reverse strand, counting down.
CTGTTCTTGCATTCAAAAGGGTCTCTGGTTTCAAAAAGTTTGAGAGCCACAGGGCGGGTTGTACCTTTGCACAGAGGTGCAAAGTGGGAAGATGTTGCACCCTGTACCTGTGAGATGGGAAGATAAGAACCCAGTTGCAGTACACTTAAACAAGATAGAAGAATAAAGCCACAAACAAATAACCAGTGGCCAAAAAACAGAAAAGTGGAGAGACGATACAACATACACCGATCAGGCATAGCATTAAAACCACCTTCTTGTTTCTACATGCACTGTCCATTTTATCAGCTCCACTTACCATATATAGAAGCACTTTGTAGTTCTACAATTACTGACTGTAGTCCATCTGTTTCTTTACATACTTTTTTAGCCTGCTTTCACCCTGTTCTTCAATGGTCAGGACCCCCACAAGGCCACCACAGAGTGGGTATTATTTGGGTGGTGGATTATTCTCAGCATTGCAGTGACACTGACATGGTGGTGGTGTGTTAGTGTGTGTTGTGCTGGTATGAGTGAATCAGACACAGCAGCGCTGCTGGAGTTTTTAAATACTGTGTCCACTCACTGTCCACTCTATTAGACACTCCTACCTCGTGGGTCCACCTTGTAGATGTAAAGTCAGAGACGATCGCTCATCTATTGCTGCTGTTTGAGTTGGTCATCTTCTAGACCTTCATCAGTGGTCACAGGACGCTGCCCATGGGGCGCTGTTGACTGGATATTTTTGGTTAGTGGACTATTTTCAGTCCATCAGTGACAGTGAGGTGTTTAAAAACTCCATCAGCGCTGCTGTGTCTGATCAGTGGTCAGTATCACTGCAGTGCTGGGAATGATCCACCACCTAAATAATACCTGCTCTGTGGTGGTCCTGTGGGGGTCCTGACCATTGAAAAACAGCTTGAAAGGGGGCTAACAAAGCATGTAGAGAAACAGATAGACTACAGTCAGTAATTGTCGAACTACAAAGTGCTTCTATATGGTAAGTGGAGCTGATAAAATGAACAGTGAGCGTAGAAACAAAGAGGTGGTTTTAATGTTATGGCTGATCGGTGTATAGGCTGCACACTGCACATACCAGCTGCCCAATCCACCACTATAGCGACTCAGGCATATAAGAATAAAGACCAAAGGCAGGGAACTTCACCCCAGTGGAGGCTTAACAAAGAACAAAGGTGGATTGCCATTACCACGCCTCACATTTCCTGCACTCAGGAGGGATATCGTGTGGCAGCCGGGTCCAATGACAAGTTCCCAAAAAAAGGTTCCCAAGAGGGTACGTCAAAAGTGCCTCACAGATTGTGCAGGAGAGTACGCAACACAATGTACCAGCAGTGAGCTGCTCAGTGAACCCGGCGTTTAAAGCTTCTATCATGGTTTTAGAGCAGCCACGCTTAATGAGGTGCCTCAATGCGCCCGTAAAGTTCTAAGGAAAGGCTTACAGCCTCTCTATAGAGGAGGTGGACCCATAAAAGTAAAGGAACATTTTACTTTACAAAATTTACAAAACATAGAATTCAATCAAGGGCGTCAAAACTTTTTCAGTATAATAACCATAATTATTATTATTATAATTTTTTTTTTTAATTTTCTATTTTCCCCACTTTTTCCTCCAATTTTTCTCCCTAATCTAGTCGTGTCCAATTACTCTGATTGCGTCCTCTATACTGATTCGACCCTTTACTGCTGACTGAGGACGCCTCTCAACTGACATACGCCCCCTCCGGCACGTACAGTCAGTACAGACTGCATTTTTCACCTGCACGAGTCGAGTTCATACACTGACGGGCACTGTGTATGAAGGGCCACACCCCCATCAGCATTATTTCTCAGCCCTGTGCAGGCGCCATCAGTCAGCCAGCAGGGGCCGCAGTGGCACCAGTTATGTGGACCTATGATCCGACTTTCTTACCCTCTAACCCTGAACAACAGCCAATCGTTGTTCATGCTGCCGCCCAGCCCAGTCGGAAAGGCAGAGCTGAGATTGGATACGATGTATTCGAAACCCCAACTCTGGTGCGCTAGCGTACTTTACCGCTGCGCCACATGAGCGGCTATTATTAGAATTTTTATTGTTATTATTATCATCTAAATATTGACGAAGTACAAGTATTTTGTCATCGACCAAACTTGATTTTGTCTCTGTATTAATTAGAATTTTAATAAAGGATGTTTGGGGGCTTGGTGGGATGCCTGTTTCCTCACAGCAAGAAGGTCCTGGGTTTGATTTCCAGTGGGAGCGGTCCAGATCCTTTCTGTGTGGACTGTGCATGTTCTCCCTGTGGGTTTCCTCCAGTCCAAAGACATGCAGTCAGGTTAACTGAAGACACAAAAAAGTCTCCCAAGGCATGAGTGTGTGTGTACAGTGTATCACAAAAGTGAGTACACCCCTCACATTTCTGCAAATATTTCATTATATCTTTTCATGGGACAACACTATAGACATGAAACTTGGATATAACTTAGAGTAGTCAGTGTACAGCTTGTATAGCAGTGTAGATTTACTGTCTTCTGAAAATAACTCAACACACAGCCATTAATGTCTAAATAGCTGGCAACATAAGTGAGTACACCCCACAGTGAACATGTCCAAATTGTGCCCAAATGTGTCGTTGTCCCTCCCTGGTGTCATGTTAAATTTGGTGTTTTGGGTACAATTCTCTCATACTGGCCACTGGATATTCAACATGGCACCTCATGGCAAAGAACTCTCTGAGGATGTGAGAAATAGAATTGTTGCTCTCCACAAAGATGGCCTGGGCTATAAGAAGATTGCTAACACCCTGAAACTGAGCTACAGCATGGTGGCCAAGGTCATACAGCGGTTTTCCAGGACAGGTTCCACTCGGAACAGGCTTCGCCAGGGTCGACCAAAGAAGTTGAGTCCACGTGTTCGGCGTCATATCCAGAGGTTGGCTTTAAAAAATAGACACATGAGTGCTGCCAGCATTGCTGCAGAGGTTGAAGACGTGGGAGGTCAGCCTGTCAGTGCTCAGACCATACGCCGCACACTGCATCAACTCGGTCTGCATGGTCGTCATCCCAGAAGGAAGCTGACGCACAAGAAAGCCCGCAAACAGTTTGCTGAAGACAAGCAGTTCAAGAACATGGATTACTGGAATGCCCTGTGGTCTGACGAGACCAAGATAAACTTGTTTTGCTCAGATGGTGTCCAGCATGTGTGGCGGCGCCCTGGTGAGAAGTACCAAGACAACTGTATCTTGCCTACAGTCAAGCATGGTGGTGGTAGCATCATGGTCTTGGGCTGCATGAGTGTTGCTGGCACTGGGGAGCTGCAGTTCATTGAGGGAAACATGAATTCCAACATGTACTGTGACATTCTGAAACAGAGCATGATCCCCTCCCTTCGAAAACTGGGCCTCATGGCAGTTTTCCAACAGGATAACGACCCCAAACACAACCTCCAAGATGACAACTGCCTTGCTGAGGAAGCTGAAGGTAAAGGTGATGGACTAAACCCAATTGAGCACCTGTGGCGCATCCTCAAGTGGAAGGTGGAGGAGTTCAAGGTGTCTAACATCCACCAGCTCCGTGATGTCATCATGGAGGAGTGGAAGAGGATTCCAGTAGCAACCTGTGCAGCTCTGGTGAATTCCATGCCCAGGAGGGTTAAGGCAGTGCTGGATAATAATGGTGGTCACACAAAATATTGACACTTTGGGCACAATTTGGACATGTTCACTGTGGGGTGTACTCACTTATGTTGCCAGCCATTTAGACATTAATGGCTGTGTGTTGAGTTATTTTCAGAAGACAGTAAATCTACACTGCTATACAAGTTGTACACTGACTACTCTAAGTTATATATAAGTTTTATTTCTATAGTGTTGTCCCATGAAAAGATATAATAAAATACTTGCAGAAATGTGAGGGGTGTACTCACTTTTGTGATACACTGTATGTGTGTGTGTGTTTGCCCTGTGATGGACTGGCGTCCTGTCCGGGGTGTGTCCTGCCTTTCACCCTGTAAGTCGGGCCAACCGTGACCCTGAATAGGATAAAGCAGACAATGAATGAATGATTATTTGAATTCTGGTAATTCTGGCTCTTGAAAAACTGTTATATGATTGGTTTCTTTGTTTTCCAGCACCAATTCTGATGTCAGAAATTAATGTGGAAACAGGAATGGCAAGACTGCACTTGGATGCTCTGGATAATAGGAGAATTCAGGATATGCGAGCGTGCCAGAGGAACGGGAACGGAGAATGTACAGAACTAAAATGGGTATTTAATATACAACTATCAACATTCAGGGATGTCAAAAAGTCATTTTCAAATTTTCTAACTCACTCTGTCATTACATATTTGTCATAGATTTCAGATTTCACATGACTAAACAACACAGGACAAACTCATTTCTTTATGGACAAAGCTATCAAACATCCAGATCACTTATGAGAAAAAAACTACCTCCAGCTGCAGAGACTTCTGCAGCTTAATACTACCAATGCTACCAAGTCCTAACACAACAACTCTTACCATCCCATTATGTTAGACAGCTGAGATTTACAAATAGCAATTTCTGTTTTATCTGTTTATTTACTTTTCTGTTTGATAGGATCAGAATCCACTGATGATACCACTGAGCTCTGTCATCCCCTGTCTCTGTATCCAGGTACTGATCTAAAATGTATATACAATATGTACAGTGTATATATATATACAGGTGTATATACTGATCAGCCATAACATTAAAACCACCTCCTTGTTTCTAAACTCACTGTTCATTTTATCAGCTCCACTTACCATATAGAAGCACTTTGTAGTTCTACAATTACTGACTGCTTTCACCCTGTTCATCAATGGTCAGGACCACAGAGCAGGTATTATTTGGGTGGTGGATCATTCTCAGCACTGCAGTGACAATGACATGGTGGTGTGTTAGTGTGTGTTGTGCCGGTATGGATCAGACACTAATGCTGATGAAGTTTTTAAACACCGTGTTCACTCACTGTCCACTCTATTAGACACTCCTACCTAGTTGGTCCACCTTGTAGATGTAAAGTCAGAGACGATCTATTGCTGCTGTTTGAGTTGGTCATTTTCTAGACCTTCATCAGTGGTCACAGGACGCTGCTCACGGGGAACTGTTGGCTGGATATTTTTGGTTGGTGGACTATTCTCTGTCTATCAGTGCTGCGGTGTCTGATCCACTGCAGGTACACCACCACCATGTCACTGCCGTGCTGAGAATGATCCACCACCCAAATAATACCTACGCTGTAGTGGTCCTGGGAGAATCCTTACCATTGAAGAACAGCATGAAAGGAGGCTAACAAAGCATGCAGAGAAACAGATGGACTACAGTTAGTAATTGTAAAACTACAAAGTGCTTCTATATGGTAAGTGGAGCTGATAAAATGGAAAATGTGTGTAGAAACAAGGAGGTGGTGTTAATGTTATGGCTGACAGGTATATATACAGTGTATCACAAAAGTGAGTACACCCCTCACATTTCTGCAGATATTTAAGTATATCTTTTCATGGGACAACACTGACAAAATGACACTTTGACACAATGAAAAGTAGTCTGTGTGCAGCTTATATAACAGTGTAAATTTATTCTTCCCTCAAAATAACTCAATATACAGCCATTAATGTCTAAACCATCGGCAACAAAAGTGAGTACACCCCTTAGTGAAAGTTCCTGAAGTGTCAATATTTTGTGTGGCCACCATTATTTCCCAGAACTGCCTTAACTCTCCTGGGCATGGAGTTTACCAGAGCTTCACAGGTTGCCACTGGAATGCTTTTCCACTCCTCCATGACGACATCACGGAGCTGGCGGATATTCGAGACTTTGCGCTCCTCCACCTTCCGCTTGAGGATGCCCCAAAGATGTTCTATTGGGTTTAGGTCTGGAGACATGCTTGGCCAGTCCATCACCTTTACCCTCAGCCTCTTCAATAAAGCAGTGGTCGTCTTAGAGGTGTGTTTGGGGTCATTATCATGCTGGAACACTGCCCTGCGACCCAGTTTCCGGAGGGAGGGGATCATGCTCTGCTTCAGTATTTCACAGTACATATTGGAGTTCATGTGTCCCTCAATGAAATGTAACTCCCCAACACCTGCTGCACTCATGCAGCCCCAGACCATGGTATTCCCACCACCATGCTTGACTGTAGGCATGACACACTTATCTTTGTACTCCTCACCTGATTGCCGCCACACATGCTTGAGACCATCTGAACCAAACAAATTAATCTTGGTCTCATCAGACCATAGGACATGGTTCCAGTAATCCATGTCCTTTGTTGACATGTCTTCAGCAAACTGTTTGTGGGCTTTCTTGTGTAGAGACTTCAGAAGAGTCTTCCTTCTGGGGTGACAGCCATGCAGACCAATTTGATGTAGTGTGCACTGACAGGCTGACCCCCCACCTTTTCAATCTCTGCAGCAATGCTGACAGCACTCCTGCGCCTATCTTTCAAAGACAGCAGTTGGATGTGACGCTGAGCACGTGCACTCAGCTTCTTTGGACGACCAACGCGAGGTCTGTTCTGAGTGGACCCTGCTCTTTTAAAACGCTGGATGATCTTGGCCACTGTGCTGCAGCTCAGTTTCAGGGTGTTGGCAATCTTCTTGTAGCCTTGGCCATCTTCATGTAGCGCAACAATTCGTCTTTTAAGATCCTCAGAGAGTTCTTTGCCATGAGGTGCCATGTTGGAACTTTCAGTGACCAGTATGAGAGAGTGTGAGAGCTGTACTACTAAATTGAACACACCTGCTCCCTATGCACACCTGAGACCTAGTAACACTAACAAATCACATGACATTTTGGAGGGAAAAGGACAAGCAGTGCTCAATTTGGACATTTAGGGGTGTAGTCTCTTAGGGGTGTACTCACTTTTGTTGCCGGTGGTTTAGACATTAATGGCTGTATATTGAGTTATTTTGAGGGAAGAATAAATTTACACTGTTATATAAGCTGCACACAGACTACTTTTCATTGTGTCAAAGTGTCATTTTGTCAGTGTTGTCCCATGAAAAGATATACTTAAATATCTGCAGAAATGTGAGGGGTGTACTCACTTTTGTGATACACTGTATATGTGTGTGTGTGTGTTTGTGTGTGTGTGTGTGTTTGTGTGTGTGTGTGTGTGTGTGTGTGTGTGTGTGTGTGTGTGTGTGTGATAGATTCCCAGTTTATTTGCTGAAACATCTTAAGGGTAGTAGTCGTGCAATAGTCATGAAACATTACATTTTTGTTGCATTTAAATGATGCAATAGGACATAAATGATGTGCCAGAACTTTATTAGTGGTTGGTCTTACATTTTTTTTTACTAAATTCCCCCTTAATACATACACCCTTAAACATCTTGGGTGAAGCCTAAGGAGGCTAAAATTTATGCAAAAGTATGTCAACTCTGTACTATTGCCCCCCCCCCATCCCACAAATGTAGTTGTTTCCAGTTTCCCTGATTGTAATACCTTGCCTGCTTGTACCACTTAAACCATAGACCCCTATCCTGTGCCCCCTCTGACACGAATGCAAACGCTGGGTGCTTCTTTTCACCTTCCAGTGGTGGAGACTCACAGAGAGCTGAATCATGTATGGAAAGACATGCTGTGCTGCTCTGTAATTTGGCCAGTGGTTCACATACTTTTAGCTATGTCATGTATTACTGATTAGAAGAAATTACTTATTTAATAATTTATCATTGTGGTCATTGCATACATTTTGAATACACAATTGAATGTGAAATATCCATTCCATTGAGGCTCTTGATCCGATCAGCTGTGTCTGAGGTGGGGGAATGGTTGAAAGGGTTTCTCACAGCAGCTGCAATTAATAGTCTTTACTAGCTGGTTAAGGTGCCTGCATGAGAGATGGTTGATTCATGGATAGTAGTGTGTGACTCTGTATGCAATACTGCTGTCTGGCAGGTGAAAAGAAGCGGCTGTTAACCATGTCAGAAGGGGCGAGGGGGAATCTGCAGTGGAAAAGAAAGTAACAAATAGAAAATTAAATACTAGATTAGAAGGAAGTGACATTATTATTAATACAGTTGTTTACCATTTGAAGTAGTAAAAGAGAAAATCTGTGATTTGTTTAAACACTTTCAATGCTCATGAGCGCTGTCAGATACAACAGTTCATTTCCAATGTTAATAAGCATTTGCAGCTTCTTGAAACTACATTATGTTCAATGCCTAGAATTCATTAGTATTTTTGACTTTGATTAGATTTGGTGGGAAACTGAACCTCGAAAGGAATTCTGCCCATTTGTGAATAACACAGGTATGTATACAAATCTAATACAGTGTGTTTGTTTGGTCCTTAATACACACTACATGGACAAAATTATTGGGACACCCCTTGTAATTATTACACTGTGAACACTTAAATCACACGTTGGTTATCAATGAACGAAAGATTCAAGTTAAAATCTTTACTGATATGAATTGTGTAATTAGTTAAGAACAAAATGACAAAACAATATTTAATGGAAACCAAAATCATCAACCCATGGAGGGCTGGACTCAAATTCATACCGAAAATCAAAGTAAAACATTGAAATCATAAGCTCATCCAATTTTTGTGAATTTTATAACGGGAATGTTACTTAGTAGTGTGTATGGCCCCCACGTGTCTGTGTGCACTCCTAGCAATGTGTGGGCATGCTCCTGATGTAACGCTGGATGGTGTCCTGGGGGATGTCCTGGATCAGGGCATCAGTGAGCTCCTGGACAGTCTGTGGCACGACTTGCCAGCGTCGGATGCACTGATAGATAAAGTCCCAGAGGTTCTCAACTGGATTCAGGTCTGGGGAATGCGAGGGCCAGTCAAGGGCATCAATGCCTTCATCAACCAGAAACTGCCTACACACTCCAGCCGCATGAGGCCTGGCATTGTCCTGCACCAGGAGGAACCCAGGGCCCACTGTACCAGGATTTAATCTGTAACATCATATGAGGCTTTCTTAAAAAACAACCATTCTCTTGTGACTGAATGAGCACAAATTCCCAAAGACATAGGGAGTCTGTGAGAAGCCTTCTCAGAAGAGTGGCTGTTATAGGTGATAAGATTAGATAGAAGTCAGTCTATATTAATACCATTTGTATTTGAAATGGGATGTCCAACAAGCTCATGATCAGGTATCCAAAATACTTTTGACCCTATAGTGTATCACATGTTCTAAATTTTTGGATGAAAAATGAACCTGCTTGCTGCAAAAACTGGCAGGGGGTGTGGGTTACAGAATTATGCCTAAATTCCATTCCATTACAGATGGCAAGAGACATCGAGGCACAGGTTTTAAAGAATTAACCCAATATGCACAATGCTTAACCAAGGTAGAACATTACTATGGCTAAAAAGCAGCAATCACAAAAGGCAAATGACAAAAATAAAGGGTGGCAAAACAGCAGGAGCTAATAAAAGTATCAAGAGAAACAAAATAAATTGGACATGTAAGGGATAGAATGAGAATGAAACTGGTTTCCACATTAGGGCCAACTGCTCAATCCACCGGCATGTGACAACCAAGTTCTCAGAAAAAAATAAGAGGGAACTTATTACAAAACAGGAGTGGCTGGCACAGCCCTCGCCAACATGGCTACACACGTGGAAAAGCACAAGTTCCCCAAAAAAGAGATTAAGAGTGCCCACATCTGCACTGAGCTCAGAAATGTGATTTCTCAGAGAAGAGCAGGCTACCAACATCGAAACCAGCAACTCTGTGGGTAAGGAGCCGTGATTAAACAAAGCAACCTCCACCTGGAGCTTAATGAGGCACAGAGATTGTCAGCAATAAGTCACCTTCCTCTCTATTCCCTCTGCCAAGCCATAATGACATGGCAGATGGGCATAATTCTGTAATCCACGCCTTCTTTGCCGGTCTTTGCCACAGGTGGGCATGTAAAACAACTTGATTAACTGGAAAAATGATCTTAGATGACTTTTATTTTTGTAGTTTTGTCTAGCTCTAATGTGTCAGTGACTGTTGAGGAATCTCAGACTCATGATGCAGCAGTGGATAGAGACACCAGCGCTCTTGCCTGGAACATCACCGCTCCCTGCAAACTGCAGGTCGAACTTCATTTATGCAAAAAACCCGCCATCTTCGGCAAAGGCTGCTTTGAATCTGATGACCTAAAGACCAGAAGCCATCAAATACACAACCAATCAAATCCAGACTGGAAGAATAGTAACAGATATTGGGTAAGATGATCAAAATTAACTGATTAATGGGTTCACCAATAACCAAGAAATAAGTCATTGTTTAATTAATGTTGGTTAAAAAAGACATTTAATTATTCAACACACAATTCTTATTTCTATGACACTCTATGTACAGCATGTTCTTAAATATGTAATCCCACAATTAGTGATTTCATTTCCAAGTGACCCATCATGTAGCAAAGTACCCATGCTAAATTTGGTTACCTTTTTTTGACCAAGGACCAAGCGGACCAAATGGGTGGAGCAAGAAACAGTGCAGAACAATGATTGGTCAAACAGAATTGGCACAGGGTTCTCAGATGGGAAATAATAGAGGTCAGTGCGTGACTCTCTGTATGTAATTCTGATCCCTGTATGAACCAGCCTTGGGTGCAAGGTAGGAATACCCTGGACAGACATCAAACCATTGCAGGGCTACCCCCTTCCCTTCCCCAGTCAGACAAGGCCAGTCATATTTGTGTAGACACCTTGCCAGCAAACAGCAGTGCTGAGATTTATAGCCTGATCTCAGTGGTGGTGGGCTAGCATAATAGATTGCTGTATCGCCTGAGTACCCGTCACTGAAAAGTGTCCCAGGTTATTTATCCAGTTGGGTGTTGCTCAGATGAATGTGACCAAATAAAATCACCCAAATGAAGAAATGAAATCAATGTTGAATATAACTTACTTTCTATAGATTTCATTTTCATGTTTTCCCACCACTTTATTTTGGTAAGGGTCCAACTTTCCTAGAATTACTGGGCGCAATGCAGTAACACACCCCGGACAGGACGCCAACAACACCTACTCTGTAGTGGTCATGGGAGAGTCCTGACCATTGAAGAACAGCATGAAAGGGGGCTAACAAAGCATGCAGAGAAATAGATGGACTACAGTCAGTAATTGTAGAACTACAAAGTGTTTCTATATGGTAAGTGGAGCTGATAAAATGGACAGTGAGTGTAGAAACAAGGAGGTGGTTTTAACGGTATGGCTGATTGGTGTATACTTTGCATTTAGCATATTTGTCCAATCAGCTTAAAAATACCTTACAACAGTCATTACTGTCATTGTAAGTTAGATTTTCACAGTGCAGATGGTGGGCTGGTTACTTTATTTTTTCCTGGGTGTGAGTAAGTAAGTAAATGGGTGAGTGGCTGATGGATGGCACCCAGTCCTGCATGTGTTTTGCATTGTGTCCAGTGTTCCCAGGTGGGTCCTGTTCCACCATGATAAACCCAAATTGGCTCATCATTTGATTTTACAGTATAATAATGACCAGATTCTTCATTTATTTTCTTTACTGTCTGCAGAAATTACAAGGTGAATTTCTTCGAGTGCAACGCCACCCTTCACTCTGCGTGCAGGTAAACACTTACTTGAAAGATATAAAAGATATTTTAAAAATATTTTATCCACTCCTGTTTTAATTATGATGAAGAACACTAAAATCTCAGTCCAAAATGTTCTAGGAATCTTTTATTGTGTCGCAATTTAGTTCTTGGAAAAACATATGATGTATATATGATATATTGTTTTATTTTATTTCACTGACCAATTTATGGGTCGTCACGGTGGCTCAGTGGGTAGCACTGTTGCCTCACAGTAAGAAGGTCCTGGGTTCGATCCCCAGGCGGGGCAGTCCGGGTCCTTTCTGTGTGTAGTTTGCATGTTCTCCCCGTGTCTGCGTGGGTTTCCTCTGGGAGCTCCGGTTTCCTCCCACAGTCCAAAAACATGCAGTCAGGTTAATTGGAGACACTGAATTGCCCTAAAGGTGAATGGGTGTGTGTATGTGTGTCTGCCCTGCAATGGACTGGCGCCCCGTCCAGGTTGTTACTGTGTGCCTTGCGCCGGTTGAAAAGCTGGGATAGGCTCCAGCACATGACCCTAATTGGATAAGTGATTAAGAAAGTGAGTGAGTGACCAATTTATTTACTATTATTCATTGGTCCTGTTTTAATGGTGATCCCTTGATTCCTTGACTGGTGGCGTAGTCAACTACCTCCATCAGGATATAAATTTTTCACCATACTCATAAGATGACCAGTAAAAACAGTGTTGCTTTGACTTACAGTGACCCATCTCTCTAGGTGGAGTACCGGACCCAAACCTTGTCAGCAAAGTGCTCCCTCCCACAGCATCTGCACTCCTTATGTTATGTTATGTGATGTACATGTTATGTTGCTCTGTGTTGCTTTAATAATAATAACCTCAATCTCTTCCAGATAAAGGTTAGAGGAATTGAAGGATATTTCGATCCCATTTGCCCGTATGAATGTAAGGACCTCTGTTTAGTAAACTGTATGGCCAAAAGTATGTGGACCCATTTTGTAATTATTGAGTTCATGTGTGTCAGCCAGATCTAGTGCTAATGGGTGTAAAATCAATAATGTAAAATAAAAGTGGTGACACTTTGGAAAAAGTCCTTTCCTGTTCCAGGATAAACTTGCCACTTTGTACAATAAAAGGTCCATAAAGATATGGTTTGACCAGTTTGGTGTGGAGGGACTCCAGTGACTTGAACAGTGGCCTAACATCTGTCTTACTGAACACATTTTCATTGTTTAGCTGACACTTCTATTCAAAGTGACTTACAATTGTGAGCTAATTTAAGCCAAGCAAATAAGAGCTAATGGCCTTACTCAAGGGCCCAACAGTGGCAACCTGGCAGTAGTGGGGCTTGAACTAGCAACCTTCCAATTATTAGTCCAGTACCTTAACTGTTAAACCAACACTTCTTTGAGATAACCTGGAATGTTGGCTGCTAACCAGCTCTGTTTGTCCAACATGTCTGAGGTGTCTGATCTTATAAATTATCAAATATGTAAAAGCTTATTGTCCACACATTTTTGGTCATATAGTGTATATATGTTTATATAATTAATTCTGTTATACTGGTATTTAAGGTATGTTTTGTCTATTCATGTAACGCTTTCTTAACTTGGTGTATATTTGATTTATTTTCTCTATCAGCTTTATCTGTAGTTAATAGAGCTTACTGGAGTTTGTCTCTTCTGGCGGGTCTGGTGCTCATATGTCTGACTGTTTTGGGGGCCTATGCAGTACAAGGAACACTTAAAGGTATTCTGATGTTAAATTATTTAGCTGTAAAATGTACAAATAAAGTACAAATACTCCCAAATACATCATCTCTTCATCATGGCACCTGTTAGTGGGTGGGATATATTAGGCAGCAAGTGAACATTTTATCCTCAAAGTTGATGTTAGAAGCAGGAAAATGAACAAGCGTAAGGATTTGAGTGAGTTTGACAAGGGCCAAATTGTGATGGCTAGATGACAGGGTCAGAGCATCTCCAAAACTGCAGCTCTTGTGGGGTATTCCCGGTCTGCAGTGGTCAGTATCTATCAAAAGTGGTTCAAGGAAGGAACAGTGGTAAACCGACGACAGGGTCATGGCCGGCCAAGGCTCATTAATGCACGTGGGGAGTGAAGGCTGGCCCGTGTGGTCTGATTCAACAGACGAGCTACTGTTGCTCAAACTGCTGAAGACGTTCATGCTGGTTCTGATAGAAAGGTATCAGAATACACAGTGCATCACAGTTTGTTGCTTATGGGGCTGCATAGTGCAGACGATTTAGGGTGCCCATGCTGACCCCTGTCCACCACCAAAAGCACCAACAATGGGAGTGTGAGCATCGGAACTGGACCACAGAGCAATGGAAGAAGGTGGTCTGGTTTGATGAATCACGTTTTCTTTTACATCACGTAGATGGCCGGGTGCGTGTGCGTCACTTACCTGGGGAACACATGGCACCAGGATGCACTATGGGAAGAAGGCAAGCCGGCGGAGACAGTGTGATGCTTTGGGCAATGTTCTGCTGGGAAACCTTGGGTCCTGCCATCCATGTGTATGTTACTTTGACACGTACCACCTACCTAAGCATTGTTACAGACCATGTACACCCTTTCATGGAAACAGTATTCCCTGATGGCTATGGCCTGATTCTAAGGATAAAGCGCCCTGCCACAAAGCAAAAATGGTTCAGGAAAGGTTTGAGGAGCACAACATCGAGTTTGGGGTGTTGTTGGGATGTGCTGGACAAACAAGTCTGATCCATGGAGTCCGATCCCACCTCACAATTTACAATGGTTAAAGGATCTGCTGCTAACATCTTGGTGCCAGATACCACAACACACCTTCAGGGGTCTAGTGGAGTCCATGCCTCGATGGGTTAGGGCTGTTTTGGCAGCAAAAGGGGGACCAACACAATATTAGGAAGGTGGTCATAATGTTATGTGTGCATAATGTTAAGTACAAACCCCATTTCCGGTGAGCACATGTTTTAAAATGCAAAAAAAGCAACCATCTGTGATTTAATAATGCAACCAACTTGATTGCATTTGATGCCTGCAACACGTCCAAAGTTACAGATACATCTGTTTGAAGCAAATAACTAAGAGTATCATGAGTGGTTATAAAACAAGGATCCATCAAAGGCTCTGTCTTTGCAAGCAAAGATGGGTTGTGGCTCCACTTTGTCTTTTACCCACTACTGTATATAATATTGTGAAAAGATTTAGGTTAATTTGGAGGAATCCTACATCCCTGTGTAGGGCAAGGTTGGAAACCACTGTTGATCTTTGAGCATTCCTCGCCAACTTTTTTTTCGGAAATGGGGTTTGTGTTTTAACCCTTTAATGGTTTCACCAAGACAATACTTACAAGACAAGTATTTAGACTCAAAGTAAGCTCATTTTTATGTTGTCACTGCCGATTTCAAGGTCTATCCAAAGCATTGGTCTATTTATAAATGTTAAGGGTTATGCAAACTTTGGCACAGAATCAGATATTAAAATGTGTCCTAATTTCCATATCACTCTCCCTATGCCATATTTACATGTGCAGGAAACATACAGTGCTTCAATTGCCTATGTTATTGCATGTTTGTGTCCTTTCCAAGTGATTTCACACCATTAAATAAAAGGACATCACAGACAATTTGTATTCTTTGCAGGTTGGGTATTCAGATGGCTGAAAGTGGACAATGTCAGCAGTAAGTACTCTGTACTGTTTAAACATACAAAATGTGATCAAAACTATGTAGAGTCATGATCATGAGCTGATTGGACAATCCAAAACTGTGGACATTATGGTGAAGTTGCCCTCCCTCTTTGTGGCTGTAGCAGCTTTTCACAATATTTTAAATTGTATCTATGAGAATTTGTGCCTATTTAATAAAAAGCATATTAATGAGGTGAGACACAGATGTCTGGCTCAGGATTAGTGTTCCAATTCATCCCAAAAGTGTTCATTGAGATTGAAGTCTGTACAGACCAGTGAGCTTCCTCCAAACCAAACTCGTCATGTTTTTTTATTTACCTTTTAGCAATAGGTTTGAGGGTGGCTAAGTGGGTAGCACTGTCACCTCACAGCAAGAAGGTCTGGGTCCTTTCTGTGTGGAGTTTGCATGTTCTCCATGTGTCCGCATGGGTTTCCTCTGGGAGCTCCTATTTCCTCCCACAGTCCAAAGACATGCAAGTGAGATGAACTGGAGACACTAAATTGTCCATGACTGTGTTTGATGTAACCTTGTGAACTGATGAACCTTGTGTGAGTAGTAACTACTGTTCCTGTCATGAATGTAACCAAAGTGTAAACATGACATTAAAATCCTAATAAACAATCAAACAAACAATAGGTTTGACTGAAATATCTAAACTCAATAATTAAGAGGAGGGTCTACATACTTTTCACCACATTGTGTATATAGCAAGCTATTACCTTTCCTTCAAATGCATAAGAAAGGAGTAATGTATTGTGTCTCTCTCATCAGAAAGAGTAGGAGGAGGTCAGGTGGTGTTGCTGTACCCACCGGACGCCGACACTGCTCTGGCAGAGCTGGTGTGCCACCTAGGCTCAGCCCTCTCCTCGCTGGGTTTCGGCGTCTCCTCAGAGCTGTGGAGCCGTGCCGAGCTGAACGCTCTGGGCCCCGTACCCTGGTTGCACTCGAGGCTCCACCGCCTGCAGTGCTACGGAGGCAAAGTGGTGATCATTCTCACCCGTGCTGCCTGGGCACGAGCCGAGGAATGGTGCCAAAGCAGAGCAGAAAAGGATGAGCACAAAGAGACCTACTCGGATGTCTTCAGCGCTTCCCTGAGCTGCATTCTTGCTGACTACCTGCAGGGACGCGCTGGCGAGCGCTTCGTCCTGGTTCAGTTTGAAACGCAGCCAGCCGGACCACCGAACGAAAAAGGGTCCATGCCCGAACTGTTTCGTGGGCTTCCACTTTTCAGCCTGCCCTCCCAGAGTTTGGGGTTTTTGACCGAGCTGACTCAGGGAGCTCACGAAGTGCAAAGAGCTAACGAGAGCACCGTGAAGAGGAGGACAAGGGCTGGTGTGTTGAGAGCAGGGGCACGAACTTTAACCAGAACGCTACGTGAGCTAACAGGGGGTGCAGGATACAGGATGGTGGGGATTTCTCAAGATTGCATGCCATTTGGGAAGGATGATCCATGGGCAACGATTCCTCTGAGGCTAGAAAGCTTAACTCCACAATCCAGCCCAGAATTCCACACTAAAAACTGTGTTGTTGATGAGGTTTAAGATTTATTGAGCAAAGTGGAGAGGAACCAAATCACTCACCCACTCACTTTTCAATGGGCGCAAGGCACACAGTAACACCCTGGACGGGGCATGAGTCCATCGCAGGGCAGACACACATATACACCCATTCACCTATAGGGCAACAGTGTCTCCAGTTAACCTGACTGCATGTTTTTGGACTGTGGGAGGAAACCGGAGCTCCCGGAGGAAACCCACGCAGACACAGGGAGAACATGCAAATTCCGCACAGAAACGACCTGGACCGCCTCACCTGGGACCTTCTTGCTGTGAGGCGACAGTGCTACTTAGGAACCAGACCAGATAAAGCCAAATTAAAGGATTTGTGAACTTAAATAACCAGTTTTTAGAATCATGGTTAAAATCAGAGAAGCAGCTCAGTCTCCCTAGAGTCTAAACAAAATTGTACAAAACATCCAATGAATGGCAGTTTGGAAATTAAGAATATAAGAAATGATGAGCTAAATGGAGACTGTTTAAAGCTGAAAGAAATGATGCATGGACTTGAATAACCACACAGGTGGTGCAGCGGTCAAAACACACGCTGGAACCAGAGCTGGGATCTCGAATACGTCGTATCGAATCTCAGCTCTGCCTGCCGGCTAGGCTGAGCGGCCACATGAACAACGATTGGCCTGTTGTTCAGATATGGGTGGGATTAAGCCGGATGGGGTCTCTCTCTCATAACTAATGCAATTACGACCTCTGCTGGCTGATTGAAGGCGCCCGCACAGAGATGGGAAAAGAGTGCTCTCAGGGTGTGTCTCTCCGTACACAGTGCTGAGCTGCACCGCACTCGTCAATGTGTAGGTGATAAAATGCATACGGCATGCTGCGCACGTGACGGAGGGGGCGTGGGTTAGCTTCATTCTCCTCTGTGGTGGAATTTTATGTATATAATATTTTGTGTATGTATATTATATAATATTGATACTAGTTGAAAGGCACAATGGTTTACATCTGGACTTTACGACTGATACGAGATTACAGCAGTAACACCCATGGGGGGATTCACCCATTGGGGGGTCTGGAATTTAAAACTGGGCTCATTTCTAAAGTTTTACATCTGTTTCACCCTGGGGGGTATCGTGATTCCTGTGAACAATGCATAGTCATCGTATGGACATTTGTGATTAGCCAATGAGACTACACCATGAACCATGCATTTCAAGTTGAAAGTATAAAAGACACAAGTGTTAACATTTCGGGCAAGGTCTGGTCAGATTTGTTCTTAAGCCTTCCCACTGGCGTTACATTCTTAAGAATAAAGGGTATTCTTAATTCCTAAGGCAAACTGGTCTGGTCTGGTTAATATCGCGGAAAAAACATTTTTGCCACTACACCTCAATCAGAGCAGAGACCGGCATTGGTGGAGAGGAAGCATGACGCAATCGGACGCACTAAAAAGGGATAAAAATGGGTAAAAAAAACCTAAAAAAGCAGCTCAGTAAGGGAAGATCACATCATGTTCCACTCAAGTCAGACAAGAACCTCCTGTTGATGCCAAATTGTAAACCTATCATTCATCTGTCACAGCAGAAATTATGATTCATCGGACCAGACTGTTTGTGCATTGATAATCTTATTAGTAACGGTCTCAAGTTTCACTAAGCCTGTTCTCACTGTAACTGTCAAGGTTTCTGTTCTTGGCTGAAAGGCGTTGAGCCCAGTGTGGTCTTTTGCCGTTGTAGCTCTAAGATTTGACACAACCCTCACAAAGATTGATACATGGTGGCTACACTGCCCTGCCTCACTTTATAGGAAACACTGGTGCAGTCAACGCAAAGGCAGTTGCAGCTTTAGTCCATAAGTAGAACACAAAGCATTATTGCAAGTCATCTGCTAATTGCTGTGAATGTAAATGTGACGTGTAAATAACAAAATCTGAAGAGTTTATTTTTTAAATGTTTTCGTTTCTGTAGAAACGTGTTAAAGGTTGCCAGTTTTCACATTTTCAGGAAATGTCACATAGGTGTTAACTAATCTCAGGACAGAATGCACACAGAATGAATCACATCTCTATTCTATTCTATCTGGTGTTATTTTTTATTTTTGTATATATACTGTATATTGCACACAAACAGAAATAGCATTAGTTCATTTTTATGTAAATAGGATTGAAACATGAATTATATGTGTGTTTGGTTTTACCTGTAACTCTGTTTACATAAAAATAAAATCCAGCAAATATATACAGTAGTTAATGATAACTAACTTGTATTTCTTTGACAGTGTATTTTTATAAGATAACATAAGATAAGATATAAGATAATTGCACATTTGTTAAGAAGTATTGCACAAGGTACAGTAGGTATTGCACATATTTTAAGAAGTTATTGCACAGAGAATATTATAAACAATGTGAACATATTGTGATGGTGATTATCTGCGTTTGGGGCGGTGCTGGTTATATAGCCTGACAGCAGAAGGAAGAAAGGAGCTGCGGTATCTCTCCGTTGAGCAACGCGGGTGAAGAAGCCTGTCGCTAAAGGAGCTGCCCAGTGCTGCCACAGTCTCATGCAGTGGGTGATCAGTGTTCTCCATTAAGGATGAAAGCTTGGCCATCATCCTTCTCTCCCCCACTGCCTCCACTGAGTCCAGGGTGCAGCCCAGGACAGAACCGGCCTTTCTGATCAGTTTGTCCAGTTTCTTCCTGTCTGCTGCTGTCATGCTGCTGCCCCAGCAGATAACACCATAGAAAATGGCTGATGCCACCACCGAGTCATAAAAAGAGCTGAGAAGGGCCCCCTGAATTTCAAAAGAACGGAGCCTTCTCAACAAATAGAGTCTGCTTTGGCCCTTCTTGTACAGTGCTTGTGTATTATCCGACCAGTCCAGTTTATTGTTAAGGTGAACACCCAGGTACCTATAGGAGTTAACGATCTCGATATTCCGTCCCTGGATGGATGGTGGATGTGGTTTAGTCCTTCGAAAGTCCACCACCAGCTCTTTTGTCTTGCTGGTGTTCATCTCGAGGTAATTCTGTCCACACCAGTCCACAAAGTTCTTGGTGAGTTCCCTATACTCACTGTCGTCTCCATCCAGGATGTAGCCAACAACAGCCGAGTCATCGGAGAACTTCTGAAGGTGACAGGTTGCTGTATTGTAGGTGAAGTCTTTGGTATACACAGGGTGTGTTTAATATTAACAAGCAGTTAAAGGAGCACATGGTTTTAAAATTTAAAACATTGATTACTCTCTGGAGTTGTCATTGGATGACAATCTAATGACCTACTGTGACCTGCCTAAAGAAACCTAATAAATCAATAAAGGCCTAACAATTTTTTTAAAATAAGACTTTACAACCAAACTTCAGCTTGTGCCACAGTCACTTTTTTTATTGTATTATTATTTTTAGATCCAGCAATTAATGTTCCTATGTACCGAAAAATGAGCTAACTTCACATACTGAAATAAATATAGTGACATTAAAAAAAACAAGCATCCTGAAAATAAACCACATTTTTTAAAGTTAAAACAATTTGTGAAATATAGTAAAAACCTCCAACGACTCGCATGCCACCTATGCATTCTGCACAGGCGCCTCTCTATCTGCTAATCAGTGTCCTTTCACAGCATTTGAAGAACCAACCCACATAGTCCGGTCATTCCATCCTAGCAGACGTGTCTGCTGTAGGCACTGCCAATTATGCTTGCTAGATGGAGCCCAGCCGACCGGTGGCAACGCCAAGTTACGGACCGAGGAGTTCAGAATCTCGGCACTTGTGTGCTAGCGGAATATCCTGTTGTGCCACCTGGGCGCCTCCACTGTGTTTCTTTTTTAAACTAAAAACTAGGTACAGTTTTAAATTGTTTGGAAACTGAGGGTTTTAATCAAGCAGTTTTGCAAGTGGAATTCATGCTTAATACAAGACTCAGCAGTCTGTTGTGCTGTTGTCTGATTGTGCTTTTCATGATACATTTTTAACAG
Organism: Trichomycterus rosablanca; assembly: GCF_030014385.1. Lineage (NCBI taxonomy): Eukaryota > Metazoa > Chordata > Actinopteri > Siluriformes > Trichomycteridae > Trichomycterus > Trichomycterus rosablanca. Next base: position 24,609,836 of record NC_085994.1, on the reverse strand, counting down.
ACATCTCTACTGTAGACAGGCCAGTCAAGCACACACTGCACACGCTGAAAATTGAGGCAAAAGGAAGCAAAGTTTGATATGCAAATATTATAAATACTTACAGCTCTATACTGCACCTGAGCTCAGCACTACAGTATAAAGCTGTGTTTTTAAAGCATATGGTTTTGTTAAAAATATAATCTTTTCTTGATGGATTTTTTCCTTTATATACCTCAGTTAGAGGATGGATGTCTCTATTTTTTTCAGTGTGACATTAAGCTGATGGAACTCTAATAGAGCCCCTAAAAGGACATAGGGACAAAGCGTACTGTGTGGCCTATGCTAAAGATGGTAGGTTTATGATCACTTACTAAATCGCCACCATGTAGCTTATTTGTAACATAAGAAAGTACTGTATGGCCAAAAGTATGTGATCACCTGGCCACAAGCTGGTTGGACACCTCTTTCCAAAACAATGGACATAGCAGATATAGCAAATGTGTTGCAGGCATCAGATACAAAAACTGTTAAAATTCACCAAAAAAAACAATCAAGCTGTTTAGCCAAAATAATAAAATACATTTGTTTCCAGGTAAATAAAGGTTCTGTCTGTCTGTCTGTCTGTCTGTCTGTCTGTCTAAGGTAATCTCATTATATTTATTTTAGGATTTCTTTTGGATTGCACGGTGGCTCAGTGGATAGCACTGTCACCTCTCAATCCCTCAGTGGAGTTTGCATGTTCTTCCCGTGTCTGTGTGGGTTTTCTCCAGGAGCTCTGGTTTCCTCCCATAGTCCAAAGACATGCAGTGAGGTGAATTGGAGATACAAAATTGTCCATGACTGTGTTTGACATTAAACTTATGAACTAATGAATCTTGTGTAATGAGTAACTACCATTTCTGTCATGAATGTAACCAAAGTTTGTAAACATGTAATTTGTAGTTTGTAATTCTATCTATCTGTTTCCTCAGCTGGTCCCGTTAGGGGTGATCGTGATTCGCATTATTGATTTGACACAGTTTTTACTCCGGATGCCCTTCATGACACAACCCTTCCTATTTATCCGGGCTTGGGCCCGGCCCTACAATGCACTGGTTTATGCATCCTAGGTACCAATAGGGACAATTCAGTGTCTTCAATTAGCCTGGCTGCATGTTTTTGGACTGTGGGAGGAAACCGGAGCACCCGGAGGAAACTCATGCGGACACGGGGAGAACATGCAAAACTCAGCACAGAAAGGACCCGGACTGCCCCACCCGGGGATCTAAGCCAGGACCTTCTTGCTGTGAGGTGCCAGTGCCATCCACTCAGTGCCTCCCAAAATTCTAATTATAAAACGGATAGTTCCGGTCCTAAAATCTGATTGGCTGAGCCGCGTTCGAAGCCGTTGTAAAATCCCCGATAAACGCACACCTATGACCACCTCACATCATTCCATATTAATACGCCACTGAATAGAAAAAATTAATGTTATTTTCGCCCTCATGTTGCCTAGCAACACTGTTAATCGAACTATTTTGCGTCGCGGAAGAATGCTTTATTGTAAGTTTATACACAATAAATACATTTATGAATTAAACATTGTTGTATTTATTATATTTCATGTTGACCGCCGTTTTATAAAAGCAATAAGCCACTCGAGACCGTGCATTACTGTTATGATTTTAGCACGGAAAAGAAGTTTTAGAACGTCATCCCCGTGCTAAAATCACAGTAATGCACGGCCTCTCGTGGCTTATTGCTTTATTAATAAATACAAATAAAATAAATAGATTCCTATTTTTTCTGTCTAAATGACGTAACAACCTGGTCAATCAATGAACCGAGCAGCGATACCACAGAACCACACCTTTGAGCCCGGTACACGGCGCGACCTGATTGGTTCGTTTTATCCTCTCTTAACAGGGATTGGTCCGAAATGCCGGTAGGCGGGATTATTATGTTACAGCTGCGTTAGACAGAATGAGCTAGACGTGTATATGGGACAGCGCTAGTACTGAATCATTCAATATGCATTTTATTTTGTTTTTAATGTAAATATTGTTTGAATATTTTTTATCTACGTTAGATATTCGTGTTTTGGAAGAAATAAAGGGAACATTTGCGGTTTCTGTCAATAACTACACTGTAAGTATGTGGCTAGCTAGGGATGCTATTCGACTGCACCTTATTACGATTAGCCGAGATGCTAAACTAGGGTTAAATACCAAACCAGATATTTATCGCCATTTTTACGGGATATAAGGGCTAACTAGGCAAGTCTACACTTTATATAATTAATAAATAATAATGAGATATTTTTGGACGGTAAATAACATTAACGGTGCTACTTTCGTTTGCCGGTGAGTAGCTTTCATACAAGTCGTGTGTTAGTGTATCAGACAGGGGTGCTGAACAGGAAACTGATGTGAGTCTAAATCGAACAACAACAACAAGAAACATGGAGCCTTTCGGGTTTAATTTTCTCTTTGTACACCTCTTTACATGATCAAATTCGGGTGTTTTATCTGTCAGTTTGGTGAGAGGATCTAGTGTGGGTTTCGACCCCATTAAACACTTCTGGTTAGTTAAACGTCGACTGCGAGCCAGGCCTTCTCATCCAACATCAGTACGTACCTGTTCTTGTTCTTACAAATGATCTTTTCACTGTTTTGGTTACAAATTCCCAGACCCACACTCAAAAATCTTGTGGAAAGCATTACCAATAATGGGCTTTGGAAGGTGGGGGGTTGTAGGACATGACTCATTTACATTTTACATTGTCGGCATTTAGCAGACGCCTTTATCCAAAGTGACTTACAGTTCAGTTACAGTATACAATCTGAGCAACTGAGGGTTAAGGACATGCTAGAAAACTCGATCCGGTTGCCGAGCATCTCTTGCATCTCTAATTACAAGCATGATCATTTATTTACATGTGGATAGTGGAAGCCCACCACCACTGATACCCAGAATGTAACCTGAGTGGTGCTATCGGCTGGCCAGGTGTCTACACAGACATGATTTGCTGAGGGGCAGGATGGCTGAAACCCTATGATGGATTGGCACCCTGTCCAGGGTATACCTGCCTTGCACCCAGTGTTTCCCAGTGGAATCGGACCTACCGCGACCCTGACCAGTATAAAGCGGTTAATGAGAATTAAATTTATTCTGTTAACTACTCCTAGCTATCAAAGGTCTGTTATTCCATGATCTAATTGTGTTTTTAGTTGGGAAACAATATTTTGGTCTGTCATGTTTGGTTCTCATGCCATTCATTCTATTTGTTGATGGTTTTTCTAAAATGATTGAGCTTGCATTTGATATTAGAAATGATCCGTTGGTAAAGCGCTCAGTTAGTGCAGCAGTGTAATGCGCTAGCTCACCACCAGAGACATGAGTTCAAGCCTTAGCAGTGACCTGGTCAGGAGCTCAACAGACACAACTGGCCAAGGCAGGGAAACCTGGATGGGTAATCTTCTCCTTCACATCGGCAAAAGCAGTCATTTCTCATTGTCTGGTTCCTCACAAGGTTTCTTCCTGTATTTTAAAGGGAGTTTTTTCTTGCCACTGTCGTCCACAGCCTGCTCGACAGGGGTTTTTGGTCTGTTGGTCCTGGATTCTGTAAAGTTGCTTTGAGACATTGTAAAAAGTGCTATACAAATAAATTTGACTCGACATTGGGTGTGTTCGAAAACCTAGTGAGCTGCCTTTCTGACTTATGGCCTACATAGGCAGCTGTTTAAGTAGAGAGGATTCTAATAAGTCATCGACTTATAAGCCAGGTTATTCGAACGCACTACTTAGACAGCGATTCCATCAGTTTTTGCTTACTAAGCTAACACAGTTAACCTGATGCCATTCAAACCAATGCGATGAGGTGGCACAAGGCACTAGCATGTCAACTAACATCTCCCTCCGTGTACCGAAAACGGTTAAATTCGCTAACAAGCCCGAATTTGCAAATAAAAACACTTGTTCAAGTTTATACAAATTAAAAATCAATAATAATTTATTTACATTTGAAAGTAACTCTGTTTGTTGCTCTGCACCATCCACCATATTTTGTATTTTTTTGTGAGAAAAGTTGTGCCTGGGATTGCCTTCACTGCTAAGGCAGCTCTCTCGTTATTCTGTCAAAATTATGTTCAAATTTAAGGTGCCTTAGTAGGCAGCATTTTAAGGGCTCTAAGATTTCTAACAGCCTTCCTCTCAGAAGCACGCGTAGAATTATGTAAAGTGCTCTCTATGTAGAGAGCTCACTAGGTTTTCGAACACACCCTTTGACTTGACTCATTTACACAGTTTAGACGATGTCTTCTTGGGCAGCAAGAGTGTTACATAAGTCGTAGTGGTGAACAGAGTGAATGGGAGAATTGGGTATATCCAAATTTGAATGCAGTGGGAGAAATTTATAGCTGAATTGAACTATTTGATAGTAGACTCAGACTTTTGTATTATTCTGTAGCTCATTTTTTGTCTTTCTGTGTGTTTAGGAAATGATGCCCTGCTCGTTTCTACTCGTCTTGCCGTTGACCCTTCACCTTTACACAGTGACTGTGCAGGCTGGACCTTGCCAGACCTGCCGCAAGCTTACGGAGAACTTCATCACGGTACGTGTTTGTGTATCTCTGTATTGTGCTGACATAGCTGGTAGTGGAGGGCACATAGCAGTGCACATAGTGGCGATAGCTGGGATCAGTCAATTAAATTTCCAGTGGTGCTATCAGCCAGTCAGGTGCCTACATACAGACATGATTAACTATGTCAGAGGGGTAGAGGGATGGCCTGTAATAGACTGGTGTCTTGACTGTGGTGTGTTACTACATTGCGCCCACTGATTTCAGGGAAACTGAACCCACTACTATGAAATGCTTTATGTTAGGTCAGAGGTGAGCAATTAAATTTTCCAAGGGGCCACATGAGAAACTGGTGCCGGTTGGGGACAGTCCGCGGGCCGTACAATGCCCAGGTGTGTGTTAGGGCAATCGGGTGTCTATTACGCTAGCCCACCATCGATTAGATTCAAACCCTTATCGGGTCTTATCGGCCTGGCTGGGCGTCTTCACAGACATGAGTGACTATGATTGGCTGTGTCTGGATGAGGGTGGCCCAAGCCCTTTGATTGATTGATACCCTGTCCACGGTATTCCTCCACATTACTCAAGGCTTACCATAACCCTGATCAGGATAAAGCAGCTGTTAAATGTATACTGCGTAAATATTGATATGTTTAATGTTGTTTTGGTCTAGGGCCTGGAGAGAACTGCTAATAAAAACTTTGGTGGAGGGAACACAGCTTGGGAAGAAGAAAAGCTGGCCAAATATGCTCGCAGGTAGATTCTGAAACATGATCATCATTAATGTCATTAAACAACGTGCGCAAATATTTTTGGATATTTGCCAGTTTTCCCTGCTTAACTGACAGTTTTAAAATCCATGTGTGACCGTTTCTGTGAGTTTCTGTACATTTCTATATGTTTCTGTACGTTAATGTTGTGCAATACTAAGATTTTACAGGTGTCAGAACTGGTTTTGACAGATTGTGTATCAGATTACTAAAATAATCAGGTATATCAGATTACTGAAACTTGATTGACATAAATGATTCAAATAAAAAATGACAGAGATTATAAATCAGTATTAATCATAGATAAATTGTTGTGTTTATTAGGCATACATGGATAACTGTTTTTGTTAGGCATTCAAGTGGCACAGCAGTAAGATACGTTTGCCCACTACTGCTGGTTTTGCTCCCTCTCAAGCACATGCAAACACAAGTGGTTTTCTTTACTGATTTATTTGAAGTCTTCTTCTCACTCCCATCAAACCGTGGAAACTATTAAAATACAATTTTACACATACAAACCACGTTACCATATTTATACATAATTCATCAATATTCATACATATTTATACATAATTAATTCAAAATATAAACAAAAAAGTACCTCGTTGGCTGCATGCTACGAAAGGAAATCAATCATCTTTAAGACTTGTCCATGTACTGTACAAAGTTCCTTTAAAGTTTTAACTCTTTATCCGCGAAGTGTCCATGCCCCTTTGTATAGAAACAAACAAACGTGCCGCTTCCTGTATGCGCTGCTCTATTTAGCGCATTTTTCACACAACAGCCCAACATAGGTTTCAAAGTATAGGTTTCAAATGTAACCACACAAAAACGCGAAATAATAACAAAACAAACTTACAAAACATACATATATACCTACTATAATGGCAGCAGCTACAGCTGGGATCTGGGGTTCTAATCTCAGCTGCGCTATAGACCAGCTGGGCATATACATGGATGACCCAACAGTGCACTAGTCAGCGCGCTTTCAGTGCCAGTCCCAAGTCCAGATAAAATAAGAAGGACTGCATTGGGGCATCCATTTTAAAAACTGTGCCAAGTAAAGTATGTTTACCATAATAATCCACTGTGGCGAGTTCTAAAATACTTAAACACAAAGAGAAAGTAAGAAAGATCAAGAACTGTCTGTGTGTATTTTGCTGAGACATGGACCCTACCTAATTCACCTCATTCAGTTAAGCAAGGCCCTACCTAATTCACGCCCGTGAAAATTGCGTCACGGACTATGAAATGAGCCTTTTCCTGTGTAATAGAAGATTTGTGTTTTGTGATTAAATATTTTTCATTTGCGTAGCGTTCAAGTGCCTCACGTTTACTTGTTAATTTGCACTATGAGGCGGTCCTAACAATCATATGGCAATTCAGTTAGCAATCAGTTAGTCAAAATGTTCAACAAGTGTAAAGCAGCTATAAACACGACTCGGGTAACTGAGTTTGCAAAACTTCTAACCAATTCTGTGAACAATTTTCATCTTTGAGTCCGCAGCTGGATGTTCTAGGTTTACAATAAAACGTTAAGGTAGACTGTAGCTTCCATTTATTCTATCATTCAATTTATGAGTATAATTTTATGACTGCTGTGAAATGTGGCACTTTTCTTTAAAATGTTTTTGAAAAAGGTCTGACATTATGCATCCCTTAATTTAGTAGGGCCCTAAATATGAGACATAGCTATTATTGGCAGCTTAACTCTGACACGTGATTCTGATTCTGATCAGAATCAGAATCAGAATCAGATTTATTGGCCAAGTATGTGGATACACACAAGGAATTTGGTTTCGGCTGATGGTATCTCTCTAGTATAAATCCAGTATATAAGCAATGTACAAGTTGCAGACAATGCACAAAAACATTAAACACAAAAATATACAAACTATAAGACTATATACAGGCAATATATAGAAAATTTATGGACGTGTGCATGTATACATGTACAGTATTTAGTGACCTATGTATGTACATATAAGCAGAGGTACACAATATATGGTAACATACCGATGGCAATATACAGTAATATACAGATATGTAAGTTAGCAGCGTGTGGAATATTTAAAAAATAACAGTAAAGTACACAGCATGTAGGATGATTATGTCCTAGGTGCTTACAGGCTTTACCAAACACATCTGACTGACGAGCTACATGTGGTTCAGACATGCTTCCCAACAGATGTCAGGATCTGGTTCTGTGTAGTGTGTTAAACAGCTCTGAAATGATTTATAGTGAAAGGTATTTGTAGCGGACCGTACCATGTTGCCATGTATTATTAAGACATTTTTAGTCACTAGTTGAGGGTGGCATGGTGGCTTAGTGGGTAGCACTGTTGCCTTACAGCAAGAAGGTCCAGGGTTCGATCCCCAGGTAGGGCGTCCAGGTCCTTTCTTTCTTTTTTATTTTTTAATGCATTTCTTCCCATTTTCCTCTTGATTTAGCGTACTCAATTTTGTCTTCCGCTGCTGAGAGATGCCAGATTGCATCCGAGGAGAGCACGTCGCTGTACACGCCTCATCCGACATGTGCACAGCCCTCCTCCTCTCGCCCCTGCATTCTGCACAGCGTCTCTTCCGCTAATCAGGGTGAATTGGTGAATTGGAGATACAAAAGTATCTGAATAGTGAGGTGAATTGGAGATACAAAAGTGTACATGACTGTGTTTGACATTAAACTTGTGAACTGAATGCATAACTACCGCTCCTGTCATGAATGTAACCACAGTGTAAAACATGACATTAAAATCCTAATACACAAACAAACAGACTCACTAGTTGTGGCTTGCAGGATGAAATGCTCTTTTTGGCATCCTGTCATTTCTTTTTTTCTTTCTAATAATTGAATGTAGGCAAAATGCTTAGACAGTAACGTGACTGTGCCTCTTGTTTGCCTATTAGCAAATAAAATGCATTTATCTTTTGCAAGGTAATGCAATTGAAAGAGCTGTCGCTTGTAAATGGTAATTCCTTGATAACAACAATAGCATTGGCGTAAAGATTTCAAAGCTGCAATATACAACATTTTTGTTCAGTTGAAGAAGCATGAGTGTGCCTGAAAATCTGAAACTTTAAATACTTGCTTATCCCAGCATATCATGGCTTCTGAAACTTACTTTTGCTTGGTGTCCAGACACGTTGCTTTTCCCAAACATGTACCAACAGATCGTAATAATGGTTGTTAATTATTGTAATTGTTCTATCAAATTTAGCAACTGATTAAGAAACAGTAAGGTGGCTCAGCGGTAAAACACACGCTGGAACCAGAGCTGGAATCTCGAATACATCGTATCGAATCTCATCTCTGCCTGCCGGCTGGGCTGAGTGGCCACATGAACAACGATTGGCCTGTTGTTCAGATATGGGTGTTTTAAGGGTCTCTCTCTCATAACTAATGCAATTACGACCTCTGCTGGCTGATTGATGGCGCCTGCACAGAGATGAGAAAAGAGTGCTCTCAGGGTGTGTCTCTCCGTACACAGTGCTGAGCTGCACTGCACTCGTCAAAGTGTAGGTGATAAGATGCATACGGCTGCTGCCCACATGTCGGAGGGGGCGTGGGTTAGCTTCGTTCTCCTCAATCAGAGCAGGGATCGGCGTTGGTGGTGAGGAAGCATGACGCAATCGGGCAATTGGACGCGCTAAAAGGGAGAAAAAAGGGAAGAAAATACATAAACAAAATATAAAAAAAAGAAACAGTAATATCAACTAAAAATATATATATTTTTTATTTGCATTGGTATATTTTTTTTTTGTCCAGCATCACAAAATTTGGGCCTGATTTATGATTTTACCTCAGTATTTTTATTCCCTTTGTGTGTTTGCAGTGAGACTCGTCTGTTGGAGATTGTTGAGACAGCGTGTGAGAAATCTGACTTTGAATGTAACAAACTGCTGGAACAAATCGAGGACCAAGTTGAAACATGGTGGTTCCACAGGTAAGCACTCGAGTTCCAATTAGTTGTGCTATTGACAGTACTGCAGCAACTGTGACCTCTGGCTGCTTAATGTGCCTTCAAAAGGGGATTCATGGCCGTTTCTTGGCAGACGCCATTTCCTGGCAGGTAAAAAGAAGCGGCCATAAGGGTGTTCTGTGGCTCTCCTCGGTCAGTGCAGCTTTGTCATGAATTACAAATATTTACAAGCTGGAAGCTTACCCTGTCTACAGTCAAGCAAGTTTTACATTGCCCTGGGTTCAGAGGCTGTCTGTGGTGATGTCGAGTTGATTTATTGTGGAAGTTTCAGTTTGATTGGAAACGAAAAAAAATGATTTATGGCCGTTAGGTTTGTAACACTTTTTTGTCATTTTGCAGGCAGCAAGAGGCACCAGACTTGTTTGAGTGGTTGTGTATAGAAGAGCTGCGGCTTTGCTGCCCTCCAGGCCGCTTTGGAACAAATTGTGCAGGTACACACAACTAATGACACGTCTGAATAACGTTGCCCAAACTTAGTATGACCCATGACTCATTTTATTCCAGATATCTTTTTTTTTTTTTTTTTTTTACTTATATGTGGTTTAAGTCAGTGAATTCATTATGTGTTAGGTTACATATACCCAAAATATTTATGCTCTCGGGTGGCACAGCTTCAGGTTTAAATCCCAGTGGTGATATCTTCCGACTATGTCTGGGAGAATGTAGTTAGTGGCTGAAGCCCTGCATTGGACTGGAACCCTGTTAGGGCTTTCCTGCCACGCGCCCAGTGTTTTTTAGAGAAACTGCATCTGTTGCGACCTTAACCAGTGTAAAACGGGTGATGAAAATGAAGTGAAATTATGGTCAGGGTCACTTTCTTATTCACTCACATTTACAGCTGATTTAGAGCAGCTGATTCATATACTGGCATGTTTTTGGAGGTAAAAGACACTATGGAGACAGTGACTGTGTAGCACTAACTTTATTATTAATATTATTATTTAACAGAGGTGCCAATCATTGCAACACATGGTTTTGTTAAAAAGTACTTTTCTTAAAGCTATTTTTTAAATAAATTAGCCTTTTATTGCTTTTATAGCTAAAAGTTGAATTCTTATTTTGTAGTGCCATTGAGCTACCACAAAAGCATTTTCCCATTTTTCTTCTCTTTCTTTTTTATTCTTAAGCTTAATATTTGTGGGGTTTTTTTTGTTAATAATAAACTATCTACACTTAAATATAAAAAGTAAAGGTTTTTAGGTGCTTGGGGGCACAGCGGTCTATTACTCTAGCCAACCATAGCTGAGATCTGGGTTCATATCTGCTATTATTCAGCTGAGTGTGTATACAGACATGGTCAGCTATGTCTAATTTGTGGGGATGGCTGAAGCCCTGGGATGGGTTGGCATCCTGTTTTGGGTGTTTCTGCCTTGCACCCACTGGACCTGCCGTAACCCTGGCCAGGATGAAAAGTTCTTCAGTGAAGTTTTATAGTTGGGAATCTGTCAAACAATTGTCCTGTTTGGTATCCAAATGTACAGCAACCGTTTTCATCTCTAGCTGACATTACTAATAGTGACTGGTAATTTAAGAGGAACAAGGAACAAAAATCCAGCAGATCTAAAATGCTTATGTGGACAGTTTTGTTTTCCATTGAATCATTATTTCTATGGGATATTTCCTCATTGATTTTCTAGTTTACAAACTGTACGACTGCAGAACAGTTGAGTAAACCTTTTTTGCTGTCCAAGTAGTAACATTTCCTGTTAGTTTAGGATTTCTAATGAAAGTGAGCAATAATAAGTAATTAGAAACATGGTTTCTACATTTAAACATAAAAGTAAAGGTTAAGAAAACATGTATTTACCCCCAAGGCTTTCTTCTGTTTTATTTGGTCACCCATTGAGTGATAGTTTCAGTAGCTGTCACTGTCACTAAGCATTATATCATGATGTTGCATGTATCAGTCATCAAGCAATTAAGCTCAACAAAAAGCTCGAAAACTCCATGAAAATGATACTGTACATAAACACATTTTTGACTAGTGAGTATAAATAGCACAGTCTCTTCCTGTACACTATTTGGACATCTGACTGTACGTTTGTTAGACGTCTCATTTCAAATACAAATGATGATAGTAACCTCTATGTGATCTTTTTAGCTATAACAACAGCCACTCTTTTAAGAGAACTTCTTACAAGATTTAAGTATGTCTGTGGGAATTTGTACCCATTCAATTAAAAGAACATTTGTATGGCTGGACACTGATGTTGGTCAAGAAAGTCTCAAATGATGTTCCAGTTCATTCCAAAGCTGTTCAGTGGGCTGGGGTGCCACTGGAGTTTCTTTAAACCAAACTTATATTTATTCACATTGCTTTGTACACATGGGCACAGTCAGGCTGGAACTTGAAAGATCCTCCCCTATAATGTTTTTGCACAGCTGAAGGCATATCATTTCCAAGACTTTCGTTCATATAGTGGATTTAACGTTGGAAATAAACGAAAACCTTCAAAAACACTAACAGTATATGTAAGCAATTGCGGGTTAAGGGCCTTGCTCAAGGGCCCAACAGTGGCTACCTGTTAAATCCATTATAAGTACAACTAAAACCTTCAAAAACTGTAACAGAATGCATTTGTTTTGTAGTTTTAGTCAAACAAGAAACAGAGGAAGAGTTGGCTTTTAAGTTAAAATTAAAAACTGGGAAAAAAATGTGGAGAACATGCAAACTCCACACAGAAAGGACTTGGACCGCTCCACCTAGGAATCGAACACAGGATCGAGGACAGGACAGTGAGGCGACAGTGTTACCCACAGAGCCACTGTGCCGCCCAGTAATAATATAATAATAATTAGGGATGCATCGATACCATTTTTTCCCAACCGAGTACGAGTACATGTATTTTTGTACTCACCGATACCTATTTAGAATGATGCAATCTGGAGCATTATGGAATAGTGTAGTTTTTAGTGTAAAATAGTGCAGTGGAACAGTTGCTTGGGTTGCCATCACTAATTGTAAAAAAAACAAAAAAACACCGCACAGACATCATTGAGAAAGCTTCTGACAAGCTAACGTAAACGTTCATTAATAAACGCACGTAATTAACGTTGTGCACATCATACATGCGATGCGATTTTACTTTAAAAAGATAATACAGTCCGATCCCATCTGAGCCGATTCTATCAGCACATACATTCGTGGTTCACCTCGGTAAATCGTAAACGACTCTGAGTCGGCTCCCGCTCTGTGGTAATAACCAGTATAATTAAGCCTGAGCTTTATAATGTAAGCGAGTCACACAAAATGTTCTGTAGTAGTTGGTGTTTATTTACAACCGCATCATTCATTATAACAGTAAACACGGAGAGATGACTGAGAAAAGAAGCTTAAAATGAGTCGACTCCTGAATCACTTGTATCGACACTGTGAACAGAGTATTAAAGACACACACACGTCCTACAACAGCGGTCGCTGCTTTTGTAACCGGTTTATCTTCACTGTTAGCTCTATTTGAAGGTTTGTTTTTTTTCCAAACGGAACTAAATAACATTAAACGTGCGTGTGAGCTTGAAAAATCCCTGCGCTAACGCAGCAACGTGCACTAGGCACAAGGTATCGGATGTTTAGTATCGGAGCCTCGTTTGCGAGTACGAGTACGAGTTAATGAGCGCGGTATCGGGCTAATACCCGATACTAGTATCGGTACTCATGCATCTCTAATAATAATAATAATAATAATAATAATAAATAATAATAAATGTTTGGGGCGCTTGGGTGCCGCCCAGTTATAGCCAAAATACTTCACATTATTGCCCATGGTCATTATGGCCCACTTCATTCGTCCTGCATAATTCATGTCCACATGTGTAAAAAAATAAAAAGCAAAATGTTTAGAAAGTATAACTGATGTTTTTCATGTGCCTTTCAGAGTGCCCGTCAGGACCCGGTGGTATATGTGGAGGTCTTGGACGCTGTGAGGGTGAGGGAACACGACTGGGAGACGGAGAGTGTGTGTGTGACCCGGGCTACTCAGGTCCACTGTGCCAAAGCTGTGCGGATGGCTACTACAGAGAAAAAAGCTCCAACCACTCACAGCCTCCCTGCTCAGGTAATTACATGCCAACCAGTCACAATCAGGAGTGATATTACTGGCTCATTTTGACAAATGGGTCAAATGTAATACTCTGGATGTGCTGTTGTGTTTGTGTTTTCGTAGCCTGCTATCACTCCTGTAAAAAATGTACCGGCCCTCAAGACTACAAATGTCTGGATTGCAAGCCGGGCTGGATACTTCACGACAACAAGTGTGTGGGTGAGTTCACATGCATTCAGTTAAGAGTAAGAGTCATTTTCACTATGTGGACAAAGGGTCCAAGGGTCCAGCAGTGGCAACCTGGCAGTGATGTGACTTGAACCAGCGACCTTTTCATTACTAGTCCTGTACTTTAACCACTAGGCTACAACTGCGGGTTCACAGAGGCTATAGGTGCCCGGTAGAGCTGGGCGGTATGACGGTACATTCAGTATACCGGCTCGTCGTACGGTATGGATTTTTCATGTACCGCCATACTGCGGCACAGTTAGAGGAGCGAGTCTGTACAGGCTGGCAACATGGTGTGTTTTAGTACCAGTAATATTGCTGGGAGTGCTAAAATAAATGTTAACCATTAAATCCATTTTAAAAGGCCCATGGAACATACACTGATCAGCCATAACATTAAAACCATCTCCTTGTTTCTACACACACTGTCCATTTTATTTTATTTTATTGTAGTTTTACAATTACTGACTGTAGTCCATCTGTTTCTCTGCATGCTTTGTTAGCCCTCTTTCATGCTGTTCTTCAATGGTCAGGACCACCACAGAGCAGGTATTACTTAAGTGGTGGATCATTCTCAGTACTGCAGTGACACTGACATGGTGGTGGTGTGTTAGTGTGTGTTGTGCTGGTATGAGTGGATAAGACACAGCAGTGCTGCTGGAGTTTTTAAATACCTCAGTGTCGCTGCTGGACTGAGAATAGTCCACCAACCTAATATATATCCAGCCAACAGCTCCCCGTAGGTAGCGTCTTGGGACCACTGATGAAGATCTCAAAGATGACCAACTCAAACAGCAGCAATAGATGAGCGATCGTCTCTGACTTTACATCTCCAAGGTGGACCAACTAGGTAGGAGTGTCTAATAGAGTGGACAGTGAGTGGACACGGTATTTAAAAACTCCAGCAGCACTGCTGTGTCTGATCCACTCATACCAGCACAACACACACTAACACACCACCACCATGTCATTGTCACTGCAGTGCTGAGAATTATCCACCACCCAAATAATACCTGCTCTGTGGTGGTCCTGTGAGAGTCCTGACCATTGAAGAACAGCATTAAAAGGGGGCTAACAAAGTATGCTAAGAAACAGATGGACTACAGTCAGTAATTGTAAAACTACAAAGTGCTTGTATATGGTAAGTGGAGCTGATAAAATGGACAGTGAGCGTAGAAACAAGGAGGTGGTTTTAATGTTGGGGCTGATCGGTGTATGACAGTAAAATCAGCCACAGACATATAAAAATGATATACCGTGAAACTGTCAGAATCTTAAAAAATACCGTAATACAAACTTTTGGTCATACCACCCAGCCCTAGTGCCCGGTCAATAGCACAGCTAAAATTTGAATTCTGATCTCAGTCGTCATGGGCTAGAGCTTAGACCTCTGCGCCACCCGAGCGCCCACGGTTTGCAGATCCAAAGATCTAAAAATACACTTCAGTATATTCATTCAGTGTAGGATTTGTTGTATGTTGCACTGTGGGTGACTGGTCTTTAATAAATAAAATGTGTGACTAAGCACAACCTGCAAAATTTCAGTTTAAAGTCATCAACAAATGCAAAGCTGTTTTTTCCTGGTAAAGATATCCTGTTAGTGTTCCGGGAAGTGAGTGTAAAAGATGTTTTTTTAATGTCAGCTTAGCATACCTGAACCAGGTGTTTGTTGTTCTTGATTGGTGGAATCAGGTGTGCGTGCACCATGTTATGGAACTATGCACATACAGTGTATCACAAAAGTGAGTACACCCCTCACATTTCTGCAAATATTTCATTATATCTTTTCATGGGACAACACTATAGACATAAAACTTGGATATAACTTAGAGTAGTCAGTGTACAACTTGTATAGCAGTGTAGATTTACTGTCTTCTGAAAATAACAACACACAGCCATTAATGTCTAAATGGCTGGCAACATAAGTGAGTACACCCCACAGTGAACATGTCCAAATTGTGCCCAAAGTGTCAATATTTTGTGTGACCACCATTATTATCCAGCACTGCCTTAACCCTCCTGGGCATGGAATTCACCAGAGCTGCACAGGTTGCTACTGGAATCCTCTTCCACTCCTCCATGATGACATCACGGAGCTGGTGGATGTTAGACACCTTGAACTCCTCCACCTTCCACTTGAGGATGCGCCACAGGTGCTCAATTGGGTTTAGTCCATCACCTTTACCTTCAGCTTCCTCAGCAAGGCAGTTGTCATCTTGGAGGTTGTGTTTGGGGTCGTTATCGTGTTGGAAAACTGCCATGAGGCCCAGTTTTCGAAGGGAGGGGACCATGCTCTGTTTCAGAATGTCACAGTACATGTTGGAATTCATGTTTCCCTCAATGAACTGCAGCTCCCCAGTGCCAGCAACACTCATGCAGCCCAAGACCATGATGCTACCACCACCATGCTTGACTGTAGGCAAGATACAGTTGTCTTGGTACTTCTCACCAGGGCGCCGCCACACATGCTGGACACCATCTGAGCCAAACAAGTTTATCTTGGTCTCGTCAGACCACAGGGCATTCCAGTAATCCATGTTCTTGGACTGCTTGTCTTCAGCAAACTGTTTGCGGGTTTTCTTGTGCGTCAGCTTCCTTCTGGGATGACGACCATGCAGACCGATGATGCAGTGTGCGGCGTATGGTCTGAGCACTGACAGGCTGACCTCCCACATCTTCAACCTCTGCAGCAATGCTGGCAGCACTCATGTGTCTATTTTTTAAAGCCAACCTCTGGATACACGAACACGTGGACTCAGCCGAACACATGGACTCAACTTCTTTGGTCGACCCTGGCGAAGCCTGTTCCGAGTGGAACCTGTCCTGGAAAACCGCTGTATGACCTTGGCCACCATGCTGTAGCTCAGTTTCAGGGTGTTAGCATTCTTCTTATAGCCCAGGCCATCTTTGTGGAGAGCAACAATTCTATTTCTCACATCCTCAGAGAGTTCTTTGCCATGAGGTGCCATGTTGAATATCCAGTGGCCAGTATGAGAGAATTGTACCCAAAACACCAAATTTAACAGCCCTGCTCCCCATTTACACCTGGGACCTTGACACATGACACCAGGGAGGGACAACGACACATTTGGGCACAATTTGGACATGTTCACTGAGGGGTGTACTCACTTATGTTGCCAGCTATTTAGACATTAATATCTGTGTGTTGAGTTATTTTCAGAAGACAGTAAATCTACACTGCTATACAAGCTGTACACTGACTACTCTAAGTTATATCCAAGTTTCATGTCTATAGTGTTGTCCCATGAAAAGATATAATGAAATATTTGCAGAAATGTGAGGGGTGTACTCACTTTTGTGATACACTGTACATGTGTGTGTGTGTGTGTGTGTGTGTGTGTGTGTGTGTGTGTGTGTGTGTGTGTGTGTGTGTGTGTTGAGCTCTGTTTCTTCCAGCGATAGTTGTAGCGACAATAAATCAGCTCCACTTACCATATAGGAGCATTTTGTAGTTCTACAATTACTGACTGTAGTCCATCTGTTTCTGTGCATGCTTTGTTAGTCCCCTTTTATGCTGTTCTTCAATGGTCAGCACTGCAGTGACACTGACGTGGTGGTGGTGTGTTAGTGTGTGTTGTGCTGGTATGAGTGGATCAGACACAGCAATGCTGATGGAGTTTTTAAAGACCTCACTGTCACTGCTGGACTGAGAATAGTCCACCAACCAAACATATCCAGCCAACAGCTTCCCTTATCCAACACCATCAACATGTTAGTGTCACTGCAGTGCTGATAATGATCGACCACCTAAATAATACCTGCTCTGTGGTGGTCCTGTGGGAGTCCTGACCATTAAAAAACAAGGTGAAAGCAGGCTAAAAAAGTATTTAGAGTAACAGACGGACTACAGTCAGTAATTGTAGAACTGTAGTGCTTCTATATGGTAAGTGAAGCTGATAAAAAACATTTTTTATTGATATGATTATTTTTTGGCTGCTCGATCCAGGTTTAAATATCAGTGTTACTATCATCCAGGTTTCATGGGGTTTGGTCCAGTTAGGTCCAATCTTTTTTTGCTGCAACCCTGACCAGAATAAAGTGGTTTATGAGCCTTTCTAAAAATAAATTACCCTGTGTTACTTACATTTACTTATACAGTCAAAGTCAAAAGTTACGAACTAATTCTAGGATTCAAGGTTCCCTGACCAGAATAAAGTCAAGTCAAGTCAAGTCAACTTTATTTATATAGCGCTTTTTACAATATACATTGTCTCAAAGCAACTTTACAAAATCCAGGACCAACAGATACAAAAACCCCTGTTGAGCAAGCCGAGGGCGACTGTGGCAAGGAAAAACTCCCTGAAAATTACAGGAAGAAACCTTGAGAGGAACCAGACTCAACAGGGCCCATCCTTCTTGGGTGGTCTGGAGGATACTTTAAATAAATACACGATTTACACAAATCATACAAACACAGAATTGAATGATCTAAAAGTCATACAGTGGTAATAAATAGATAAATAAACAATTAAATAATAATAGAGTTGTTATCCGCTCTAGTCTTCAATAAAGTCTGTAGTGATTTCTTGTCGTTGCAATTACTCCAGACCCGTCACATCTGACAGGAGCAGCATCGTTGTCCCGGCAGTCTCGACTTTAATCCTTAACCTCGGCGGGTAAACAGGTTTCCATCAGAATGCCCTCGGGGTAAAACAACAGAGAATGTAGTTAATAATGTACAATGCTAGTTGACAAACAGTTTTACAGAGAGTTTTAGACTCCGGCAGCCCTAATTATTACAGCATAACTAAAAGGGAGAGCGAGCAGGTAACAAGGTCATGAAGGCTTTCACAGGACATCAGCGCCCACCTCTCCTACCCAAACCAGAGTGATTGGACAAGAGAGGCAGAACGACAGCGACCCAACATCCCTGATCACCACAAGTTTCTATGACCAAGAACCCCCAAGCTCTGCGCCTTTGTCTATACTAATCAAAAGCCTGAGAAAATAAATATGTTTTCAGTTTAGACTTAAACATTGAGACTGTGTCCGAATACCGAACAGAGGCAGGAAGATTATTCCAGAGTTGTGGAGCTTTGTAAGAAAATGCTCTTCCACCAGCTTTGGTCTTTTTAATTTTAGGAACTATAAGTAACCCTGCATCTTGTGAACGAAGTGGACGTGCTGGGTTGTAGTAATTAATAAGCTCACTCAGATACTGTGGAGCCAGACCATGTAGCGCTTTATAGGTTAGTAAAAGTATTTTGTAATCAATGCGAAATTTAACTGGCAGCCAGTGTAGAGATGATAGAACAGGAGTGATATGATCAAATTTTTTAGTTCTAGTTAGCACTCGAGCTGCTGCATTTTGAACTAACTGGAGTTTGTTTAAGGATCTACCAGAGCATCCAGTTAGAAGAGCATTACAATAATCTAACCGAGAAGTTATAAACGCATGGATCAGTTTTTCGGCGTCATTAACAGATAGTATATTTCTTATTTTAGAGATATTACGCAAATGATAGAAAGCAACTCTAGTAATATTATTAATGTGTGTATCAAAGGAGAGATCTGAATCTATTGTGACACCTAAGTTTTTTACATCTGGGCTGGGAGTAACAGAGAACGTGTTTAAGTTTAGCACCAGGTTAGACAACTTGTCTCTTGCAGCTTTAGAGCCAACAAGTAAAACCTCAGTTTTATCTGAATTAAGTAAAAGAAAATTACACGACATCCAGTTTTTTATGTCGTTTACACAATCTTCTATCTTACTGATTGTGTCAGTATCATTTGGTTTGGCTGATATATACAGCTGTGTGTCATCTGCATAGCAGTGAAAGTTTATGCCATGTTTATGAATAATTTCACCTAGTGGAAGCATATAGAGTGTAAATAATAGCGGTCCAAGTACCGACCCCTGTGGAACACCACACTTTACTTTTGTAGTTTCTGAGCATTTATTATTTACATAAACGAATTGAGAGCGGTCAGTCAAATATGATTGAAACCAAGAGAGTGCGAGTCCTTTAACACCTACTGTATTTTCTAGCCTCTCCAGTAAAATGTTATGATCGACCGTATCAAACGCTGCACTAAGATCTAATAGAACAAGAAAAGAGACACATCCATTATCAGAAGACATTAACAACTCGTTAACTACTCTAATTAATGCGGTTTCGGTACTATGGTTGGGTCTAAATCCTGATTGAAATTTTTCATGAATACAATTTTCATTCAAATAAGAACATAGCTGTTTGGAAACGACTTTTTCTAATATCTTTGAGACAAAAGGAAGGTTTGAAATTGGCCTATAATTAGCTAGTACATGTGGATCAAGATTAGGTTTTTTAATCAGGGGTTTAATAACAGCACTTTTAAACAATTTAGGTACATACCCAAGGCTAAGGGATGCATTGATTAATGTAAGCAGGGGCTCTACAATAGCTGGGAGTAAATCTTTAAGTAAACGAGTTGGAACAGGATCGAGTATACACGATGATGACTTCGATGATTTAATCAACACAGTTAGTTCATTTTGGGAGATTGGATTAAAGGAATTTAGTTGGATTAACTCGTTACTATTATCACCAATGCTGCTCGGAGTGAGTCCATACTTAACATTGGCAAGTGACACACTCTGACTCTGAAGTCGTATTTTTTCTATCTTGTCATTAAAGAATTTTAAAAAATCATCACTGGTACAGTCGGGCGGTATATTAGATTCAGTTTCATTGACGTTTTTAGTTAATTTGGACACTGTCTCAAAAAGGAATCTAGGATTGTTTTTATTTTTCTCTATTAGGGATGAATAATATAAAGATTTAGCTTTTATAAGTGCATGTTTATACTCAGTTAGAGCATCTTTCCAAGCAATCTTATACACCTCCAGTGTAGTGTGACGCCACTTACGTTCTAATTTCCGTGCTGCTTGTTTAAGTGCGCATGTGTGGTCATTGTACCAAGGAGCAAGTTTTTTCTCCCTAATCAGTTTAGTTTTGAGTGGGGCTACGTTATCTAAGGTTGTGCGCAGTACGGTCTCTAGGTTTTGAGTTGCCTGATCTAGTTCTTTAGGTTCTGATGCTGATATATTTGGTAATTCTGGTAGGCAGTTTATGAACGCTGCTGCAGTTGCAGATGTAATAGTGCGCTTACATTTAAAACGATTTGGTTGCTGTATATTATTGGACAGGGACACTTCATATATTAGTAGGGAGTGATCAGAGATTAAGTCATTCTGTGGTATAATTTCCAGGTTGTCTATGTTTATACCATAAGTAAGTATTAAATCTAAGGTATGTTTACAGCGGTGAGTGGGTCCTGTTACATTTTGGGTGATGCCTAAGGATTCTAAAATAGAATCAAACGCAATTTTGAGTGGATTACACTTATCCTCATAATGAATATTAAAGTCACCAACAATTAAAGCTTTCTTAGTTGATAAGACTAATTTAGAAAGAAAATCGGCAAATTCGTTAAGAAATTCTGAGTAAGGACCAGGGGGTCGATAAACAGTAACCAGTTTAAACATACTATTTTTTTACTATTTTCTAAAGTGGTTTATGAGCCTTTCTAAAAATAAATTAACCTGTGTTACTTACATTTACTTATACAGTCAAAGTCAAAAGTTAACTAATTCTAGGATTCAAGGTTCGAATTCCTAGTGGCATTATTAATCAGTTAGGTGTCTGCAAGCAGACACGATTGGCTGTGCCTGAGGTGGTGGCGGGAAGGGGGGGACATCGACTGGCCTCCTGTCTGGTGTGTGTTGCTGCATTGTGTAAAACAGGGAGACTGGACCCACCACAATCCCTGCCCAGGATAACACGTTGGTTAAACATAAAAATTAATTGAAATTAGAGGGCACTCGGGTGGCGCGAGGGTCTAATGCGCTTGTCTATCACTGCAGAGATCATGGTGGGATCTCAGCTGTGCTATCAACCAACTGGGCACCTACACAGACACTCGACTGATAGAAATGAATAGATTTTTCTGCCAAATGTTTTCTTATTAGAAACGGTTTTTATTTTTACATTATTACTAAACGTTATTATGAAAATGCCTTTTGAAAATACGGTTCTGTTTACTGATTGCTGGAAACTTCTACCCGAAAGCTGACACGAGAAATGTACATGACAACCATACAGTTGATTACTTTGGTATATCACAGTGGTGTCTGCTTACGACTTAACTGTAAATCATTTCTATTTTCTGCTACTGTGTGTGTGCTGTATAAGCAGCACAGTAAAAGGCAGGTGTGAATAGTAACTATAAATATGACTATCATGCCAAAGTAAACATCTGTTCTGCGAGCACGTCCCTCGCATCAAGGAAGAAAAACATTACAAGTGTCATTTTAAATTACAGGTACAAATGACAAGCAGGCTGTTATCTGATTTATGTTCAAACCTGTATAGATGTATACAAAACAAACTGGTTGTACATGATTGACAGGCAGTTACCTTTGGCTGTGTAGTGCATTTTAACACAACCTTTAATTTTTTTTTATTTTACACATCATTTGCTAACAGTTGTCATCCCCCCCCATTTTCTTACTGCACCCCCAAGCAACGCAGTCCAGAGACGCGGCTGATTTGCTTTAAAAGTGTATGGCAATGAAGTTGGTTTGAAGGTTTATTCATGGAAAGCTTCTGTGGATGTGCGATTGTTTATGCTCACTGTTTTATTTCACAGATGTAGATGAGTGTGGCACTGAGCTGGCGCGCTGCTCGTCCAACACTTACTGCTTCAACACAGATGGCTCGTATGAATGCAGAGGTCAGTGCAACACACACAACATAACAGTCCTTAAAGAAAAAAAAAGTACAAATAATGGTTCCATACAGTGCCATGATGCTGTTGATTACAATGTAACTTTGGTGGGAAAATCAGGGGTCTGGCAACCATTCCTAAAAACACTGGGTTATTTACATTTAGGTCTGGCTGGTGGAAACAATTATGCAAAAACTCCAAATTGTCCAGATCACTGATGGGGATAGCAGTCTTAATACACTAGCCCACCACTGCAGGAAGTCTAAGCTCCAGTCTCGGCAGTGCTAGCGGCCCTAGCCAGGCTCTTTACAGACACACTTAGATGTGTCTGAATAGGAAAGGTTGGACAGAGTTTCACCTGATGTTTGTACAAGTAGTAGAGGTACACACAAAGCACCGCTCTTTCACCGCTCTAACCTAAAACAGATTTGGATTTGGCCCATTTTATTTGATAAGAAGTGTATAAGGAGAGGCTAGGGGGCAGATGCCTGTAACTGTCCCACCTGCTAAGGAGTTCGGCAGGGCAACAAGATTCACAGAATCGTCTCCAATTGCCGTGCTATTGATGTAGATGATGGAGGTGATGTTTGCTTGTTGAGGGATAATTTGTTAATTCGCACCAGGTGTAGGTGTTTCTATTTATTATGGTGTGTTCCTCACAGACTTGTCGGCTTCTCTCTTGGCAGCCTGTTTGCTGTCATATGCTGAGCTCGACCCTGTCCGTTTTTTTGCCGGTGTCCACTCTTTGTCTTTTCCAGGGAACTCAGCCAGTGTCATTGCACGGTATAAGAGAGCTGCCCCCTCCTAGAGCGTATGGAGCCATGCAGAGTTTCAGTTTGCAACACCTTGGCCAGCATATAGGGCAGAAGGAAAGAAGGAAGGCAGAAGGAAATTACTAAATTGGGGACAAAGGGGGGAAAAATGATAGTAGATGATGAAGTATAAAATGAGTCGAGTCCTTTCAATAGCTCTACCCTTTTTGCTTGATCTTGATCTACACGACAGGCAAAAAAGCTTTGTACATCTAGCTCACAGTGAAGATATTTATTGTTCTGTGTTTAAGTTTGTGTGCCTTGTTGTGTGTGTAGGTTGTGACCAGGCGTGTGTGGGCTGCATGGGCAGTGGTCCAGCCCGCTGTAAGAAATGTGCCAGAGGTTACAGACTAACAGGAGCAAAGTGCCTTGGTAAGTCAACTGTAGCCAACTGTCTTTATAGCGTTTGTATTTTCCCATATCTGTACATGTTATCATTGTTTATTACTTACATTAATTCTAACCAATATATTTTACCCTATAATGGACCACCTTTAACCAGTACGATCCAACCTTGGCTCTCTGACCTACTACTGTATCCTCTCCTAAAGTACTGCCAAAGTTTAGAAACAAAAATTAAGTTGATAGTTCAGCCCTAACTAGCTTATTTCTTAAGCAAAATCTTTTTTTACGAATTAATTGCATCATCACACAAGCTCATTTTGCACCCAGTCACAGTGGGTGGAACTTGTCATCCTTAGCCACAACAAAGCACACCCATTTAAAGGGAAGGTATAGGGCAATTTTACTGTCATCTGAAATTGGTCCCTCACTGAATTACTGTTGCTTGGCCCTTTGTAATTTATTTCCAGCAACAGCAGAGGCAGCAAAATTCTGATAGGGAGACTGAAAGGGGCTTCTTTAGTCTAACCCTTCACATTTCAACACAAATTATACAAGCAGGGTTTATTTGTTTAGATTTGTATTTGTTTAAATGTTGCTTGTCAAGTTATACATATAGCACTGCTCACTTAATATATTTTTTTTTAGAATATCTCAGGGTCTTTTTTAGGCCATAGAGGGTCATGATGGTTCTATTCTGCGGGGTAACCGATAGCCGATATACTTATAATGTTCCATAATGATGTACAACATCACAGAGTTTCATATCAGATCATCTTCATGCTTATTAAATAAAAACAGTTGAATGTAGTGAATGCAGCAGTACTGTAGAATAGTAAAATATAGATAGACAGATAGATAGATAGATAGATAGATAGATAGATAGATAGATAGATAGATAGATAGATAGTAGATAGACAGATAGACAGATAGATAGATAGTAGATAGACAGATAGATAGACAGACAGATAGATAGATAGATAGATAGATAGATAGATAGATAGATAGATAGATAGATAGATAGGTAGATAGACAGATACAGATAGACAGATAGATAGATAGTAGATAGACAGATAGATAGATAGATAGATAGATAGATAGACAGATAGACAGATAGATAGATAGATAGTAGATAGACAGATAGACAGATAGATAGATAGATAGATAGACAGACAGACAGATAGATAGATAGATAGACAGATAGATAGATAGATAGATAGATAGATAGATAGATAGATAGATAGATAGATAGATAGATAGATAGACAGACAGATAGATAGATAGATAGATAGATAGACAGATAGATAGATAGACAGATAGATAGATAGATAGATAGATAGATAGATAGATAGATAGATAGACAGACAGACAGATAGATAGATAGATAGATAGACAGATAGACAGATAGATAGATAGACAGATAGATAGATAGATAGATAGATAGATAGATAGATAGACAGATAGACAGATAGATAGATAGACAGATAGACAGATAGATAGATAGATAGATAGACAGACAGACAGATAGATAGATAGATAGACAGATAGATAGATAGATAGATAGATAGATAGATAGATAGACAGACAGACAGACAGATAGATAGATAGATAGATAGATAGATAGATAGACAGATAGACAGATAGATAGATAGATAGATAGACAGATAGATAGATAGATAGATAGATAGATAGATAGATAGATAGATAGATAGATAGATTAATGGATAGTTGGATGGATGGATAGATAGTTGGATGGATAAATGGATGGATAGATAGTTGGATGGATGGTTGGATAGTTAGATGGATGGATGGATAGATAGATGGATGAATGGAAGGATAGCTAGCTAGCTGGGTGGATGGATGGATGGATGGATGGATGGATGGATGGATGGATAGATAGATAGATAGATAGATAGCTCCAAGGGAGCTTTTAATACCTAATAAGGGCCTGGTCCCATACATAAGCTTGCACTTTTTTTTTTTGCCATGGGGATGTTTCCAAATAATTAAGTGTTCATGTGGACGTAGCATGAAATGAATAATATGTATTCTGCTGGTAATTATTTTTTATTTAATTTTTATTTTATTTTATTATATTATTTAATAAAATTTTATTTAAATAGAAACATGCCCACTCCGTGTCTATTGCAGATATTGATGAATGTAAGGAGAAAGCGATTGCATGTCCTGGACTGAATGAGGCTTGCATTAATGAGGAGGGTTCATTCCGCTGCGAGTGTGCAGACGGCTTCATCCGCAGAGACAGTATCTGTGTGGAGAACCTGCCACCTAGTGAGTAAACACACTTTTTTTGGATTTTGCATGCTAGAAAATGGTCATGGTGTTTAGGCTTGTGTCACATACACAAGCACTAGCCTTTCAAACAAACACTTTCTCTATCTAGTTTGAACTGAATTAAAATGAATTAGTGTTAACTAATGAAACAAATTAACCTTTTAAGAAATGTTTAATACCAAGACAGACAACCTAAACAAAAGTCAAAATAGATTTTAAACTGTCTATTTATTGAGAACAAGAAGATTTCCAACATCAATTGAACCTGTTTATAAAAGATGACTATATATATATACAGTGTATCACAAAAGTGAGTACACCCCTTACATTTCTGCAGATATTTAAGTATATCTTTTCATGGGACAACACTGACAAAATGACACTTTGACACAATGAAAAGTAGTCTGTGTGCAGCTTATATAACAGTGTAAATTTATTCTTCCCTCAAAATAACTCAATATACAGCCATTAATGTCTAAACCACTGGCAACAAAAGTGAGTACACCCCTTAGTGAAAGTTCCTGAAGTGTCAATATTTTGTGTGGCCACCATTATTTCCCAGAACTGCCTTAACTCTCCTGGGCATGGAGTTTACCAGAGCTTCACAGGTTGCCACTGGAATGCTTTTTCACTCCTCCATGACGACATCACGGAGCTGGCGGATATTCGAGACTTTGCGCTCCTCCACCTTCCACTTGAGGATGCCCCAAAGATGTTCTATTGGGTTTAGGTCTGGAGACATGCTTGGCCAGTCCATCACCTTTACCCTCAGCCTCTTCAATAAAGCAGTGGTCGTCTTAGAGGTGTGTTTGGGGTCATTATCATGCTGGAACACTGCCCTGCGACCCAGTTTCCGGAGGGAGGGGATCATGCTCTGCTTCAGTATTTCACAGTACATATTGGAGTTCATGTGTCCCTCAATGAAATGTAACTCCCCAACACCTGCTGCACTCATGCAGCCCCAGACCATGGCATTCCCACCACCATGCTTGACTGTAGGCATGACACACTTATCTTTGTACTCCTCACCTGATTGCAGCCACACATGCTTGAGACCATCTGAACCAAACAAATTAATCTTGGTCTCATCAGACCATAGGACATGGTTCCAGTAATCCATGTCCTTTGTTGACATGTCTTCAGCAAACTGTTTGCGGGCTTTCTTGTGTAGAGACTTCAGAAGAGGCTTCCTTCTGGGGTGACAGCCATGCAGACCAATTTGATGTAGTGTGCGGTGTATGGTCTGAGCACTGACAGGCTGACCCCCCACCTTTTCAATCTCTGCAGCAATGCTGACAGCACTCCTGCGCCTATCTTTCAAAGACAGCAGTTGGATGTGACGCTGAGCACGTGCACTCAGCTTCTTTGGACGACCGACGCGAGGTCTGTTCTGAGTGGACCCTGCTCTTTTAAAACGCTGGATGATCTTGGCCACTGTGCTGCAGCTCAGTTTCAGGGTGTTGGCAATCTTCTTGTAGCCTTGGCCATCTTCATGTAGCGCAACAATTCGTCTTTTAAGATCCTCAGAGAGTTCTTTGCCATGAGGTGCCATGTTGGAACTTTCAGTGACCAGTATGAGAGAGTGTGAGAGCTGTACTACTAAATTGAACACACCTGCTCCCTATGCACACCTGAGACCTAGTAACACTAACAAATCACATGACATTTTGGAGGGAAAATGACAAGCAGTGCTCAATTTGGACATTTAGGGGTGTAGTTTCTTAGGGGTGTACTCACTTTTGTTGCCGGTGGTTTAGACATTAATGGCTGTATATTGAGTTATTTTGAGGGAAGAATAAATTTACACTGTTATATAAGCTGCACACAGACTACTTTTCATTGTGTCAAAGTGTCATTTTGTCAGTGTTGTCCCATGAAAAGATATACTTAAATATCTGCAGAAATGTGAGGGGTGTACTCACTTTTGTGATACACTGTATATATATATATATATATATATACTGTATATATACAGGGGTTGGACAAAATAACTGAAACACCTGGTTTTAGACCACAATAATTTATTAGTATGGTGTAGGGCCTCCTTTTGCGGCCAATACAGCGTCAATTCGTCTTGGAAATGACATATACAAGTCCTGCACAGTGGTCAGAGGGATTTTAAGCCATTCTTCTTGCAGGATAGTGGCCAGGTCACTACGTGATGCTGGTGGAGGAAAACGTTTCCTGACTCGCTTCTCCAAAACACCCCAAAGTGGCTCAATAATATTTAGATCTGGTGACTGTGCAGGCCATGGGAGATGTTCAACTTCACTTTCAAGTTCATCAAACCAATCTTTCACCAGTCTTGCTGTGTGTATTGGTGCATTGTCATCCTGATACACGGCACCGCCATTGGATGCACATGGTCCTCCAGAATGGTTCGGTAGTCCTTGGCAGTGACGCGCCCATCTAGCACAAGTATTGGGCCAAGGGAATGCCATGATATGGCAGCCCAAACCATCACTGATCCACCCCCATGCTTCACTCTGGGCATGCAACAGTCTGGGTGGTACGCTTCTTTGGGGCTTCTCCACACCGTAACTCTCCCGGATGTGGGGAAAACAGTAAAGGTGGACTCATCAGAGAACAATACATGTTTCACATTGTCCACAGCCCAAGATTTGCGCTCCTTGCACCATTGAAACCGACGTTTGGCATTGGCACGAGTGACCAAAGGTTTGGCTATAGCAGCCCGGCCGTGTATATTGACCCTGTGGAGCTCCCGACGGACAGTTCTGGTGGAAACAGGAGAGTTGAGGTGCACATTTAATTCTGCCGTGATTTGGGCAGCCGTGGTTTTATGTTTTTTGGATACAATCGAACCCGATAGCACCCGAACATCCCTTTCAGACAGCTTCCTCTTGCGTCCACAGTTAATCCTGTTGGATGTGGTTTGTCCTTCTTGGTGGTATGCTGACATTACCCTGGATACCGTGGCTCTTGATACATCACAAAGACTTGCTGTCTTGGTCACAGATGCGCCAGCAAGACGTGCACCAACAATTTGTCCTCTTTTGAACTCTGGTATGTCACCCATAATGTTGTGTGCATTGCAATATTTTGAGCAAAACTGTGCTCTTACCCTGCTAATTGAACCTTCACACTCTGCTCTTACTGGTGCAATGTGCAATTAATGAAGATTGGCCACCAGACTGGTCCAATTTAGCCATGAAACCTCCCACACTAAAATGACAGGTGTTTCAGTTATTTTGTCCAACCCCTGTATATATATATATATATATGAAAAAAGGCTCTAGGACTCTAGCAGACCACAGTGAGAGCTATTATTTCCAAATGAAGCAAACGTGTAACTGGGGAAAATTTTTTCTAGAAGCCTACCAAAATTCTCCTCAAGATCCCATCAATGACTTATTCAGCAAGTGACCTAGACACCTTGCTCACCACAGACAAGATAAACATTCACAATTCCTTTATATAAAATAAAAGTCTGGATTTTAACCCATTTGAGGGCACGGTGGCTCAGTGGGTCCTGGGTTTGATCCCCAGGTGGGGTGGTCCGGGTCCTTTCTATGTGGAGATTGCATGTTCTCCCTGTGTCTGTGTGGGTTTCCTTCAGGAGCTCCGGTTTTCTCCCACAGTCCAAAAACATGCAAGTGAGGTGAATTGGAGATACAAAATTGTCCATGACTGTGTTTGACAATAAACTACCGTTTTTGTCAATACTGTAACCAAGAGTGTAAAACATGACGTTAAATTCCTAGTAAATAAATAAATAACCCATTTGAAATGCTGTGCAGGAACTTTATAGAAAAAATCTAAAAAAAAGAAGAATTCTGGAGGGGACACGTATCTTTTCATGACACTATGTCAGACATGTTAAACAAGTCCTTTTTTATTTTGTAATCTTTTATTGAAACCTTTCAGCTCCAAAGGTAACAGCCGGGTAAATGTTCTTTTTTGTTGCCATAGCTGATATGTGTATAGGGGCGCTCAGGTGACACCATCGCTGAGATCCAAAAGGATGGGTCCCTTCTGAGTCTGGTTCCTCTCATGGTTTTTTCCTGTAATTTTAACCCTTTCTGGTCCAACGTCGAGCCCCACTCGACATCGTATTTTGTTGTAGGAGGTCCAATGTCGAGTGTCACTCGACAGGTTTGATTCATGTCATTTACGTGGCTTGTGTGCCATCTACTGGCATGTTTCCGGACACCTTAGCCTTTCACCAGTACTGAATCATTTTGTTGTGTATTCTTATGTTTTTTTTCAAGTGAATAACTAAAATAAAATTTTTGCGTGCACCACAGCGTAATTGATACATGTGAGTGTTTGTACACACTGTGTTCTGCAGGAAGATAGAGATATTTTTCCGTGTTTTTTTATTATACTTCATTCTATATTATTTACTATAACCATTGCGATGGATCCAGATGAAATAAGGGAAGAGGTTGAGAAAAGTAGTGACGAAGAAAGCTATTTATCTGATTTATCTGAGTTTCATGATTTATTTATCAAGTGAAAATGAAGATGAGTGTGCAAATAAGAATATTTATCTGAGGAATGTCACTAGTAATAAAGTAAAAACTACATTTTTAGATGCTGTTGTGATTTCATCACATGTTGATGATGAAGCTGACAGAATATACACTCCTGATCAAAATCTTAAGACCAGTTAAAAAATTGCAAGAATTAGCATTTTGCACTATTGGATCTTAAGAAGGTTCTAAATAGAGCTTCACAATGCTAAAAGAAGAAATGGGAGCAAGAGACAAAAACTTTTGAGCAGCCAATTTATTGACAACTGCATTTACACTCAAACATGCTTTTTTCAGCTGATCAAAAGTTTAAGACCACAGCCTTTAAAAGCCAAAATCTGTGCAAAAATTTGGATTCCATGTAATTTTCTGTCAAGTATTCACACTGTCAAGACCTCCTGATGGCAAAAGCAAAAAAGCTCACTGACTTTGAACGTGGTAGGATTGTTGAGCTGCATAAGCAAGGCCTCTCACAACGTGCCATTGCTGCTGAGGTTGGACGCAGTAAGACAGTCATTTTGCATTTATTAAAATATCCTGAGGGTTATGGAACAAAAAAGTCAAGTGGTAGACCCAAAAAAATTTCACCAGCGCTGAGCCGCAGGATCCGACTGGCTGTCCATCAAGACACAGGATGATCCTTGACCCAAATTAAGGCCATTACTGGTGCTGACTGCAGCTCAATAACCATCAGACGGCATCTGCGAGCGAAGGGCTTCAGAAACAAAAAACGTCTTCAAAGGCCATGTCTCCTTCAACGCCTTAAAATTGCCTGTTTGGACTTTGCAAGGGAGCACCAAACATCGGACATTGAAAGGTGGAAGAAAGTTTTATTCTCTGACGAGTAAAAATTTAACCTTGACGGTCCTAATTGCTTCTAACGTTACTGGCATGACAAGGAGATCCCACCTGAGATGTTTTCTACGCGGCACAGTGGGGGGGATCATGATTTGGGGTGCTTTTTCCTTCAGTGGAACAGTGGAGCTTCAGGTTGTGCAGGGGCGTCAAACAGCAGCTGGCTATGTGGAGATGTTGCAGCGGGCATCCCTCATCTGTGTGGTAATGACTGGGTTTTTCAACAGGACAATGCTGCAGTTTACAATGCTCGCCTGACAAAGGACTTCTTCCAGGAGAATAACGTCACTCTTTTGGACCATCCTGCGTGTTCCCCTGATCTAAATCCGATTGAGAACATTTGGGGATGGATGGCAAGGGAAGTTTACAAAAATGGACATCAGTTCCAGACAGTGGATGCCCTTCATGAAGCCATCTTTAACACTTGGAGCAACGTTCCCACTAGCCTCCTGGAAACACTTGCATCAAGCATGCCTAAACGATTGTTTGAAGTGATTAACAAGAATGGTGGAGCTACTCATTACTGAGTCCTTTTTTTGACACTTTGATTTTTGTTTTGAGGGGGTTTTCGGGTTTTTTGAGCTATGGTCTTAAACTTTTGATCACCTGATGAACAGCCTATTTCAGTTAAATTGTTGTTTTCAATAAATTTAATGCTCATTTGAATTGAATGCGTGAAACTTGCAAAAGAAAACCTGGATTACATATTGGTAATTGTTTCAAAAGGAACCATACAATGAAAAATTATAAACTGTAAAATTGTCTTGGCTTATTTGGATACAATAAAAATTTTTATTAGTCTCAATCACCATACTGACAGCATTCATTTATCAAAATATAAGACCAAACAACTCCTTACATAAACCATCAAAATTAGCTTGGACAAGACTACAAGAACTGGGTAAAGAGGTCATGGACCAGAAAGGGTTAAGGGAGTTTTTCATTGCCACTGTCGCTCTCGGCTTGCTCAACTGGGGTTTTTGTCTGTCTGTCATCCTGGCTTCTGTAAACTTGCTTTGAGACAATGTCTATTGTAAAAAGTGCTATACAAATAAATTTGACTTGACTTGACTAGTGGCTGGTCGGGCATCTTCAAACACATAGTTGGCTCTGTCTAATGGGTGAAGAAGGCCGAAGCCCTGCGATGGATTGGCGTCTTATACGGTGCACTGAGCCCAGTGATTCAGGGGAAAATAGGAGCCACTGCAGCCCTGACCAGGATAAAAGTGGTGGTAAAACATAAAAATGAAATGAATACATTTAATTCACAGAGGTATCAAATAACAGAACAAAGGCATTTGATGGATTACTGACTATTATTCCCTGAACAATAAATTGCCAAGCCTAGTTGTACCATGATTGAGGATGCGCAATATTTTATTCCACTTTGTATCAGAATTGAGTCACAGGACTTTTGGTTGGTGCATTGGTCTAACATGCTAGGACACCACTGTTGAGACTTTGAACTAACAAGCTGAAGAATTGGCTGTGTCACAGGGGGGAAGGGTTGGATAGGGTTTTCTCCTCTAGGATTGGCCTGGCAGTGGGCATAAGTGTTTGGGGGGGGCAAGGTCACACAGAGCATAGAGTGTACTCTATACCTCACTGTGTGGAAAGCTGCCACTGGTTATAAGAAGTGGCCGGGGACAGTGCCTATGTTAGAACAGGCTCATGATAGTTTGCCGCTGTGAGTGGCTACTATTGAAACTACTATGGGGAACTGGACATGACTAGGAAAAGCTTGACCCTAATGTGTACGTTCATGTTCTCACTATGTTTCTCCTCTTTCTCTGAACTTTCCAGCTGAACCGGACAAAGGTTTGTTCGACGACATGACCGATGATGAAGTCCTCGTCCTTCAGCAGATGTTCTTTGGGGTTGTGATCTGTGCACTAGCCACACTAGCCGCCAAAGGAGACATGGTCTTCACCGCCATCTTTATCGGGGGCATCGCTGCCATGGCCGGCTACTGGCTCTCGGAGAAAGGCGACCGCATGCTGGACGGTTTCCTCAAAGGACGTTAACCAATCAGAGGCTCAGGAATGTTGGAGTGCGTAGGAAGGGGCGAATGGAATACACGCCTATATATAAGGCAAGCAAAACTCGAAGTGGGAGGGGCTGGGAGCTGGTGGGGTGACTATAGCAACGCTGCTGCTGGACTATGCTAACGGTTTTTACTATGCTTCTTTATACGCACAGTACATGCTCTGCTGCTCACTGTAAAAGAATAGATCGAGATATGATTTGATATGATATGATATGATTACGTTATAGAATGTATTGCTGTATGTCGGCATGGATCCGTTTCCGTTTAGAAAGTACAACATATCACAGAACTGTCGCTAGGTTCACATTGACATATTAGCTTCCATACCAAAAATAGATTAATAAGCACTGCTGGTGTGTTTATGGGCGGGGTTTATCTTCTCTACATCAATGGCATTACTGGATCATGTCTCAAACCAAATACTACACAATATAAATTCATTTTTATTCTGCTTTATCCTGGTCAGGGATGCAGCGGGTCTGGTTTCACAGGGAAAGGCAGAAATACCTCAGATAGGGCGCCAATTTATTACAGGGTTCGTCCATCTCACCCACCAGATATAGCCAATTATAGATTAGAATAGAATGCCTTTATTTGTACATATACCGGCGTACAGTACAGCTTCGCATATCCCCGGAAGCTGGGGTCAGAGCGCAGGTCAGCCATTGTACGGCACCCCTGGAGCAGAGAGGGTTGACTGAATAGCAGAGCTGGCATTCAAACTCTCATGCCCTATTCACTAGGCTACCACAATTATTAGAAAACCCAGTATCTTTTTAGTCCATACACTATATGACCAAAAGTATGTAGACACTGAGTGTACATACTACTGAGTTCAGATGTCTTAGCCACATCTATTGATAACAGGTGAATAAAATAAAATCTATGCAACGAATAATATTCCTTAAACAAAGCCAGGCCCATACAGACAGTTTGACGCGACACAGTGCCTCGGAGGGTAGCACTGTCGCCTCACAGCAAGAAAGCCCTGAGTTCGATTCCCAGGTGGAACGGTCTGGGTCCTTTCTGCGTGGAGTTTGCATGTTCTCCCTGTGTCTGCGTGGGTTTCCTCCAGGAGCTCCGCTTTCCTCCCACAGTCCACAGTTTCTCCCAAATTGTGCATGACTGTGAATCTTGTGTAACCAGAAACTACCTGTTCTGTCATGAATGGAACCAAAGTGTGTAAAAACATGACGTTTGACTAGTTTGCAAGACCTTCTTGTTAAACATCAGTGCCTGTATCGAATCTCAGCTCTGCCTACCGGCTGAGGCTGAGCGGCCATATGAACAACGATTGGCCTGTTGTTCAGATATGGGCGGGACTAAGCCAGATGGGGTCTCTCTCCCATGACTGGTGCAATTGCGACCTCTGCTGGCTGATTGATGACGCCTGCACAGAGATGAGAAAAGAGTGCTGTCAGGGTGTGTCTCTCCGTACACAACGCTGAGCTGCACTGCACTCGTCAAAGTGTGGGTGATAAGATGCATACGGCATGCTGCCCACGTGTCGGTGGGTTAGCTTCGTTCTCCTCAATCAGAGCAGGGATCGGCATTGGTGGAGAGGAAGCATGATGCAATCGGGTAATTGGATGCGCTAAAAAACAATATTTATATATATCAGTGGCGGCTGCTGGTCTTTCAAAGAGGGGAAGCTCATTGTCGGCTTACATCATAAAATTTGTCAATTTATTTATACATAAATTCTGCCCTCCGTTCCTTTTCAAGAAAATGGCCTGAAATGGGTTGCAGTTCGTCATTCGACTTCACTCGCAAAATCCGCGATGGGACTGAAGCTCCCAGTGATTAAGTGACGGTGTAGAGCTCAAAATAGCTGTCAATCAAAACGGGATTCAGCCTTTCGACTGATCCTTCAATCATCTTGCAGAAGCTCAGCGTCCAGACCCGCCCACAGCTCCATTCACCCCCAGAGACGCTCAGCGTCCAGGGGCGGGACAAATTCGTGGCATTTATCCAATGACCGGTGAGTTTTGAAGCAATGAAAAAACCCTCTCATGCAGCCCCATAGAAGTGAATAGACGCTCAGCTTCTACGGGCAAATGCGTTGACGCTCCGGGAATGTAAGAGAAGTTCGAGTCAGTCGATTTGTGATAAGTAGCTGATTCTGAACGAACTCGTCTTCGAGATGAACGTGTTCTAACGCATTTGTAGTCAATGAAATGTTAACACAACTGTACATATTTGACCATTTAATTTTTGACATTTTAGGGGAAGCTGAGCTTCCCTTGCAGTCTTAGAGAAATCGCCACTGATATATATATAAACCCAAAACATCAGTGCCTGACCCTCTGAACAGAATTGACACTGATTCCAACAGACATGCTACAAAAACTGTAGTCACAAAAGAGGAGTTAAGTCTATATCAGTGTTCACGTCCAACAGGCTCTTGGTCATACAGTGCATTTTGGCAGACACATTCTAAGTGAACATATATGAGCAGGATTAAAACTGGGTGTCTTTTTTCACCATTTCTCTCCAGCCTACAAGAAGACTTATAATGCATGATCCACTTGATCCAGTGGTCCTATTCTGTTTTGTAAGCAAGGTTGCAAATGGACGATATTTATTTGCTTAGTAATGTCTAGAAAATTGACTTGTTACTGTTTATTTATCTATTTATTTATATATATATATTTATTATTAGAATTTTTAGGTATACTTATTTTGTTCTGAAGACATTATGATTTCATGCATATGAATGAAGTGACTTTAGATTGCGTTTCATGTCAATAATTCATTTGTTTCCACCCCCCCACCCCCCCCATCTAGTCGTGTCCAATTACCCTGATTGCGTCCTCTATACTGATTTGACCCTTCACCGCTGACTAAGGACGCCTCTCAACTGACATACGCCCCCTCCGGCATGTAATGCAGACTGCATTTTTCACCTGCACGAGTCGAGTTCATACACTTGACGGGCACTGTGTATAGAGGGCCACACCTTCATCAGCATTATTCCTCAGCCCTGTGCAGGCGCCATCAGTCAGCCAGCAGGAACCGCAGTTGCACCAGTTATGACGACCTATGATCCGACTTTCTTACCCTCTAACCCTCAATCGTTGTTCATGCTGCCGCCCAGTCGGAAAGGCAGAGCTGAGATTCGATACTATGTATTCGAAACCCCAACTGCGCCACCTGAGCAGCTACTCACTCACTTTCTTAACCGCTTATCCAATCAGGGACGCGGAGGGGGGTGCTGGAGCCTATCCCAGCTTTTCAATGGGCGCAAGGCACACAGTAACACCCTGGACAGGGCGCCAGTCCATCGCAGGGCAGACACACACACATACACACACCCATTCACCTATAGGGCAATTCAGTGTCTCCAGTTACCCTGACTGCATGTTTTTGGACTGTGGGAGGAAACCGGAGCTCCCGGAGGAGAACATGAAAACTCCGCACAGAAAGGACCCGGACCGCCACGCCTGGGGATCGAACCCATGACCTTCTTGCTGTGAGGAGACAGTGCTACCCACCGAGCCACCGTGCTGCCCTAATTTGTTTCCAAGTAATGTTAATTAATTCAGGTTGTTAAATAGATCAAATTTTGATTGTTGGAGCTTTACTTTAATTCCAGTGGTTTCTTCAGTTGTAGTTATGATAAGATGGGCATGTGGAGAACCTGCACCTCACTGATCACTTTGGCCTCTCATATACAACACTGGTTAAAAAAAAATAAACAATAGCTTAGCATGACACACCCTGTCTTACCCTTTAAAAACCTTTGATGCGAGTAACACCAATGTCCATGAGTGGCCAAATCTGTTTACATTCATATTAACAGCTATCAAAAATATATTTATTAATACCAAGTGTGTCAATAATTAGCACTCCTGCATGCCTTTTTTGTGCAGCTTTCCTTTGCTTGCCTAGCAGCACTGAGTCTTCTCCTATAATGCCTAAGCAGATGGAAGAATTCTGAATGAAGATTCTATGAAACGCGGCTTGATACAGAACCTTTCCAGATCCTTCAGGCTTCTGTTTGTGGTGAGGACTTCAACATACACCGATCAGGCATAACATTATGACCACCTCCTTGTTTCTACACTCACTGTCCATTTTATCAACTCCACTTACCATATAAAAGCACTTTGTAGTTCTACAATTACTGACTGTAGTACATCTGTTTCTCTGCATGCTTTTTTTTTTACCTGCTTTTACCCTGTTCTTCAATGGTCAGGACCACCACAGAGCAGGTATTATTTACGTGGTGGATCATTCTCAGCACTGCAGTGACACTGACATGGTGGTGGTGTGTTAGTGTCTGTTGTGCTGGTGTGAGTGGATCAGATACAGCAATGCTGATGGAGTTTTTGAACACCTCACTGTCACTGCTGGACTGAGAATAGTCCACCAACTAAAAATCCCCAGCCAACAGTGCCCCGTGGGCAGCGTCCTGTGACCACTGATGAAGGTCTAGAAGATGACCAACTCAAACAGCAGCAATAGATGAGCGATCGTCTCTGACTTTACATCTACAAGGTGGACCAACTAGGTAGGAGTGTCTAATAGAGTGTACAGTGAGTGGACTTATCCACTCACACCAGCACAACACACACTAACACACCACCACCATGTCAGTGTCACTGCAGTGTTGAGAATGACCCACCACCCAAATAATACCTGCTCTGTGGGGGTCCTGACCATTGAAGAACAGGTTGAAAGCAGGCTAAAAAAGGCATGCAGAGAAAGAGATGGACTACAGTCAGTAATTGTAGAACTACAAAGTGCTTGTATATGGTAAGTGGAGCTGATAAAATAGACAGTGAGAGTAGAAACCAGGAGGTGGTTTTAATGTTATGGCTAATCGGTGTATAATTGTATGTTATAAGCTTCAATGACCCCAAAATGCATCATCTTCTGCAAACGTCTTACCACTGTCCCACATTTCTCACCATCTTTCTTGCTGTAAGTGGAGATAAGATACAAATAGAAACTAGTTAGCAAACCGAAGCAATCAAGTTATGCTCGTTCTCATGTATACAGTGGGGTCAAAAAGTATTTAGTCAGCCACTGATTGTGCAAGTTCTCCTACTTAGAAAGATGAGAGAGGTCTGTAATTTTCATCATAGGTACACTTCAACTATGAGAGACAAAATGAGAAAAAAAAATCCAGGAAATCACATTGTAGGATTTTTAAAGAATTTATTTGTAAATTATGGTGGAAAATAAGTATTTGGTCAATAACAAACAAGCAAGATTTCTGGCTCTCACAGACCTGTAACTTCTACTTTAAGAAGCTCTTCTGTCCTCCACTCGTTACCTGTATTAATGGCACCTGTTTGACCTCGTTATCTGTATAAAAGACACCTGTCCACAGCCTCAAACAGTCAGACTCCAAACTCAACCATGGCCAAGACCAAAGAGCTGTCGAAGGACACCAGGAAGAAAATTGTAGACCTGCACCAGGCTGGGAAGAGTGAATCTTCAATAGGCAAGCAGGTTGGTGTGAATAAATCAACTGTGGGAGCAATTGTAAGAAAATGGAAGACATACAAGACCATTGATAATCTCCCTTGGGGTCAAGGTCTCATCCCGTGGGGTCAAAATGATCATGAGAACGGTGAGCAAAAATCCCAGAACTACACGGAGGGACCTGATGAATGACCTGCAGAAAGCTGGGACAAAAGTAACAAAGGCTACCATCAGTAACACACTACGCCGAGAGGGACTCAAATCCTGCAGTGCCAGGCGTGTCCCCCTGCTTAAGCCAGTACATGTCTAGGCCTGTCTGAAGTTTGCCAGAGAGCATATGGATGATCCAGAAGAGGATTGGGAGAATATCATGTGGTCAGATGAAACCAAAATGGAACTTTTTGGTAAAAACTCAACTCGTCGTGTTTGGAGGAAGAAGAAAAACCCAAGAACACCATACCTACTGTGAAGCATGGGGGTGGAAACATCATGCTTTGGGGCTGTTTTTCTGCAAAGGGGACAGGACGACTGATCCGTGTTAAGGGAAGAATGAACGGGGCCATGTATCGTGAGATTTTAAGCCAAAACCTCCTTCCATCAGTGAGAGCATTGAAGATGGAACGTGGCTGGGTCTTCCAGCATGACAATGATCCCAAACACACCGCTCGGGCAACGAAGGAGTGGCTCCGTAAAAAGCATTTCAAGGTCCTGGAGTGGCCTAGCCAGTCTCCAGACCTCAACCCCATAGAAAATTTGTGGAGTCCGTGTTGCCCAGCGACAGCCCCAAAACATCACTGCTCTAGAGGAGATCTGCATGGAGGAATGGGCCAAAATACCAGCTACAGTGTGTGCAAACCTGGTGAAGACTTACAGGAAACGTTTGACCTCTGTCATTGCCAACAAAGGTTATGTTACAAAGTATTGAGTTTATAACTTTTGTTATTGACCAAATACTTATTTTCCACCATAATTTACAAATAAATTCTTTAAAAATCCTACAGTGTGATTTCCTGGATTTTTTTTTCTCATTTTGTCTCTCATAGTTGAAGTGTACCTATGATGAAAATTACAGACCTCTCTCATCTTTCTAAGTAGGAGAACCTGCACAATCAGTGGCTGACTAAATACTTTTTGGCCCCACTGTAGGTGGAACAGTTTCCTACAGAAAACCTCATTTGAATATAATAACGTTATATTTTCCTCGAGCTGATCATTTAGCCTTTAAAGCCTCATCCAATAAAACCTCCCGAGTCCTGGGCTACTGAGTTGTCACATTTAATTCCATTACAATTATATTGTACAAAAGCAAAATCATAATTTTAATTAATTTAATTCCCTTAAACTGCATATGATGCACTTGCATGTTCTTATCATGCTTAAACCTCATCATGTCTTCAGTTGAAAGTGGTGGTTCAGCTTTGTGTTCTACCTCCCCACAGGTTTCAAATGTAAGTCTTTAATTTGCAATATTGTCACGTTTAAAATAATGTGCACATTTCAATGACTTCATTCATTTAACGCCAGAAGAGTGATTTTAATAAAGCCTTTTTAAGTCAGTGTTGTCTTGTTGCTAATATTATTATTTACTACTGTAAATATCTTAGTTTAGTCAAGGCATGGACTCCACTAGACCCCTGAAGGTGTGCTGTGGTATCTGGCACCAAGATGTTAGCAGCAGACCCTTTAACTCCTGTAAGTTGTGAGGCGGGGCCTCCATGGATCAAACTTGTTCGTCCAGCACATCCCACAGATGCTCGATTGGATTGAGATCTGGGGAATTTGGAGGCCAAGTCAACACCTCAAACTCGTTGTTGTGCTCCTCAAACCATTCCTGAAGCATTTTTGCTTTGTGGCAGGGCGCATTATCTTGCTGAAAGAGGCCACAACCATCAGGGAATACCATTTCCATGAAAGAATGTACATGGTCTGCAACAATGCTTAGGTAGGTGGTACGTGTCAAAGTGACATCCACATGGATGGCAGGACCCAAGGTTTCCCAGAAGAACATTGCCCAAAGCATCACACTGCCTCTGCCGGCTTGCCTTCTTCCCATAGTGCGTCCTGGTGCCATGTGTTCCCCAGGTAAGCGACACACACGCAGCCGGCCATCCACGTGATGTTTATTAGGATTTTAACGTCATGTTTTACACTTTTGGTTACGTTCATGACAGAAACGGTAGTTACTCATTACACAAGATTCATCAGTTCACAAATTTTAATATCAAACACAGTCATGGACAATTTTGTATCTCCAATTCACCTCACTTGCATGTTTTTGGACAGTGGGAGGAAACCGGAGCTCCCGGAGGAAACCCACCCAGACACGGGGAGAACATGCAAACTCCATACAGATCGAACCCAGGACCTTCTTGCTGTGAGGCGACAGTGCTACCCACTGAGCCACCGTGCCGCCTACGTGATGTAAAAGAAAACATGATTCATCAGACCAGGCCAGAATGAGCCTTGGCCGGCCATCACCCTGTCGCCGGTTTATCACTGTTCCTTCCTTGGACCACTTTTGATAGATACTGACCACTGCATACCGGGAACACCCCACAAGAGCTGCAGTTTTGGAGATGCTTTGATCCAGTCGTCTAGCCACAATTTGGCCCGTGTCAAACTCGCTCAAATCCTTAGGCTTGATCATTTTTCCTTCTTCTAGTACATCAACTTTGAGGATCAAATGATCACGTGCTGCCTAATATATCCCACCCACTAACAGGTGCCGTGATGAAGAGATAGTCAGTGTTATTTGGATGGTCCTGTTTGTCTTTGGAATGGCAAACCCAACCTCCACTGTCTTTAGGTTCATCCAAGATGAGCTTGGGCCCGGAGAATAAATTAATAGAGATTCAGGTTGCATTTCTTGATACACTGGTGGGCTGTAGGAAGTGATAACAGTTTTCCGAAGTACTCCTAAGTCTATGTGGCTCTATTTATCACAGTAGCATGATAGTTTCTCATGCAATGATGTCTACAGGCTTAACAATTTTGCACATTCAACATTGGTTTTCTGTCCCTGCCCTACAAGGACTGAGATTTCTCCAGATTCCCTGAATCTTTTTACAGTATTATGTACGGTGGATGCTGAAGGAATTTAATTATTTGTTATCTTGCATTAAAAAATTTTCTTTTTAAACTGGAGTTTGGCACAAAGTGGTGAGCCATGACTCATATTCGCTTGAAAAGTGGATCCTCTATTTATACCCAATCATGATAATCTTACCTGTTACCATTTTACCAGCTTTTTGTGAAATGTAAAAAAAAACTATGTAATTTAAATATACTACAGATTTTTATTCTTATTTTGCCCTGTCCACATTTTTCTTTATCTATTTATGTATGCATTTTCTGCCGATTTAACGTAGTCAATTTGTTTTCTGCTGTTGTGGATCCCTGATTGCATTTGACGAGGGTATATTGCTGCTAGCGGACCCCTTCTTTATGCCCGTGCTTCTGCACAGGCGTCTTGATCTGCTAACCAGGGTCCTAGCACAGTGTTTATAGACCCCACCCACTTAATTCTGTCATTTCCCCACCCAGCAGACACTGGGGCCAATTTTGTGTCTGCTGCAGGCACTGCCAGTTGTGCACGTTAGATGGCGCCCAGCCGACCGGTAGCAGGGCCGAGATTCGAACCGGGGAGTGTGCTGGTGTGCTAGCGGAATATCCTTGTGCCTCTTGTGCCAATTTTTGAGTGTGTGTATATGTGGATACGAACCCCCTAAGACCCTGACCAGGATTAAATGGATCAGTAGGAGTTGTTAAACAGAGTTCTTTGTAAAGTGGAATTAGTATGTGATGTAGGTGCAGTTGGTATAATTACTTACAGCCTTAGTAAGTTGGATGTATATTTCAGATTCATTTGAAGCACAGATTGTGGCAGCATTCAGACACACTTTGCGCTGTGCCTTCTCACCTCTGTAAAGATGCCCCCAGTCTTGTTCT
Source organism: Trichomycterus rosablanca (assembly GCF_030014385.1). Classification (NCBI taxonomy): domain Eukaryota; kingdom Metazoa; phylum Chordata; class Actinopteri; order Siluriformes; family Trichomycteridae; genus Trichomycterus; species Trichomycterus rosablanca. The sequence goes on along the minus strand of NC_085994.1, from coordinate 24,567,325 downwards.
CTTGGTTTAAACTAGCTGAGATTACTGTGTAGATCATCATCACACTGAAATAGAGATTCATCAGTTCACAAGTTTTAATGTCAAACACAGTCATGGACAATTTAGTATCTCCAATTCACCTCACTTGCATGTCTTTGGACTGTGGGAGGAAACCCATGCAGACACGGAGAGAACATGCAAACTCCACACAGAAAAGACCCGGACTGCCCCACCTGGGGATCAAACCCAGGACCTTTTTGCTGTGAGGCGACAGTGCTACAACAGGCATGAGGTAAGCTTGTTCCTGTTAATATAATAACCTCATAAATGGTTTCTTTTAACATTTAAACCAGCATGTTAGTTAATAGATACACTAATTTGCAGTTAATTTGAAATAAGAACCACAAAAAAAACAGTAAGTACTTATGAAAAATAAAACCATATACACCGATCAGCCATAACGTTAAAATCACCTCCTTGTTTCTACACTTACTGTTCATTTTATCAGCTCCACTTACCATATAGAAACACTTTGTAGTTCTACAATTACTGACTGTAGTCCATCTGTTTCTCTACATACTTTTTTAGCCTGCTTTCACCCTGTTCTTCAATGGTCAGGACCACCACAGAGCAGGTATTATTTGAGTGGTGGATGATTCTCAGCCCTGCAGTGACACTGACATGGTGGTGGTGTGTTAGTGTGTGTTGTGCTGGTATGAGTGGGTCAGACACAGCAGGGCTGATGGAGTTTTTTTTTAATACCGTGTCCACTCACTTTCCACTCTATTAGACACTCCTTCCCAGTTGGTCCACCTTGTAGATGTAAAGTCAGATACGATCGCTCATCTATTGCTGCTGTTTGAGTTGGTCATCTTCTACACATTCATCAGTGGTCACAGGACGCTGTCAGTGTCACTGCAGTGCCAAGAATGATCCATCACCCAAATGATACTATAGACTTATAGTGGTCCTGGGAGACTCCTGACCATTGAAGAACATCATGAAAGGGGGCTAACAAAGCATGTAGAGAAACAGATGGACTACAGTCAGTAATTGTAGAACTACAAAGTGCTTCTATATGGTAAGTGGAGCTGATAAAATAAAACAGTGAGTGTAGAAACAAGGAGGTGGTTTTAATGTTATGGCTGATTGGTGTATATGTTTTTATTTTTACAACTTTTTCTACAGTGACTGAATTGCAACATATTTATTTGTCCAAAAATAATGAAAATAATTATTTGACAGGAACCGGTGGGTCAAAAACATACATACGAAACCTTAGATTATTAATTTAATAATGTATAAAGTTCTTAAATGTAATTAAATGTGCCTAATAATTGCTAATTATTTATTATGACTGAGTATAGCTATAGATTTGGATGTCCCGTTATGCCCATATAAATAAAGCTCATTTGCCTGCACCCTTGGGACTGAAGAACAAGCATTACAAAAGGAGAAACAGGGAAGCTTTAATTAGATTTTATAATATAAAAAGGTTATTTACAGCAACATTTCTGAGCAACGGGTCCCTAATCATTTGTACAAACAACTGTCCGTAAGTACAAAGTATGTGGAACAGTATGAACCACCAAAAACGGGCATACCATAAATTAGAAATTAACACAGTTGCCATTGGTAACAGTCAAGCAAGTGTAACATTACAAAGGGTGTGCGCAAAAAAAGCCCATGTTCCAAAAACGTACAAAAGATCAAGTTATTCAGCCAGAATGACCAAAAGTATATTTAAAGATGAGCCATTCAAACACAATACTACACAATACTGTACTTACTGTTAAGCAGGGTGGTAAGAATATTTAGATTTGGCGCTGTTAATTTGTCAGTAAAACCAGCGTGGCAAAATGTGGATTACATAGTGCTCAGGTAGTGCAGTGGTAAAACACGCTAGCACACCAGAGCTGACATTTCAAACTCGTCAGCTGGGTGCCTACATGATGGCTGTTGTTCATACAGGATGAAAGCCGAATAGGGATCTCATAACTGATGCAACTACGACCTCTGCTGGCTGATTGATGGCACCTGCACAAGAGTCGAGGAATAATGTGTTGATCAGGGTGTGGCTCTCTGTACACAAAGCTAATCTGCATATGAAATCACCTCGTGCAGGTGAAAAGATGCAGTCGTTTCCAAATGTCTCGTTCTCCTCAATCAGGGCGGGGATTGGCATCAGTAGAGAGGAAGCATAATGCAATTGAGTAATTGGATGCGCTAAAAAGTCGGAAGAAAAAGGGAAGAAAATACACACACATACACAGATCAGCCATAACATTAAAACCACCTTCCTGTTTCTACACTCACTGTCCATTTTATCATTTCCATTTACCATATAGAAGCACTTTGTAGTTCTACAATTACTGACTGTAGTCCATCTGTTTCTCTGTATGCTTTTTTTAGCCTGCTTTTACCGTGTTTTTCAATTGTCAGGACCCCCACAGAGCGGGTATCATTTAGGTGTTGGGTCATTCTCAGCACTGCAGTGACACTGACATGGTGGTGGTGTGTTAGTGTGTGTTGTGCTGGTATGAGAAGATAAGACACAGCAGCGCTGCTGGAGTTTTTAAACACCTCACTGTCAGCGTCCTGTGACCACTGATGAAGGTCTAGTAGATGACCAACTCAACAGCAGCAACAGATGAGCGATCGTCTCTGACTTTACATCTACAAGGTGGACCAACTAGGTAGGAGTGTCTAATAGAGTGGACATGGTATTTAAAAACTTCAGCAGCGCTGCTGTGTCTGATCCACTCATACCAGCACAACACACACTAACACACCACCACCATGTCAGTGTCACTGCAGTGCTGAGAATGATCCACCACCTAAATAATACCTGCTCTGTGGTGGTCCTTGAACTACAAAGTGCTTCTATATGGTAAGTGGAGCTGATAAAATGGACAGTGAGTGTAGAGACAGGGAGATGGTTTTAATGTTATGGTTAATCGGTGTATCAATTTAATGTTATGGTTAATCGGTGTATCAATATTACAGCTGAGATACATTATCAAGGAGCCCAAATGAAGCTATGGTGAATACTCAGTTCTGATTGGTTGGTCCTTGATTAGGCTTCGACACTGTGCCAGCTGAGGGTAAATCATGTGTATTATTGCATGAACTGTAATATTGATCAAAGCTTTTGTTTTCTTTCAGGAATTCATTACAGACTCAAAGGTTTCTGCAGAATCAGGTAAAATTCACTCTGGTGCTGAATTTTTCAGAATCGTTATGTAGGACATGCAACACCACTGCTTTGCTGGCAGTGCCTGGTTAAAACAACTGATTACACTTATTACATATAGTGGTAAGAAGAGCTAATGCCTGTTCTTAAATATCAGATCCCTAATCGTTCCTGGTTCTCCCACAGCCACTTGTGATAATAGTTCAGTTTGTGATCACTTGGGGTGACCTGTAAAATAGATCACAAACAAGGTAAATGAATCTACTGCCAGCACTTTTTGATAAATGAGAACTCTGTAGGAACTGTGATGAAGTCTCACCTCTCTCCATTCTCCCACACAGAAGATGCGGTACGAATCGTTGCCGTATTTACCAATGCCGTGTAATTCGTTAGGATATCGCCATGATTTGGTGAGGAATTCGTCTGCCATGAAAAACATTTAAAAAATCATATAATAGACATATCGCATACTGGTTCTACTTGACTATATACACTTACTGGCCAAATTATTTGGAACACATAGTATTAATGGGTAGAACAGCCTCCGTTCTTTGTGGCATGGATTACACAAAGTGTTGGAAACATTACTTTCTACAATAGATTCAAAGCAACTTTACAGCATCCAGGACCAACAGACCAGAAAACCCAAGCCAAGGGTGACAGTGGCAAGGACAAACTTCCTTAAAATTACAGGAAGAAATCTTAAGAGTAGGGCTGGGTGGCATAAGCAAAAATTTGTATCACAGTATTTTTTAAGATTCTGGCGGTTTCACAGTATATCACGGTATGTTTAATTTTTGTATGACTGGGAGCTTTTATATGTCTGTGGCTGATTCTACTGTCATAAGTACATAGCATATAAAAAGTTTTAATTTCACCATGTACAGTGCTGTGAAAAAGTATTTGCCCCCTTACAGATTTCTTTGGTTTTTGCTTTTTTTGTCATACTTACATTTTTCAGATCATCAAACAAATTTCAACATCAGACAAAGATAATCTGAGTGAATACAAAATGCAGTTTTTCAATGATGATTTCATTCATTAAGGGAAGAAAGCTATCCAAACCAACCTGACTCTATGTGAAAAAGTATTTGTCCCCTAAACCTAATAACTGGTTGTGCCACCCTTGGCAGCAACAACTGCAATCAAGCGTTTGCGATAACTGGCAATGAGTCTTTCACATCTCTGTGGAGGCATTTTGGCCCACTCTTCTTTGCAGAATTGTTTTAATTCAGCCACATTGGAGGGTTTTCGAGCATGAACGGCCTGTTTAAGGTCATGCCACAGCATCTCAATCGGATTCAAGTCCGGACTTTGACTAGGCCAGTCCAAAACCTTCATTTTGTTTTTTTTCAGCCATTCAGAGGTTGACTCGCTGGTGTGCTTGAGCTTAAGGTCACAAACTGATGGCCGGACATTCTCCTTTAGGATTTTCTGGTAGAGAGCAGAATTCATGGTTCCATCAATTACAGGTCCAGGTCCTGAAGCAGCAAATCAGCCCCAGACCATCACACTACCACCATGTTTGACTGATGTATGTATGATGTTCTTTTTCTGAAATGCTGTGTTAGTTTTACGCCAGATGTAACGTGCTTTAGATGTTGCTCTGGGTTCATTTGTGACCTCCTGGATGAGTCGTCGATGCGCTCCTGGAGTAATTTTGGTAGGCCGGCCACTCCTGGGAAGGTTCACCACTGTTCCATGTTTTTTCCATTTGTGGATAATAGCTCTCACTGTGGTTCGCTGGAGTCCCATAGCCTTATAAATGGCTTTGTAACCTTTTTCAGACTGATAGATGTCAATTACTTTGTTTCTCATCTGTTCTTGAATTTCTTCAGATCGGGACATAATATGTTGCTTTCTGATATTCAAATTTGTTTGATAATCTGAAACATTTAAGTGTGACATGTGCAGAAACAAAAGAAATCTGTAAGGGGGCAAATACTTTTTCACAGTACTGTATGAATGAAGGTACTCAAGTACTATAAGCTTTGCTTGGCCCCACAAAATGACACAATATATGATGGAATTAGTACGCGTGAAACAGGTGCAATATATAAAATTGTTATTGTTTATTTAATATTGAAGTATTATACAATTACCCTTAGCTCTCTCTTTAACTAATAGAATGAAGTTTGCAAACTCCACTGTACAACTTGACCACAGGTCTGTTATAGAAAAGTGGACGACTTTAAATATCTCTGATTCCAGTTTGCCTGTAACGTTGGAATAGCAACTAACATGAAGTATCTTCCCCTGTAAGACATACCTGAAATCCACTGTTTTAATTATTGCTCTGAAAGCTTGTTTCTTGACCGTCTATAGAGGAATCGTGTCCTTGCATATGTGGATTTTAACGTTGTTGTCTGTAACATCCGTGGCTTGACAAACCATACAGTATACAGTGTTTTAGTCTGTTCTAAACTGCCGACACGGCTTAATTTTTTGGCAGGTACTTCCGGTGCATATTTGGTTTCCCTCTCTTCATCCTCCATCTGTTTAGTTAATTTTTTTCATCATATTAAGGAAACCTCTCTCATCTGTTAACACTGTCATGCTAATGCTAACTGGCTAACCCCTTAATCTGCACAACGTTCCATAGCGCTTTTAGCGGCGAACAATATTATATGATCTGCTGCCTTTTAAAGCCAACAGCTATTAAAATTAACTGTGCTACGGTATGGCGGTATATAAAAAATCCATACCGTATGAGGAATCAAAGACGGTATAGTGAATGTACCGTCTTACCGCCAAGCCCTACTTGAGAGGAACCAGACTCCTTGGGTGGCCTGGAGAGTAATTTGAATGCATCATGTAAGTGCTAAAGATTTTTCAGCTGCATATGTATGCTATAAATCACCTGTTTCATCATATTCAAAAGGCCTCTACTTTTTGGGAATCCCCACTATAAACATGTCCAATCTGCAGAACTGCTGCATTTTTTAAGACATTTTGATGTTTAAAGTGTACAATGATTAAGGCTGTTTAAATATGTAGAAAGGTTTATTATTATAGCCGCTTATACTGTATAAAATATTATATAAATATAATGTATATAATTAATATTACATAAAACATTCCTAATAAATCTTTCCTAAAATACTTTTGCACTGCTGCACTAAATTTATATATCCAAAAATAAGTGGACATCCATTGCTAACTATAGTGTTTAGGTGTTTTTCAAAAACCTACTGCTAACATGTGTACAAAATTAATTATATGAAACAAATCTTATGACAATTGTGCAGCAGTTTGTGGAAGGCCCTTTCCTGTTCCAGCATGACTGTGCCCCTGTGTGCAAAGCAAGGTCTGCAAAGACAGGGTTTGTTAAGCTTGTTTTAAAGCAACTCCATTGGCTGCCCACAACCCTGATCTCAACTCTATTAAAAACCTTTGGGATGAATTAGAATGTCGACTGTGAATCAGGCCTTCTCATCTAACATCAGGGCCTGACCTCATGAAAGCTCTTTTGACCAAATAGATACACTTTAGAACTTTATGAAAAGCCTTCCCAGAAGAGTGGAGGCTGGTGTAGCCATATATTTTATAGCCAACTCTATATTAATGTCTACGATTTGGGAATAGTATATCCAACATGCTGATTGTCAGGTGTTCACATACTTTCGGCCATAAAGTGTATTTTACTTCAGTAACAGCACTTGGATGGAAATGTATACGATGCAGTTGCCTACCAGAAAAGCGGATGATTGCTTTGGCTCGGAGGGCGTTGAGGCCCAGTGGCTGCATGAGATCAGCCAGTGGCTTCCAGTCACTGGTTTGTGTTACCTCTGCAGACGGGTACCGTTCAAAAAACTGCCACAATATGGGTATTGCCAGTTTGCCTACACACATACAAATAGCAATGTACAATATGATGTTATGTTCAACATGTACAGTATTCAACACTTACATACTGTGCATGTATCTCTTTCTGTTAGCAGAAGCGGCCAATGCTTACCACTCGTCCTGTTGAGGAAGATGGTGGCCACTAGAAGCTTCCAGGGATCGTGGAACAGGGTTTCCTGTACCAGTTTGAAGGGTGAGCGAGGAGGAGTCCACTTTCTTAATGCTTTACGTCTAGGAGGACTGAGACCTAAGAGATAGAGAGAAAGCTCTTGAATTTGGAATTCATAACATTAAAACCGCCTTCTTG